>NW_028227257.1:137076848-137656848 GCF_978045245.1 Mus caroli
AAGATTGTAGTTTCAACTTTAAGCTTCAATTTAAGGACAGTGTTTTTTTTTGTTGTTGTTGTTGTTGTTTGTTTTGTTTTGGTTTGGTTTGGTTTGGTTTTGTTGTTGTTTTTTGTTTTGTTTTGTTTTTTTCTTTTGGCTAACTGTGTTTCCAGTAAATAAACGTATAAGAAGGCAGTTTTTCACCTTTAGCTTTAAACAAGTAGAAACTAGGAAAATCCCAAACAGAAAGCCCTGGGGAGTGAGTGAGCTATTTTTAACAGTCTTTACTTGACTTCCCCATTTTCACACTCAGGCTGGAGCTATGTGACCCGTTCCTTATTAGACACTTTTAATTCCCTGGGTGTGCTCTTTGTGCCTGTTTTATCCTTTATACACTTTAATATTTTTTTTCAATTTTTCTTTCCCCTTAAAGATGCTTAGATGAGTTCAAAGAAAGACAGCACATGGGGTGCTGTCCTGTGAAATAATCCATCCCATTTTCTTTGTTGATCATTGCTGACTTTATACAAAAGAACCCAGGTTTAAGCCAGACTGACAGTTTAAATATCAATAATTCCAGCGACATCATCCTAATGACCGGTTATCATTGGTTGGCACAAATGGCTCATAGTATAGATAGAGGACACACCTGGAAATACCCAGCAGCAGAACTGCCTACTCTTGCCTTTGCTCATCTTTGTTTTGAAGACCAGTCTTCAATAAATCCATCTCAGCTCCAGAGCCTGCCAGAAAAGGACATATTTGGCCAGACTTTCTGTTTCAATATCTTGGGAAGATAAAGCTCCAAGAGGCTTTATCTGCTGCAGAGTTAGAGGCTATCTGACTTACAATATGGGTCAAAATTTAAAACACCCAATGGTTATCCTCTGTTTTCTTTATCTGACTCTAATATTAAAATTGACCTTCTATCCTTGTCAGGTAGCTTCCCTGATGGTAGAGAGAAGTTGGTTGATCTCCTCTGATGACCTGCTTTTTCTCTTTCCAAGGAGCAGGCTACATTGTCAGGAGCCATGTACGTGGTGGGAGCCCTACTACATATGCACAGACCATATTCTTCTTTCATGACAACCTCTATCCTAAATGTTGGGGACCCGGTCCTTGTCACAAGTGTGGTAGGAAATACTGTAATGACCATTTCAGAGTGTTCTCCACCCTCTAACATTTGTCTTTCCAAAGGCAGTGTCCATACTTAATTAACTCCCATTCTATTGAGAGTAGTGTCCCATAGTGTCCTAGAAATCTTATCACATCTTTTCTAAGAGATAAATCTAATTCTGTAATAGCTCAATCTGTTATAATTCTCTCACCTATCTTTCCTTTTTCTCCCATCCCTTTCATTTCTTTTCTACCCTCCCCTTCCTCCATCTCACTTCCATTTCATCTCTCCTTTCCCTTCATCTCTCTCTTTGCCTCCCTATTGTCACCCACTTCCTTTCTCCACTTTACCTCCACTATCTGTAACACATACACACAACACACACACACACACACACACACACATACACACACACACACACACATACCATATAACATTAAGGAATCTCTGCTGAAGAAAAATAACTGCCCAACAAGCAGTTGAAAGAGTCAGATGCAAATATTTACACCCAACCAATGGACAGAAGCTGGTGACCCCTGTGGTTGAATTACGGAAAAATGGAAGAAGCTGAGAAGGAGGGCAGCCCTATAGGAGGTCCAGCAGTCTCAACTAACCTCTCAGACACTAAGCCACCAAACAGCCAGCATACACTAGCTGATATGAGTCCCCCAACACACACAGCAGAGGACTGCTGGGTCTGAACTCAGTCAGAGATGATGCACCTAACTCTCAAGAGACTGGGGGGCCTCAGGGACTGGGGAGGCCTGGTGGGATGGGGGTGGGGACATCTTCATGGAGATGGAGGAGGGTATGGAATAGTTGGAGGGTGGACCAGAAGGGGGATAAAGTCTGGATTGTTAAAGAAGATTAAAGAATAAATTTTTTAAAAAAAGAAAAATAAACCTGTTAAGTTTCCTAGATACAGATGAACTGTGACAGGGTAATTTTTTGTCTTCAAAACATTAATATTTAATAATATCTCATTAGTATAATTTTATAAGGCACTTGTAGACCTGGTTTATTTGTTTGTTTGTATCTATATTTTTGAAAGACATACAAGGAGCTAGAGATAGGTGTTTTTAGTCAAGATGACTTCCTCTGTATGGTGCTATTGGTTTAATAGGCTGAGTTTTAAAACAAAAGCTGACCAATGCGGAAACTTTTACTTTGTCTGTTTGCCTCATTTTGTTTGCTTTGCTTGTTTAAGCCTGTGACATCAGGCACAAGGGGAAGAACAGGTCATTTTGGATTTGGGATCTAGAATGATAGCAAAGAACTGTATTACTAAATCTGCCCAATTGATTCTTCTCACCCATCAAACTTGATAATCTCTGGAATAAAGAAAATGGGACTGGGGCAGTGTGTGTGTGTGTGTGTGTGTGTGTGTGTGTGTGTGTGTGTGGTGTTTACTGTGTGCTCCAACAGGGGAGCAGAAGACCTTGTTAGTTAAGCCTGCAGCTCAGATTTTGGTGTTGCTTTCTGGAGACTCCAACATTATTACCAAAATAAATAAATGGGTAATCTCAGAGAATAGGAAGGACTGCTTAGTTCTAGGTTGCAAGTTATGTCATATTATTAATATAATCACTAGAATTAAATGAAACCGCATCCTTAATTGCAGCAAAATTCAACCTGTGCTGTAAAAGGATCAGCCTAAATATTGTTTGCAGGTTTGTAGCCATTGTAAAATTCCACTTAAAAATTACAGCTGCAATTACTAAAAACACATGACATAGTATTATTTTTCTTACTATGGTGAATTCTATAATATTGGAGTACTTATTTTAGTAATTATTAAACATTTATTTAGAAAACATATTCGAAATAAACCTAAGATTTAAATGAATACTTTTAAACTAATCAATAATTAATCAATTTAATATTTTAATACCTTAGAAATAAATTAACAACTGATTTAATGTCTTGATGGTTCATGAATGTATAAAATTAAACACCATACTAGGCCTGTTTATAAGAGAAATAGATATTGTTTTGATATTATTTGTAAGAATAATACATAGCTGCTGCCTTCAGGAGTAGGGTCTTTATGAGCGTTAGATAGACATGCACAGTATGGTATGATATATTTTATCATCTCCTATAACATCTTTTCCTATGTCCTCTGTAGCGGTTTGCATTTTTAACATAGAAGAAGGTTCTCAAATATTTATAACAGTACATTACACTCTTAAAAAGTTTAAGTTCCTTAAAGACATTGTTAATGTAAGCTACAAGTATTATTATTTATCAGAAGGACCTAAAATTGAGTTATTTTAATAATAAGTAAGTACCAATTAATTTAAACACAATAAGAAATGTATTGCCTATTAACATGCAATTTTCAATGAAAACGACTTGCTTCAAAAACAATTCTCTGATGAAGAAAGGGTTTATAGTTCTGCAAATGTCGTCAATGTCTACCATAAAAGGAAAGAAAAGGGCTTTTCAGTGCTGATATCTGTCTGCACCTAACCTACTAGGACAGTACATCATGGACTTTCTGTGGCATTTACCCTACGCCCATGTGCATAAAAGGGTCAAGGCACAGCCTAGAAAAACTATGAAGATAAGGTTAACCTTATGGACCTGAGAAGCTGAAGTGCCTCCACTCCTGCTTAGCTTGTCCTTGGCAACTACTGAAGGGCCTGTGAGATCGTGGGAGATATAGTGAGAACTGCAAACAGATGAGTGGACAAAACAGTAGACGATGGGAAGATGTAGAAAATGCCCAAAACCCTTTCGCTGTCACCAAAACTTCTCTGGTTGTTTTATGCTGTCTATCCTGAAGCTCTGGTATTAGTGATGATGGTCTTTCTTAAACCAATAGAATTGTTCTGCTGGGTCCTGCTCAAATTAGTCCTTAGAACCACTTACTTAAAGAGCAGCTGATGTAGGATTGGTCCGTCAACAAAATACAACCAAGGAGAGACCTTGACTATAATTCTTTTAGTTCAACTCTATTGTGTGTGTTTGTGTGTGTGTGCGTGCGTGCGTGCGTGCGTGTGTGTGTGTGTGTGTGTGTGTAAAAGACCATCTAAACTCCCTTGACAAAAGACTGCCTTAGCAAAAGACAAAAATGCCATCTCACAATGGCAGATAGAAGAAAGAGGCAGAGTGGGGAGTATTTCTACATTCCATTAAGTAAGTAGCTTATTCCTTTCTATAAGTACTCCAAAACACAACGCACATGAACATGTTCCTTTAAACTTAATAGACCTGTAATCACCACATAAGTGACTCTGTAAAAGCTTCTAAAGCTAGTATATAAACATAACATAGCTTTCATTATCCATTCAAGGAACACCAGCTCTTAGAACTTGTCCCTAGGTTAAGAGGTAGCTGAGGCAGGCTGATGTGGAAGAAAATGAAACCCTAACCCCAATCTTCAAGTCCAGTTAATCCTTTGGGAGACAATGACAGCTGCTTTCTAACCTTATGAGCAAACCATCTAAAATGAAAATCAGTCTGAACTTGACTAGTACCATTTAAGAATATAGACCACAACTCTGTAAGTTAAATAAACATTTAATAATACTTTATCAACAATATATAAATAGCAAGGTATAAAAGCTGTTAAATTTTCTTTTATGGTTTAAATATTTCAGAATGGGAGTCTATATGTGTAAAAAGAAAGACATCCAATATACACAATGTTTATATGGATTTTCTATGTTTTCTGTATTTGATATTGTTGTTTCATTATTTGATATGAAATGGCAAAGTAGCCATGAAAAATGAAATTTCCTTTTGCTGTCATGGAAAGATTTTAACTAGTTGCCTAAAACTGAAAACTAAGATATATAATAATTTATTATTAATTTGTCTTCTGCATATGAATAAAAATGTGAAGCTTATAACCTAAGTTAATAAATTAATTTTATTTTGTTGTTGAATAATTTCCTTAATTGTTTTTCAAACATTACAGTTAATATTTTGAGGGAAAACATTATACATATAAATAGTAAACAAAAGTTTCATAAATAGTTGCCTACTTAACATTTTTATCAATAGAATATCTCTATCAATAATTACATACTGAGGTGGTTTCTCTCCTATCAACAGTTGTCACTGAAGAACCTTTCAAAATTAAAGAACTTACTCAAGCCTAACTGAGAGATTATTTCCTTAAAATTTGTCAATATTTAAAAATTTCCCAAGATAAATATATAGTTGATATAATGTATCACTAAATTTCTATTTCTTTCAGCTAATGCATGCACTGCATTGTTAACAGTTCCCTTATTTCTACATTGTTGATAGCTATGTTTTATGCCCTATGAGTTGGATTTGGTATTTTCTTTTCATTAAACAAACATCTGGCAACAAAGTCGAGTTTTCAAGGTCATCATCACAATAAGGCCTTGAGGAAATTAGCAGTTTGCAGTCATTAGAAATTCCTCCCTGGAAAAACTACACTAATTCCTACTTCAAGGAAGAAGCCTTAAGAATAATAGTATAGTGGCTCCTGGGGATTCAAGAGCATCATTTATCCTGAATGTGGTTGAGAATGAAAGCATCTGGTACCCTGCCCTCCCCTCCACTCTGCCATGCAGACGCCTGCTCCATTTCCAGGAGTCATCAGAGCTACCATTTCTTCATGCATTTGCCTCCTAAGGGAAGAAACACCAATGGACACAGATCATTATCAGAAGAATGTCTGCCAACCACAGGTCTTAAAAGGCTATCAGGGCATTTTCCTTCCCAACCTTCTCTCTTCCAGTCTCCTCCCTGAATATTGGCCAATTAACTTCTGCCAATTGCTTCCTGTCCCCAAACTTAGCATTTGATCTGTGGTGGGCCTTAACTTAGTATGTGGTTAATACATTTTCAAATGAGCCTTCTGTGAATATTTTAATAGGACTGAACACTGTTAATCTGTGTGCTCTCCCTCACTTCTTCCACTCAGGTCAGACTGGAGGCTTCCCTAGACTCTCAGTTCATTGGTTCAGAGGCCCTTGAGATTCATTAAAGAGATAATGACACATAAAAACTCAGGCTTCATAGTTTCTTAGCCCTCTGTGGCTTTCTATGTGTGGATGCACAGTCCACCACTACAGAGTCCACTTTCAAATTTTATATCCGTGGGCTCCTAGGGAAAATTCATAACTTAAATGGGAAATGGGTTTAAAATCTGGATATGTAAAGTCTGCAGTGCTATTAGTTGTGAGCAGGGAAACAGATAACATTAATACATCTAACTGATACCTAGATGGTCCTTTCCCACGTGATCAATTACAAAATACGGTTAATATTGTTTGAGGACACACTGTGTTTGTATAAGGACTTTATTATAAAGTCATTATTCTATTTTTTTTTCCAGGAGGAGATGGGAAAATGAAAGAACCATCAAGTAGCTGCATTGTCCCCGTGGATGTGGGGACAGGCAACAAGGATTTAACTGTGTCAGTTCTTTTAACAAGTACATCAGATGGAAACTTCAAAGCACTACAAATTTTCTACGATTCAAGTCGATTTAAAACTAACTTTATAGTTAACTTTGAGTTCTTATGGAAAGGCAGTACAATTAAAAAAACTAGCATTAAAAATAATCTATGGTCAAGTAAGGGGCTCTTTGTATGATCTGAAAAACAAGCAAAATAGGTTGAGAGGTTCTTTATAAAAACAAACGAAAATGTGAGAACACATCATGCTTAAAAGAAACATTTCTTAAGCTATTTTATGTATATCTTTTATTTTTAATTAAAGGTCATTGTTTGCTAATGATGCAGAGGAGAGATGTTAGAATCCTGAACTCTCAAAGGTAGTGATCAAAGTCTTTTCATTCAGCTTTTCTTTTTCTTTTTTTCTTTTCTTTCTTTCTTTCTTTTTTTTTTTTTTAGTATTATTATTAAGCTGCTAATTTGGTGGAGGTGATCATTAGCATTTTAATGGGAAGCAAAAGCTCCAGGACAAGAACTTCTGGTTGAAGATCAAGATGAGAGAAACTGGTTCAGTTATGGCCTTAATAATTGTAACTGTGGGGAGCCTGGCAGAGCCAGTTTTATGAATTAATATAATATAGAGTCCACCAGGTACAAATGGAAAGTACAAACAAAGGAGAATTGCAAACAGTGACTACACAGGGACTGTGCAGATAGGAGGGAATTGTTTGACAAATGCAGGTTGATTGAGAGTGGGCACTGGTACAGTACCACAATCTCATCTTCCAATAAGAGGCTGCAGATCTGAGGGCCAAATGGGTAGGGAATTCAGCCCTGGAGAATAGAACTGGGAAAGACCTTTTGGAAAGCAACTAATTTTACATATTCCATTATCCTATAATGTTCCTTGTGGGATTTTCTTTGCTTTAAGTGGATTAAATCAAATATACAGTTGATGTTTTTGTGTGCTTTGCTCCTGAGGTATAACAACTCCCATACAGAAGACATAAACAACTTCGTCTAGAGTCTATTATCCATCTACCAAGGACACAACATGCTACTAACCTTTTCTGGTTAACAGAATTTATCATTTTATTGTGGACCCAACTGAGAGTGAAAAAAAATGGTTTGGAAAATATCCATTCAGCTCTCTTCAGACAAGATGGGGAGATATTGCTTTGTGCCTTATCTCTGGAATCTGCAGGTAGCTTGTTTTACCTCTACTTTGACTTGTGCTCTTTTATTCTCTTTGAACATTCATTTGCATATTCTATCCAGGTGTCATTTTTTTTCCAGTCAGTTTGGACATATTCTCATCCTACTGATATTGTGATGAGAAATAGAGTCTCTTGAACAAGAATTGGTACTTTCTATGGAAAAGTTAGAAGTTTTGAGTTTTCCTGTAACAAATAAGATTTAAAATATTAGGTATCTCTAATGTTATTATAACATTATATCATTATAATGTATGTAATATATTATATATAATAATATATAACATGTATACATATCATGATATATATACAATATACAATATATATCATGATATATTGTACATGTATATCAAAGCACACATATGCATATAGACAGACACTGCTATATGTTCATGAATATTCACTTTTCTGGAACTACATTATGTCTTAGTGAGAATTTTGGCTGTTACTGTGGCACCAGTTGCTGAATGGTGGTAGCTGACATCTAAGCGTACCCCAAGGCATATATAATCAGCACCTGGAGCTCCAATCTCACACACTTGATTGTCATCTTGTAACTATCACATTGCTATATTCCTGAAAGCTCATACTCACTAGCCATCTTAGTTGGGGGCCCCTATCAGGCTCTGTTTTTGCCAGCTCCACGATGACTACAAGTATCTTCCCTTTTTTCTTTGCTATTGTCACATTTAAAAGCCCTCCCTCACTATTTTTACTGATAGCCAATCCATTTCTTTCTTTGTCATTGTACTGGCTGGTTTTGTGTGTCAACTTGACACAAGCTGGAGTTATCATAGAGAAAGGAGCTTCAGTTGAGGAAATGCCTCCATGGGATCCAGCTGTAAGGCATTTTCTCAATTAGTGATCAACGGGGGGAGGGCCTATTGTGGTTGGTGCCATCTCTGGGCTGGAAGTCTTGGGTTCTATAAGAAAGCAAGCTGAGCAAGGCAAGGGAAGCAAGCCAGTAAGTAACATCCCTCCATGGCCTCTGCATCAGCTGCTGTTTCCTTACCTGCTTGAGTTCCAGTCCTGACTTCCTTTGGTGATGAATAGCAGTGTGGAAGTGTAAGCCGAATAAACCCTTCCCTCCCCAACTTGCTTCTTGGTCATGATGTTTGTGCAGGAATAGACACCTTGACTAATGCAGCCATTTTACATTGAACATCTCTTTACTTTGTCGCCATCTATCTCTGTGCCACTAACATAGGACGGCTACCATGATTTATTATGCAGACACTAAGAAGGAGTAGCTCACAGTTCCATACCTTTGCAATGTTTTTCCTCTTATTTTACTCAGAGAGGGACTTAATTGGTTTAGAATCTTTCAGTTGCCTCTAATTATGCAGGTTCAGCTTGCACACAGGCTTATACCCTGTGCATGTCTTTCTTTCCTGGAATGTAGCTGAAGAACTAAATACTGAAAGTATAGCAGCCACCTGCTGGCCATGGAAGCAATAGGAAAAGAGCTATGTTCTGAAGATGGTGAGCAGGAAGAGGGGAAAGGCCTGTGTCTGAAAATTTTTATCCTAACACTAAATTGATAGGAAAAGTCTGCCTCTGTCTTACTAACACATACATACATACATACACACACACACACACACATACATACATACATACATACATAAATACATACATACATACATATATACACACACATAGAACAATTAAAGTACACACAAACATGTTACTTACTTAATCCTCTACATTTAGTTTTCCAATACATAGAACTAAATGCGAAGTTCGGTGGTTACAAAAGGTCATGTAACTATATCTAGATAAAGTTTAGTATCTAGACGGGTAGATGAATTTCCTGGCACCAGGTACGCCTTGAAGCAGTTTGACAACGGAAACAAGAATGGCTCCTAGGGTTTTGCAAGACTCAATCAGGACTATCTTCAGCGCTCCCTGCCTGTGTCAGACTGATTAGGACTGGTTAGAAAACTGTAACTGTCTTCCTTTTTGGTGCTTCTTATAAGTCTAGCTCAGTTCCTGACCCGATAGTCACAGTCACTGCTGGACTCTCGCTGCCTTACTCTACTGCCTGTGCCTTATGATTCCCACTGAGCTTCTGCTTGAATGCTCCTGTCTCTTAATGGACAACTCTGCAAGGTTAAAAGAACAGCAGAAGTCTGACTCTTTCATAATGTGATCCCTGTACAGCAGAGGTACTTTTGCCAGTTTGGGTCACTTTACTCTGAACAGGCTGTGGAAGAGGTGGACTGCTCATATTTGTCTCAGTTTCCACGAAAGTGTTTTCACTATTCCTTGGGTGAAGCAGAAATGAGCCTAGTTTCTTTGCTTTTTCTGTGTGTTCATCCCACAGATGCAAGGAGAAAGACCCCTGACCCGAATCATGGACAAATTAATGAAAGCAAGTTTTATTCATGTACATGGGTCATCCATAGGATGGGGTTCAAAAGCTCAACACTGGACATGGGAAAGATGCCGCTTTTTACAACTCAGGAGTATGGAGTTGCCAAATGAAGGACTGACAAGCAAATAGGTGGGGTTATAGAAGCAGACCATAAACATAACAAGTAGACCATAACATAACAGCCTTGAGACACAAAGGCATGGCTACAAAATGGTCATAACAAAGGCATGGTATGGTTGCCACTTCTTGGCAGTACAGAAACATTTGTAGTTAAGGTGTCAGGTAGAGCATATTCCCAGTCCTTAAGAAAAACACGTAATCAAAAACAGGAATGAGCCTGGTTTATCTTTACTATAAGATGGTTCCTTTCTTTTTTAAAATTGCAACTGGATTGTTGTCTCATACAATACATTCTGACCACAGCTTCCACCCCTACCCCCAGTCTTTCCCCACCTCCTCTCCCTTCCAGATTTTATCCCTTTTCCATTTCTTTCAGAAAAGAGCAGATCTTTAATATCACAACCAAACACAACAAAACAGGATATGATAAGACAAGGCAAAAGCGCTCATATCAGGGATGGACAAGGCAATCCAACAGGAGGAAAAAAGCCCCAAGAACAGGCAAAAGAATCAGAGACACAACGGTTCTCATTGGTAGGAGTCTCATAAGAACATCAATCTAACAGCTGTAACATATACAGAGGATCTGGTGCTGGCACTTTCAATTGAGTGGGTGCTTCATAGTATAAAAATGTAAAATCCAATGCAACGCAACACAATAGTTAGACTATTTTCAAGACAGAATGAACATCAAAGCTATGAATAATACGTAAGTATATCATTAAAAAGGTGAGCGTTTGTTATCAGAGTTCAGACAAAAGGAAGTCTGACATAAAAGTGAGCGTAGGAAGTCAAGTTTTGATTGGGTCTTAAAGTAAATTTCAGTAAGTATAAACTCAGTGACTGACGCTTCTGATCCTCATTCGTTTCTTCCAGGGTGGACCTAAGAAGTACGCTTCACAGAGTTCCAGCTCTGGTATTAGACACTCTTAGAGTTGCCTCTCACCCCCATTGTCAACTGCTTCCCTGGAGGGTTAATCACCTCCTTTGTTATATAACAGTCCAGTTCCAAGCACATAATGGATGCTTTCAATAGTTACACATTTATATTATTGCAATGCAAGAACTAACCATGAGCCATAGTAAAGACAGAAACCAACAGGCATTATTAAAATAATAACATATTTCAGTCCTGAATAAGCATGCAAGCTAAAAATCAAGAAGAGGAAGCTGGATAAACACTGTCGGCGGTTTGCGTCAGGATAGACCAGAACATAAACAGACATTCTCAATCTATTTGCTCATTTTGACTTGTTTGGTTTCGGTAACTTAAAGACGTGCTCTCTTCTGAAGGAAATAGAGGCGGATTTGGATCTGGAAGAGAGGGGAGGTGGGAGGAGGGACAGGAATCTGTGGTCAAAATGTATTATACGAGAGAGAAGAATCCAGTTTCAATTTAAGAAATGAAAGGAAAGCTATTTTACAGAAAAGACAAACCAGGCTCATCCCTAAAGGTCATGATAAAATGGCAGGGTTGCTCAGGAAGCGGCTTATGAAGACACCGCAGATGGATAACTTCATCATAATGGTGATTTAATAAAATGTTAAGATACTATGCAAGCACCCATATCAGGCTTTTTATACACATACCATGTATTTCATCTTTACTAGTCTGTAGATGATAGATATTTTTGTATTTGCCTTACTGAGAGCCTTAGAAGACCCAGTCATGAGTTCAAACTCACATGATCAGTAAGGACCAATGGCAGGATTTGTCTCCAAGTCTGCCCAGCACTACCCCAGATTCCTAATCAGAAAATAAATCATATTTACTATTGGAGTAGAAAAGCACATTGTGTGGGCCTGAATCATATTCAGCCTACAATTCCTAGAATATCTTAGTCCCCACCAACTGAAATGTAACTGATTGAAACTTTGAACATGTACTTTGCAGTAGACTGAAAGGGACACTGGCCACTGACAACTCTGAGAGAACCAAGCCTGGCCACTTCTTCCCCAACTAAATCTTTGTGTTTTCATTGGTGATTTACTGCCATGGGCACAATAATTACTGTCTCCAGGTATCAGCAAATGATAAAGGTTCCTGAGATTATATTTATGTAAATGACAATATATGAAAAAAAAAAAAAAAACCTGTGCCTTCCTCTTTCAAAGGCTCATCCCTATATAAAAGCAGGAACTTGGAGGAGTGCTAAGGAAGGGGTCTGTATGTCTTGATTTGACTAATGGTACAGTTTCAGATGTCCTCAGTGAACAAGTCAAAGCTGGATTGGAGACACTAAAATCAGAATTGCTGGCTCAAATGCCCACTAGAAAGCATGGTCACGGGGCGGGATGGGGAGGGGTGGTCCTCTTATGAGTTTGAGGGGCACTGGCTAATTTGATGAGACTACAGCTACTTAGCTTCAGTAGATTCCTGACTATTCTTTGGGGAGTCAGCTTATGACAGGAGAAATATAAATGCTTATACAGGTTTTCATAGGGCAGTCGCAGTGTTAAAATGTCAGTGCAGTTAAAAAGACAGAAGGAAAAAGAGTGAAATGAAGCTGCTGAGCAGAACCCCAACTGTAAGCCCAGATGTCCTGCGAGGCCTGCGATCTGTGCTACCGAATAGGGATTTTTCCTTTTCCCTCCTGTGACACTACTGTTCCGTTTCCCTGCAAGCTTCTATTGGATAAAACACAGGCTGCTGGAAAAGAAGTTTTAGTTCTGAAGAGCTAAGTTGAGACTGTATTTGTAGAGTTCATATTCCTGGATGTTTCCCCTTCTCGTGGGCTGTCACGAGCTCTTGAAAGGGAGATAAAAATTCAGGCAAAGTTTAGAAAACTTTAAGTTAAGGTTAATTAGTCAAGATGTAGGATAAATGGTAAGGGATTAGATACGTACTCAACACTAAGCTGGCTTAATTTTGTATAAAATACTGTGAGTGGCGTCTCATTGCTGGCTTCTGACGGCCTGGTGTGTGCTTGTTCTGATAAGAGTTCTAAGTCACCACATGTTGTCTGGCATCTAAAGCAGCTTCTAATCAGGCTTTCAGAATAATTTTTTACAAAACAAGTGAAATTTAAACCATAGATAACCTAGAGTAAACAGAGTATTTATAGCTTGGTGACAAGACAACACCCTTTCCTTAGACAACACAGTTACTTTTTTAGTGTTGTCTAAAAGGCAGCAAGATGTTTGTTAATTTACAGTAATGTAAGAGTCTAAAATTGAAATTAAACCCAAAGGGGAAAATCTGAGTAAGAAAATTCATCCTTAGCTATAAAGGAAGATTGTTTTTATACTGTCACTGAAATGTGGTAGAGACTACATTTCCAAATTTATGAGTAGCAACTGTCAGCGTCTGAGTTCCCATGTGGAAAGACAATTGGCATGCTCTGAAGATCTGCACGTTGTCCTCACGTGGGGAAAAGCAGGCAATGGAATGGCTGAAGGTCCTCAAGGCAGGGACAAGGGCTGAGTAGGTCACACAACCATCAAAAGAGTACTGCACCTCCAACTAGCATTTCACATTCAAATATGCTCAAACAAACAAACAAACAAACAACAACAACACAACAACCAAGGCCACTTCACCTGAATATAAATACGTGGGGACTCTATTGGGTCAGTGGTGTGATCACTTGTTTGGTTTTCTTGTTTTGTTTTGTTTTTTAATTTTTTTATTGGGTAATTTATTTATTTACATTTCAAATGTTATCCATTTTCCTGGTTTTCCCTCAGCATCCCTGGTTTCCCTATCCTATGCTGTCCCTCCTCCCCCAGTTTCTATCAATTGTTTGTAATCTATCAGCTTCACAAAAAGAAAGGAGCATGGTAGACAGAGAGTCAAGTAGGGTTGTGGCGAGAACAACTCTAAGCAAATCTATACATGTTCGAAGAAAGCAGTTTTCAAACTTCCAGGTATAGGATGGTGATATTTGAGAAGTGTGGGTCATCCAAGGCTGGCCCCCAGTAAACAGGTCCAGAACTTGGAGTTGGACAAGGCAGCATGAGTGACGAAGAGCTCAACTTTACAGGTAAAAGGTGAGAAAGAACTCCACACACCTAGAATGGTTTGCACCCATTTTCATAGCTAGGCAGCTTTTTACCTATGCCATATGGTAGAAGCAAATCCTTATGAGACCTCAATAATGCCATTTTGTGTATGATCAGGTGATCAAAAAGAGCCAAAAAAGCACCCCTCCTCAGGCAGTGGGGTTAAATGACTAGATAATTTTAATACCCCAGTGACACTCTATCTTGGCTCTAGAATGTCTAAGCAGTTTAAATAAATTGCGTATCTAAATGTTCTATTTCCTTCCTTCCTGATGGTTGGAATGTGCCTCAAGACAGTCCCTCAGTCACTCACCCCGTAGTCTGGGCTTTCCTTCATGGCTAATGTCACGTCGAATCTAGTGTAAGCACAAGATTGGTGGGACATTTTAAGGGCCAGGATGGTTTGTTCAATCCTGGTTTGTTCATTTTATATAGACAAGAGAACCCTAATGGCAGGGGCTGCTTTGTTAGGCTTATAAATTAGATTGAGTACAAGGTGCAATCAATCGCACACAGCTCCATAAATCACGAGGACCTGAAGGATAACGCTCAACCAAATCTCAAAGCCAAGAGCAAAGTAACAAGTTCAGAAGGCAGGAACGTGACAGCTCTGATTCCTCTGTAAATGCCTAAATGAGGTCTGCATTCAGTTTCCTGAAATCAAGGACAAAGATCAGATAAACAAATGCATTAATATATTATTTTTAGTCATAAATTATTATTTTACCATCAATTAAGCTTATCGTTGACTTAATACACAAAGGGAGGGTTAAGATCAGTGGTGAATGGAAAAGGACCCACACACTTAATCAGATAAGAACAACAGCAGTTTCATCTGTTGTAAAAATCATCCTCCATTAACTTGTACGTGTGTGTCTAGCAAGGGGCACACAGGGGAGGTATCAAACTATGCAGAGAGAGCTTAAAATCAGGGGAGATCCCACAATTATAAATATGTTTTAAAAAGAAAAATATTTTATGTGGTATTTACAATCACAAGAAGACCTTCTAGAAGTTAAAATAAATGACATTTCTTAGTTCCCGGGATATTTACAATCATTGCTCATACATAACCCCAATAAGAGCACAAAGTGTTGAGGAGGTGCAGGCATTAGGGTCGGCATGAATGGATAATTTGAGCCCTGATATCCCAGGATTAGGGGGCTCCCTCACTCCATTGGTAAGTAACCTACAAGGAGACAGGAACACTCTTTCCTTTGTACCTCTGCTTCCAAAGTAGTTTGTAACATTAGCAGTGAGGGCTAAGCTATGTCTGTGGAATGCTTAAATAGAAAATTAATGTCTGAGTGAAAGCAGTTGGCTTATTCTACTTTCTATTTGGGGCCACTCAAAGAATACACAGGTTGAGTTGACAAGGTGACCACTCAGTGAAAAGGAGCTTATTTATGTTGAGATGGTGAGTTTTAGTTATAGATGAGAACTGTAAGAATTATTACTCTGTGTAGAAGGAATTCTAAGAACTCTCTCTCTCTCTCTCTCTCTCGTTCTCTCGTTCTCTCTCTCTCCTCTCGCTGCATGTGTGTCTCTGTCTCTCTTAGTAGCACAGAAGTTAAGGATAGTACACCAGGAATTTAAATTTCTTTCCTGTCTATTTGGTAACGTGATATTGACATTAACACTGTCAATAATTCATGGCAAAAGAGGAAGCTGCCGTGAAAGGTTGCCCATTGTTGGGCAATGATCGATGGGTGAGGCCACAGTGTGTGATGTATTGTCAAGTATCAGCCAGTTTCGCTTTCCTGGGGATTCACAGACTTGTGGGACTTACACTCAGTTTGTCTGACCCAAGCTGGGCTTATTTCTTCATTAACCTTGGACTGCTGATTAAAAAAAAATGTGCCTTCAACAGATTTTGAGAGGACAGCACCAACTCTGGCCATTTAATCTGTGTGATCTGGCAGTGGGCCTGGAGGTTTTGGCCTCTTGTTTTGATGTTAGTTTATATTAAACAAAACTGTCACTTTGTTTTCCTGTCTTTCTATATTGGGTCACTTGGTGCTACATGATATGATCCAGGACTATCCAATGCAAGAAGACACATGTCCCTTCTCATTGCATATACAAGACAGTAGGTTTCTTTCACCCTGTGGGAAAGAAAGCAGGTCAGGTGACCAAAGGTGACAGAGAGAAGTGCAGCTATCACTGCTCTCACCAGAGATTCTGTACAAGCATAAGGCTAAGACACAGTGTGGTTAGTGGCACTGCATCATAGAAAAGCACACTAACTACCCCTGGTTCTGATGCTCTGGGAAGCCAGGACATAAAAACAAGCCTGCCATTTCTGAACACCATCCAACGCAGTATAAAAAGAGCATCTTGGAATCTCAGGGGGGAAAAAGTATCTTCTAATTGACAGCGATTTGATTTCTTTGGTTTGGGATGCAGATATACTGGAACTTAATTCTTGTTGGAGTTTCTGGGTGACCTCTGGATATTGAAACACTTATTTGTGTCAGTGTGTGTTATTTTACCCTAGGGCCAGTACACACCTTAATTTTGATACAACTTTATTGATAAGCAGTCCGCATCAGCCACTACTTTGTTTCTCATGTCTTTTGCATAGAGAAAAATGCATCAGATTGACTATGACCACCAGAGCAAAATCATGGTGCTGAGTCTGAAAACCAGAAGAAAAGGACTCAATGCTGCTATGAAGTATTCATACTGAGAAAGATAGAAGACAAGGAGGACTGGGAGAGTGGGAGAAAGGAGAGAATAATGAGATTCTGAGTTCCCTCCCAGTTTTCCTCTTTTCCCAAAGAGCCTGTTCTTGTTTTCTTGGACTTGTTTCTTCTTACCATTAGCACACTGGTAACCCTGCTTGCCATATGACAAACACATATGACACATGTGTCATTCCAACCCAAATCCCCATCGCTTCTCCTGATAAACTTCCTGTCAGTGCATTGGAAGTAAATAGGACCCACAAAAAAAACCCATCACCTGGAAGAAGCACCAGAGGAGACTGCCTGTAATGGAGACAGCGTCTCGTCTGCCACAGAGCCACAAGGCTGTACATTTGCTAATTAGTTGCAACAAGCATTAATGTACAAAATAATGCCTTGGCCTTCCGTGCTGCTGCTGGAGATGGTTCTGCTTATCAGTTTTTAATATGCTCTTTGAAAACTGACACGTACTTTACCCACGTCTCTTTAGGAACATAGGGATTCAAAGGCTGGAGGAAAAATACTTTCATGCTTCCCAACACAAACCTGAGAGGATAATTAAACAGATGGCAACAATGAACTGAATCTGAACACATCAGGGAGCGGAGTCCCTTATTAAAAGCCTTGCAAACTGAAAAGAGGGAATAGGGGGGAAAAAAAGTAAAACCCAAACCAAACTCGGGGGAATTATTTTAGCTATCAACAGCTTTATATCATCGGTGACCTTAGACGCAGAGGCTAATCAACCATTTAGGGATGGATTTACTACCACCCAAGAGAGGGCTCCCGGAGGTCTATGCACTCAGTCCACCCCCCTCAGAGCAGGGGCAGGAAGGCAGAGTCTGTGAGACTCTTACACAGCTCCCCAAGACTTTGCTTGAGAGACATCAGCATTAGACACACACTTCAGAGCTGTGAAGGTTCCAGTGCCCCTCTGACATGCTCAGTTCCCCACACGGGGCACTGTGTCTTTCCTGGTACTGGAGGCCCAAATCTATGCATTAAAAATTTCTGTGATGACTCATATACTGAAGATATTTTTTGGGTTCATTTTTGGTGACAGAATGACCCCCAATTTATTGCACCCTTAAAGTTAGAATTCCACTTATTTTTAGAACTTAACATTGGCAGAACATACTGGGCTGACCCTACAAAAGATTATTAAGTTGATATTGGTTTTTCTGCCTGTAATTATAAGTAAATAATTATTTTCCAGAAATACACAAATTAGTATATATTATACAGCTGTATGTGCTTAGTTGTGTGCTATTTCTTTATATATAATATATATTATATATAATATATATGTGCAGATATAGAACTCTGTATGTATTCGCATAAGCTGTAAGCCTGTACACAGACATGTAGAATCTACCACATGTAAGAAAAGATCTAGCAATTACATAGATTTGGAGAACTATTTATGAGCCGTTATACATGCAAAGATGGTATTGTAGCATTGTAACCAGCTCCTGGGGGTCAATTGAGTTACTCTTTGCTGATCTCTCAGCTCTCTGCCTAACATGGTAAACTGTATGAACTTAACCTATGAACCAACGACGGTTCGGTTTCAATAAGTAAAGGACTCTTCACTATGCCTTGTTTAAGGTTAACCTTGCTTATAATCATGGTCTATTAAAAGGTGGTCTTTGAAAACTGAGGCAAACAATAACACTAGAAAATACACACACACAGACAAACTTAGAGTTCCTTGGCAAAACCCATTCCTTCCCTCACATTTCACCTATCTCAAAATTGCAAGTTACCTTTGGAGCTTGTCATAATACTCTCCTGCCAATCCCGACTGCACTGGGGGCTGTTTTGAAGGTAGAGTAGTATATAAATAAAAGACGAGGCCCTGCAGATAACCAAGTGGAAAAGCATAGTTGCTGGCACTCAGAATATGAGGTAACCTCTTTTAATTAGAATGTACAATTTTAGATTACTGACTATGAACATCATGGGACCTGAGATTTTGATTCATCAGTAATTCTCCTTTATGTTTCACTAAGATGTAGAAATCAGACCTCTGCTCTCACATAGATCTGTCTCCTAACAGAGCTACCGCTTTTTACCTGTGATCTCCAGTACTGCTCTGCCCCCTTGTGCTGCTGCGGTGAACTCGGCATAGAACAGTGTGTCTTCCTCCTCCCGGATAAACTACAGAAAAGCCCACTGTCACTTCTCACTTTTCTGGCAAGTTCAAGGTCGGTGTCTAGCTATTTTCAGCTCATCTCTTCTTGATCCATGCAGAGAAATGACAAGGTAACGTGATTCGGGGTCAGCTGTATTACAGGAACCGTTACATAAATGGAGAAAGTGAAAATCAATCCTAGCTGACAGTGACTTTGGGGATAATCAGCGCTCACTGTCTGCCTCTGTCAGCTCGCCTGCATCAAACACCGTGTGACTCCTGTCAGATCTTTTTAATAAAACTATATTCTCACTTTCAGCAACCTAAATAAATGCTGTGCAGGAGTTGGCTCTTTCTAGGCTCGTTTAGCCCTCTAGATTTGTAAACCTTTCTAATGCTTCCTCAGAAAGCCACGTAAGTGACACCTGTTATCCCAGGTTTGTTCATGACCTGGGATGAAAGTATTGCTACAATAACTGCCACACTGAGCGATGGGGCTGAGCATCCCTGGGCACTGCTGTATCCCGTGATATTAACCCCACACTTGTCTCAGCATCACTTCCCAAGCCCTCCACAGGGCTACCTCCTCCCTCTTCTTTCTGGGTACCTGAAACCTCATCTATCATTTCTTGTCGGGGACAGGTGTCTCCCAGCAGTTTTAGGTGTTCATTGCAATTTTCCTTCTTATCTCTGTATTTCTTTTTAAAACTGGGATATTGCTCCTAACACAGAATCAAGGATGGGGTGTTTAACAAGATGTTTCACACTGGTGGCATTCCGCTGACAGCACCTTGAATGTCAGTTTCAGGAGGGAGCTTCTCTATCCCACCCACCTTGTGCTCCCAGGAAACTGAAGCAGGCAGTCCTCCATTGAAGTACAATTTACCATAATATTAGTTGTCAGTAAATTCAAAGACGGAACTACTAGAGCTATAAAATGGATTAGAAGCAATTTAAAAAAGAATTAACAAACTAGACTAAGAGTATACTGTCAACAAACAAATGCTCCATCATAGGACTGTAATTTGGAATTTTAATTACCCCTCTGCTCTGTAACAAAACAATGTCTGAACTGGCAGCGATTTGAATCTCTCACAGGTCATTGAGCATTCTAGTTAATTACTCTATGAATAGCCTGTTTTTCTCCCCTCTGGAAACACGTTTCTAATGGCAGTCAAGGTCTGACAAATGTGTCATCTACATAATTAGCTAGGAAGCAACACAAAACATTAAACATGCTTTGTGCCGACAACTATCAAAACATTTCATTTGTTGTCAATTATTCATTACTTTGTAGGTTCTGAAGGGGTTGTTATTATGGAAATAAGTCCAGATGCTAACAAGGTTAGAGTTTTGGATTCAAATTAGTAATCAGAGGACTAACTTTTAAAAAAATGTATCTCATGTACATTCTTCACCATGCTCAATCAGTAGGAGATTATAAACAAATTTAGCTCTCTGCTCAAGTTAAAAGAAAATGGTGCTTGCCACATGTGTGAACTCCAGAGCCCTGGCTCATTCTTTGAAGTATGGGCTCTTTAATTTCCCCATAAACTTCCCCCACCTTTTGGGAACCCCAATTTGTACTTGGTAAATAGAGTTAAAAGATTTCCCAGCACGAAATGGCACAGGATGGCACAGGCAAGGACAGAAATCTCTAGTGGGATTAGAACCTTCTCTGAGGCATATTCTACAAAACTAGAAATTCCAACTAACAAACTTTTTCCCGTCTGTTCCACGGCGTGACTGCCAACAGCTGGAGACCTTAGCCACCTTAGGCAAACTGGGAGATCCTGTTTATTGTTGCCGTTTTGTTTTCTTTTAACTCCGTGTGTCTGAAAATGTTACTTCTTGTAGGATTTTAATATCGTACACAAAGCTGAATAGTGTCTTGAAAGCCAGTGCTGCTAACGTTTACAGACGGTACAAAAAGATTCTTCAACAGAATTGACCTCTCAGCGGCAAAGAAAATTGCAGTGGAAGACACATTATTGCGTTGTCGTATCAGAGCTTTGGATCTGCGGAGAGTCTCACTCCACTGTCCTCCAGCTTTTCCTTATAAACCAAAATGGCTTACAAATGTCATCTACAATAGTCCAATAAAGATTACGAACAAGACACTGTCCTTTCACTGATGAGATAAGAAAGATTCAACTGCAAAATGCAGCACTGAACAGTTCATAAGGCTTGCTCTCAGATCAGAAAAAACAGAATTCAAATTGCATTTGTGTGTGTGTTTAAATTTTAATTGAAATGATCAGTTTGTTTTCTACATAATGTTCGATCAGATGCCTGTGTTACAGAGCTAGATAGAAAGAAAAAAAAAAAGAAAAGAAATTCTATCAGGGGAATCAAGAAGACCTGTTATCTTCAGGGTGTGCAGAATATGTCAGGAAATAATTCTACTCTGTGCACTAAGAATGCCCAGCTAATAAAAAACACATCAGCCATTCACTAAGAGAAAATAATTGTCTCTATCTCTGTTTCTCAAAGCAAACGGCAGTCGCCTCTTACATTAAATAGGACACATTAAAATAGGCTCTAATAATCTTTATGCAAAAGGAAACTAATCCATTTTCAGATCATACGATCCACGGCAATAAAAGGAAAGCATCAAACTAAAAACAATTTTAGAAATGGCTGCAGACTCTCATTTAATTAACATGCAACAGATCATATATTTATGAGGAAGTCAAAATATTTAGGAAGTCTATAATCCTGTAAGCCTTAATGTGGTATAAAAACAACAAATAAATGCAAAGTGTTACTGTTACACATGCCTGCCTGATCAATGGTTTTCACATATTGATCTATAAATGGAGTTGACAGTCTGTGTTGCCTGCACATTTTCCAAGCAGGCTCTATTTTTGCACAAAACCAATACGGGCAATTACCTTTGTTTGAGATGCCAAGTCTTATCAATTCAATGTGATTTAGTGTCATTTTAATTAAATATCAGGATCCACTTCAGGACAATTTATCCAAACAAAGCCTCAAACCTGACTATAAGCTTGATTTGAAGTAAATATGGACATGCCCTACAATCTCATAATATTTCTCAAAAAGTCTGCTAAACAGAAGGCTTATATTTTTAGTAGTGATTTTTATGTCTGCCTTTTTGGCTAGCCACAACTTTGGCAAGCATCCTATAATGACAGAAGTAAGAAACAAAAGAAAATTGTTTCCTCTTTTTCCTGATAATACATTGAAATGGAGGGTGGGGGGAGATGGGAACAGTGTGTTAACTGTGGAAAGAGGAGTCTTGTACGCTAACACTTATGGATGGCTCGACCTAAGTCCTCATCTAAACACCCCTGAAAACATATTTCTCTGTTCATGATGGCCATGAATGTAGTAATGCCCTTCTGCGGGTTTGCAGGATGGAAATGGTGAATATTCACGCTTGTCGCTGCTGAAGACACCAGCACTAAATGCTGAAATAGCTCCAGCCTGCAGATCCTGTGTTTGCAGCTTCCTGATTTGGGCTGTTTAAACTGTTCATTAATATCTATTTTAAACTGTCTGTCTGGTAGACTGGAGCATCTCTGCAATAAGCAGGCATGGAAGCACTTGGAACCTTTTGCACTAGCTATTTGCTGGATTGCACACTGGCCCTTCTGCCCTTAGACAGGTAACATCATCTGCTCCACCTTTTGCCCTTGCTGCCTGCTTTTCTGGACAGTGTGTCCTGCAAAAGAAGCTGCTTTTCTTTCAGAGACATCCCTGTTCATCTCAGAATGGGCAAACAGATCACTGCAGAGACCAGCAAGCTTCCTTGCTATTCAAATGGAGCTCTCTCTAGTTCCTTTATGTCGGGACAAAAATCTTGCAAACTGTATCCTTTCACACCTAATAGTCCCAACTCTTGAACATTCCCTGAATATCAAATCAACCTCTGGAGAATTTGAAAACGATTACTTGATGGTTAAAGAAAATAATTCACACTAATATCATCCTAATGTCACATGGGATACACCTATGTGAATGAGATGTCTCCTTGAAACATTTAAGTCATCAGAATTCTTAATCTCACAACCAAACTCAGCTCTGTTTTTATTACACAGGGTTAAAAAACTACATTAGAATTTCAGAATACATTTAACTTTCAGAATCTTACAAGACTTACCAATGATATAAAATATATTTTAAGTACACGGTCATATTAAAAAATACTGTAATTCTACAAATTCAATTATGAATTAATAAACATTGTATTGATTTTACCCTGTGAGTATCAGACAGACTATGTTATTAATTAATCCAGAAGCTTAAAATGGAACTCTCTGGTAAACAGATATTACAAACAAGACATTTTATTAAACTGGACACAATACATGGCATAGGTATGGCCGCCAAGCACCTACGGTTTCTTTCATGGAGATTCTGTGGTTGAGTTTCCGTTATAACAAACTCCTCGCGTAAACACGTGTACACATTTTTAGGGTCCATCCCACCCCACTTCCAAACGCCGCAGACTATCCCCCTTGACCTCACACTGTCACCCGACTTCTGAAGAGCTACGCAGATAACTTTCACGGGCTTGTTTGAATAAATATGCCAAAATACTTTACATTCTGTCAGTATCTAGTCAGAAAATTGTGCATGGAAAAAAAGATGAAAAGAACTGAGACAGAAAGAAAATTAGTGCCATGGCAAGCTTTCAATACAGAGTCTCTGAGCCAAGCTTTCTCCGTGAAATGACATATCCTCACCAAAATACCCCCTTTTATATAATTATGCACTGAGTACACATAACCAGAAGTAACTTTTATTTTTGTTCCTTATCGAGGAATCCATATTGCTCAGACTAAGAATGCGGAAACAAAAGCTGGGATAATTATAGCTAATTTAACTTTGGAAAACTCTTCGTCTCTAGCAGTCCAGCATACAACCCCCCAAACTAAAGTTATGTAACAAGGTAATACCAACAATGAGAAACTGCATGATAAAATCCTGCCCAAAAGTGAAAAATGCTAATTTTGTCTCATTTAGCAGCTGGATACAGAAATGCTCATTAGTTTTAAGAGGGTTAATCCTTTTAACTTTTGCATATTGATATGCCAATTATGCCTAATTGTACAAGAGGCATCAGTCAAGGTAATAGTGCATAAACACATGAAAGTTATTAAGTACATCCCAACATGTAATAAAGTAGGTGTTAATTGGTAGCTGAGTTCTGCGGGCTATTGAGGTGGATAATTCATTGAGAGATGGATCACTTGTAATTTCTCTCCATAATTCCTTTTGCAGTCTCACGCTGTGATGTTTTCATGCTTGTCAAAAACAACTGCGGCATAGTGCCTTTTGTTAAACACAGCCAATAAAATATGTTAGGCATCATTAAATATACTTAACTTTTAAACTTTTTCAAAGGTACAGTTCTTATGGGTAGTACCGTATAGAGGGTCCAATAATTGACTCTAACCACTGTCTCAGGTTCAGAGTTGAGAAACAGCTTAGCTGCTTTTAAAGTGAAGACAGCTAACAGTGCTGTGCCTCCCAGCAGACAATTGTTGTAAATGAGAAAGTCAATAAAGGAAAATGCTTTTCTCAGGAGTTACCTTATCTAAGGATGTATTTCTCACTCTCCCTGTATCAACACTAGCTTTCTCACATTAAACCTGCCTACAACACCTGAAAAGGAACTGATTAAATCCGTGTATTTCTCAAACCCCTGAGATTGCAGTGACTTAATTTTGCACTTGGAATTCAAGTGAAAAATGGAAAATAAATATAATTGGTAACAGTCTACTCAGTAAGTTTACCTGATTTAATAACTAGGTTAGGGAGCTGAATAGTTTCCAGGCGCCTGTGATATTAACAGAACATTCAATTAATAGCCTGCATGCTTCTGCAGGCTGACTGAGACTCCCAGTCTGTCCCTGGCTACCTTATTTCTCAAGCTTCCTCTCACTGTGACAAACAAAATAGATCTGTGGTCCAAAAGAGTGGCTAACATTGCATAAATAATTTTGTAACATTCTATGGCCTCAGCTGCAAGTTACCACCATTATGGTAGAAAATTAACCAGAGGAGACCCATCGCAATCAGTGAGTTTAGTGGCTCAGGATGCGTGCAGGGCCAGGGACACAATTGGCAGTAGAGTTCATCTCTAACTATTTTATTTCAAATCTTTCTAATGACACATTATCGAAACAAAATGGCTTCCTCTCCAAACCTCAAATAGCCACACCATTTCAACCATTTGAGCCTATTGCAGATCAAACCACAATTTCCCAGTCTTCTATATTATTGGGAGATTTGAAGAAAAGATTTTTCACATTTTGAAGTTGCTGATTTTTTTCCCCCTCAATTCATTCTTAGCTAATTTTAGCCTCTGGCTTTTCAAAGTGATGTACTGTATTTGGAAGTACAAACACGGCATGCTAGCATAACCTCATTATTTTTATGACACTGAAGCATGGTAGCAGAGGCCCTTAAAATGAGTCAAAGGTGCTCTTCAGCCTGGCTCCACATCCCCTTTATCACTCTGGATTAGGCCCAGCTCTGCTCTTGTAACTGGGAATATTATTATAACTATAAGTAGGCAAGATAAAATCCGTTACAAAACTGTTTTCTCATGCACATTAGGTAAACAAACAAAACAAACCTAATTAGCTGTATTTTTTTTTTTAAATCTGTCCGCTCAGAGACTGCAGCATGTTTGGGGCATTTGACTTACAGGTTCAGTGACCTTCCCAGGATCGGTGAGGATCATGGATTTAGTTTGGCTCTGCCTGTCTTGGTGGCTGTTGGCATTTTTGATTCTCATTTGCACAGCTCCTGTAGCTTGGTGGGCAGAATTCAGTATTTCCAGAGAGTTGTCACAGTTTGTAGATGTCTGCACACTGCAGCTTGTCCTGATGAAATTCAAAACATTATATTATTATAAATATATATATATATATATTTATTTATTTATATAACACACACATATATATATATATCCTCATTAATCATTAAGGTATTAAAATTGAAGATTCTGCACCTTTCTCAGTAGGAAATGAGACAGTCACTACTTTGTGCTCATTTGTAATAGCTCTGCCCTTCACGCCCATTGATGACAAATGTTTGTAAGTATCACGACTCCTGACTATGCAATCCCTAGTTCTATTAAAAGCTTCCATATAGGGTCTGGGGAGATAGTCAAGACCACTAAGATCACCTACTGCTCTTGAATAAGAACTATCTCAGCACCTACTTTAGGCAGCTCACAGCCTTGCCAATTGCTCCAAATCCATGTGATTCAAAAATTTCTTCTAGCTTCTCTAGGCATTGCACTCACATGCCCCATACCTTACACACACACACTTGTTTAAAAATAATATCCTTTTAAACTGTATTACTGTGTTTTATGTGTGAATATTTTTTTGTGCTGTCTGTACAACACATGCATACAGTGCCATGGAAACCAGAAGAAGACAAGGTCACCTGGAACTGAACGTAAAGATGGTTGTTAGTTTTCCATGAGTGAAGAGTGCTAGGAAGCAAGTTCATATCAGCTAAAAGAGCAGCCAGTGCTCTTAATTGCTGTATCTTTCTAGCCCCCCAAAAATAAAATGAAGAAAAAGAAATTTCTATATAATCCAGTCTTCCATATTAAGAAGTGATGATATTAGCTCTTTACCATTAACATACGGACTTTTCATACACAACCTTCTAGGATTGTATGTGTGTGAGATCAAAAGCTATAGCAACCACAAGTAGAATTAGTGTCAGGGCCAAATAAGTAGATCTAGGGGGCCTCCAACTCACAATATCCATGGAGAATTTAGAATTGCCTACTAAACTCTGTTATATTAACTGGACATAGGATTTAAGAAGAGTATAATGAAATAGAAAAAATTGTTTACTTATTTGTGCTATATATTGCATTTATTTGTGGTATATATTCAATAGAAAGAGATTTAGGCAAATCCAGTGTAGACACACTTTCCGCAGGCGGCTGTGAGGGGAGGAAGCAGACTCATAGCATCTGAGGAAGGATGCTCTTCAGCTGCCCCCTTTAGAGTCCCCCGAGTGAGCACCTCCTCTAACTCTTTATAGGGTTTCCGCTGGGTAGCTTTGGTTGTCCTGAAACTCACTCTGTAGGCCAGCTGGCCTTGAACTCACAGAGATCTGCCTGCCTCTGCCTTTGAGTGCTGGGATCAAAGGCTTCTGTAGCCACCCCTCACCAGCCAGCAATATCTTCTCATTCTTAGAGAACATTTGTGAATCAAACACAGCTTCCCAGCTGCTAATTGTAGACCTTTTCCTAGACTGGTCATTGTACTGGGCATATGGATACAGTGTGAGGTAAAAGCAAGGTCTAGTCCAATTTCAGCAGGGAATATGACCCAAAAGAACAGTAGTCTTACATTAGAGGAATCAAGAGTACTGATATCTATAGGCTTAAAAATGGATTAGCTTCATATAGAGATCAAGAAAAATGGGCACTAAATATGTATCAAAGAAAAAATGGGGTTTTGTTTCTTTTTGTTTGTTTGTTTGTGTTTTGTCTTATATGTCTTAGGCTTTCCTTATACTCACTAACTACCTAGGATAACCTTGACCTTAGTATCCAACCCTCCTGCCTGGACCTTCAGTCCTAGGTTACAAAAAAAGGAGAAGAAGAAGATGAGTGTTATTTCACAACAAATGGGAATTAAAAAATTATGACAACTTAAAAATATTTTTAGGTTTCTTTATTTACTACATGGGAGCCAATGTTCACAATAGTTCATTTTCTGATTCTCTAGAACTCCTGTGAAATAGACATCTAATCCAAGTTTTTTAGAGAAGGGAAATGGTGCTCAAAGAGACTAAGAAGTTTCCCCAAAACACTGGAAAAGGAGGTGTAATGTATTCCTGATTCCAAGAAAAAGCAATACAGAAGCACAAATTCTAGTGTATCTATACAATGAACACAATGTATGTATGTCGTGGGTAGGGGTGGGGGTAACTCAGCTGTTAAGAACTTGGCTGTTCTGGAGGACCCAAATCCTATTCACACCAGTAATATTTGGCTGCTCACAGCAGCTTTTAATTCCATATCTAGGGGGATCCAAAACCTCTGTTCTCCAAGGATACTTGCACTTATATGTACCCATCTACAGAAGTATATGTATATACATACTTAAACCTTTTTAAAATGGAGCAAACTATTCATGAACAACAAGACAAAGAATCAAAAACTCATTCTGTCAAATGAATGACACCAGTCCAAAGTAAAAATGGAACAACTTGAAGCATACTAGATGGCTGACTCTCACTCATCTGGAATTCCAGCAGTCAGGAAGCTGAAGCAGGAGCGTGATGAGTTCTGGGTCAGCCTGGGCAATATAACAAGACCCTGTCTCAGAAAGAAAAGAACGTCTGCTCTGCTATCTTATTTCTACAGTGTCCTTAAAAAAGTAAAAACCACCATGGGAAAGAAACCCAAATTGCAATTGCTTAAGGAGAAAGAAGAGAGTGGAGCAAGAAGTGCTTAAACTGAATAGGAGGACATGTGGAAGTGAAATGGATATTCAACACATTGATTAAATGCAGGGATGGTTCCATGCTCATGCTATAAAATGGATACCTGTGCACTCCAAATAACACTTGATCTAATACTGTAATACTAATAAAACTATACTTGATTGTATTTTAGGTATAATGTGCAAAGTTGTTTATAGAAAAGTTGTTCAAAGAATTCCTTAACCATGTTTGATTGATTGATTGATTGATTGATTGATTGATTGATTCTTTGTGAATTTCACAACATGCACCTCAGTCTGGCTCATCTCCCATCCCCTCATATCTTCCCTTAGCTCGTGCAACCTCCCTCCCCCTCCAAATAACACACACACTCACACACACACACACACACACACACACACACACACACACACACTCAAACAAAAAGAATGTATAGAAAACATCTCATCATAGAAGCTATAATATGTCCTAATATGCCATGTTTTTGTTTGCTTGTTTGTTTGTTTGCTTTTTTTCTTTCTAATGAGCATTTCTGAATGTGTTATAAACCTTACTTAATTGAGTATAAAAGAGCTCTTTCAATGGGTATAAAGTAAAAATTAAGGTAATAATTACATTTCACCTTCCTCTAGAAAGGTTTTTCATTTTAAATGAAGCTCTCTGAGTGCAAAGGTTTGACATTCTACATTATTCAACAAGTTCAAAGTCTAAGTGTGGGAGATTTGTGGTATTGCTGGCGGAGTCATTCCTGCCAAAGCACCTGTCTTCTCACTGAGAGGATCCAGCCACTATATGATCAGAGCACTTGTATGTCCACAGCATGTACATTTGTAGGACATGTTGCTTTGCTACATCTGTACAACATTTGGCTTTAAATAAAATTTTGCATTGTTATCTTCATTTTTAAACCAATCCCTAAATTGCTCAGCAATGTACTATTGCCAAAAGGCAGCGTTCCTTACAGAACTTTTTTTTTCTGGGTTCTTCAATTACTTACTTAGGGACAAACTGCCTATTTCAGTGTTTTCTCTTCGTGCCCATTGTCTTGAGGTTTCCCCTAACCATTGATTCTAATTTTCTCCATCCTCACCTTGTTAATAATTCACTACACCATGAGTCATGTCTTTCCTCACCTTTCTTTATACTACAGTCCTCCCTGTCTATAGGGATTCTGTGCTGTGTATTCAGGTGGATTCCTGAAACTAGACACTCAGTGGTGAGCACCATGCTTAGGATGCTATCCTCTGTGTGTATAGATTTCTGATATAGGTATTTTGTTAGTGAGGCACATTAAGAGGTTACAGTTACAACATTGTAACAGGAGATCAGCTAAATATGATTTATTTATTTTTATCTTAAAAAGGCCTAAGTGACATCATGCAGTGTTTAAATGAGGTAGAACTGTAAATAGGATTAAGCACCATATAAGGATTGCACAAAGACAAGTAAAATCAAGTATAAGATGTTGAACACTGGATCTAATTACTGGGAGGATTACCAGGGCATTAGAGCTTGGGAATCATACACAACTTAGATGCCACACACAGGAACAATTCATGGTCTTGAGCGTCAGAATTGACAACATTCAATTTCACCACGTTCTTAGAACAGCATATAGGTAACCAAAAAGATTTTTTTTTAATTTAGGAAAATTCTGGTTTAATACTTTTAGAACAAGATGGACTGCAGTTAATTGAAATCATGGGAAGCTTGGGAGCTTTGATTAGATTTTATTTTGCTATGTTATTCACTTTGTAGCATTGTGAAGCTTCATTGTCATCAATGTGAGTCAAACTAGAGTCACTTGAGAAGAGCAAACCTCTACTGGAATTTTCTCCTTAAGATCCATCCATCTTAAAGAGTGTGGAGAAATTTCTTCATTAACAATTGATGAAAGAGGGCTCAGTACACTGTGGGCGGTGCCACCCCTAGGCACATGATCCTGGTTGTATAAGAAATCCCTCTGAGCAAGTAATGAAAAGCAAACTAGGAAGTCATGTTTTATACTTGATCTTTGCTTCTTTTCTTGACTCTCTGCTTTCATCCTTATCCTGGTCTCCTTGGGTAATAGACTAGATATAAACTACAAGTCAAATCATTGTTTTCTTCCCCAAGTTGTGGTATTTTATCACAGGAACAAAGAAAAGCAATAGAAAAAGTACTTTTTAATTGTTATTTCATTTCCAGCTATTTGCAAGTTTTTAATTTTGTAGAACAATATAGTGTTCTAAAAGGGTTTTTGTCCAGTCACTAGGCAGATGCCAACAAGAGACTGTGGACAGGAGCCTGATATAGCTGTCTCCTGTGAGGCTCTGCCAGTGCCTGGCAAATACAGAATAGGATACTCACAATCATCCATTGGATGGAGCACAAGGTCCCCAATGAAGGAGCCAGAGAAATACCCAGGGAGCTGAAGGGGACAGAAGCCCCATAGGAGGAACATCAATATGAACTAACCAGTACCCCGAGAGCTCCTTGGAATTATACCACCAATCAAAGAAAACACATGGTGGATATGTAGCAAAGGATGCATATGTAGCAAAGGATGGCCTAGTCAGTCATCAATGAGAGAAGAGGCCGTTGGTCCTGTGAAGGCTCTAGGCCCCAGTATAGGGGAATGCCAGGACCAGGAATGGGAGTGGGTGTGTTGGGGAGCAGGGAGAGGGGGAGGAGATAGGGGGTTTGGGGAGGGGAAACTGGGAAAGGGGATAACATTCAAACTGTAAATAAACCAAATATCTAATAAAAACAAAGCAAAAATAAATAAAATAAAAAATAAAAGGGGTTTTGTTTTTTTTTTAATGTCACAATGACTGTTTTTTAAAGTTCTTAAAGTTGGTTAAGAGCCTGACATAGAAGCAAAAAATCCTCATCCCCCATGTGCAAACCCAAAAGCTGGGCATAGCTGGAGAGATGGGAGGGAGACACAGGGAGATCCCTATAGATTATTGAAAGCCAAACTAGCTGAATCAGTGAGCTCCAGGGTCAGCATCTGTCTCCAACAGTGAAGTGAGGAGTGATAGATGAAATCATTTCATATCAAGCCCCCTCTCTCTCTCATGTATACATGCACATTCATGAACACATATGCCCAAACCCACACATATACATCACACACATTCAAAAGATTTCTGTCTGCTGAAAAACTTTATTCCTTCAAGGTTCACTGAGATTCTCCCAGGAGGTGGGCCGCATCTTAGATATTAGAGATTGTTCTTCTAGCAAATGCCCCACAGTTTTCTAGGGATGATAGAGCAGCATATTAATCATTGCCTTATCTAATGTACTAATTGAGACTGTATCCAGGTTGGGAGATCAGTATTATCAGACTGAGAAAGAACTAGCAGATGGAGAAAGCAATTTTTCTGCAAGAAAAGATCATAGTGCTGGGCTAGGCTGGCCAACCTGGACAAATCAGGCAAGGGTTTAGAGTACATGCAGCCTTGCAAACATTTAGAATTGTGTAAACTAGCTACCAATGCTTGCATGAAGGGGAAATAAATTTGAGAGGAAAGAGGAAAAAAAACTGAGGGGAAGCCATGACTGATGTCACAAGAAAGTGGTATTTGACTTCTGAGTGAGCTTGTTTGTATTACTTTCCTGTCTTCTGGTTGAGGCATGAGTTGAGAGCACTTGACAGAGCCACACCAAGCTGGTATTGTAAACCCTCCAGAAGAGGGTCTGAGAGAGGAGAGACTTCCCTTGGCATCAGATACACACATCCTCTACAGAGGGGTTGAGAGGAGTGCAGAACACCCTGTTTACAGAGGAAGGTGAACAAAAGGCTGGAGAGAGAAGGCAGAGTGGTCAAATGGAATTGGAACAAGAGCTATAGTGGTGGGCAGTGTATGTACAGAGGTGGCAGACTCTCAGTGACTGTGTCAGAAACCACTGATGATGTAGAGCTGCCTCTAGATCATATTTTCCCAGCTGTAATTTGATCCTCCTTACAGACCTTTCTTTACCCTCCCACAATTTCTCATGTCCCCTTCCCTTCATCCTTACTATCCCACTACCACACACCCTACAGTTGTCTTTATAATTTGGCTGTTAAAGTCCCTATTTTGTCTCTCACTTAGACATTGAGTTATCTACACAAGTGGAACTTTTTGAAGTTTCCATTATCTGTCATTCCCGATCTTCTTAAAACACCCATTTTCACAATGAATTACTTCGATAAATTTATTCCAACTAAACCAATGAACATTATGAAAGATTATCCAGCTGTATTGATAATTCTCAAAGAATCATTTGCCTGAATATCAAACTAGAAACTCTCCTGGCATTAAAATCTTTGCATCATGTAGAAGAATGCTGACCAATTCATATTATATATGGTCTTAAGGAAGCTCCATGGAAATGCCATTGGGTTGTACACTAGTGTTGCATCCTGGAAAATGCCTCCTAGGTTTATCAAGTCCTCATGAAGTACATTTTCTTGATACCAAACTATATCGAAAAACATGCTCAGTTTTAACTCACACTTGAGCATTCCTACTGACTTGGAACCTACTTCCTAAGAGTGATTAGATTTCCATATGCATTGTGTGCATTTTGTGTATTTTCCAAAAGGACATGAAGAGATCTGTGCCTCAACACATAATTACAAAATTATTCTCAGGTAATTTTAAGTGCTTTTCTATTGTTCTACCTATGTCTCAACCTCATAAACCCTTGGTTGTTTAGATTTTGTAATGCTGTTGCTATTTGTTTCTTATTTGTATGACTTAGTAATCGTGGGCATGTTGCTAATACTATTTATAGCAACTCTGGCTTTATCAAATCTGCACTCCTGCTCAGATACCTAATGGATTATCCTCGACTATGTCATTCACTTAAATCATCATTTTTATTACATATGAGAAAACTGATGCATTCAGCAGGAGGTACTCAATAATGATAAACGTCTAACAAAGATATGGAAGAACAAGGCAATTTTGTATGTGCCTGAGATAGCTACTCATTTCATAAATTTCTCCCCCAAATCCCAAATTACCAATTTAGAAATTTAAGTGGCAATCAATCCCTTAAGCCTGGTTTACCAAGTCCTCTAGACTTCCTGATTTCGTATGTACTAAGAGAAAGCATGAGTATCTTGTGGTATCGCTCAAGTTCCACTTTGAGTCCTGTTTTAAAAACAGGAAGCAGCTATGAGGAAACACTCTATTAAAGCCACACAAACGCTGGCTTTGCTCCTCAGACTCGATTCTGTGGTGCTCTGAGCTCAGTTTCACCTCTCACCATGCAACAGTCCAACAAGCAGTGAATGTGATGCGTAATCACGAATTCCATAGCTGTCCTGCCAATTATTGTTTGCACTGTTAATTACGGGGAAGCTCAGCAGCATGCCCTTTTGAGTTTGGAAATAGAGTTTTGACATCTCTTTCACAACAGCAGCCTTAAAAAAGAAGAGTATATTAAGATATCTTTGAGTTATGGAAAAGTGAAGGGGCCCCATGATCATGCCATCTCCATGTTGTGGGACTCAGTAACTTGAACTTAAGCACGTTGCCTTTCTTCTTCAAGATGCCATGGGAAGTTCAAAGTCACCCCAGGCAGCATAGGAGCCTGTGTCCCTAAACACACGTTGTGCCATTGTATACTCCAATTCCAGAGAGAGTGAGTCTGAGAAACTAAGAGAACAAAAATTCCAAAGTAAATCTGTCAGAGAAGAGGAAATTAAGATGACCACCATGCAGTCACATTAGGTACATCATATGTATCATTATATCTTATCATATTACATCATATCATCATACCATATCATATCATATATATCATTTTACATCATATGTATCATTATATAATATCATGTCATATCATATATATCACTAGGTCCATCACATATATCATCACATCATATCATATATATTATTCGGTACATCCTATATATGCATAGGTATATCATATAAATTCTCCTAATATGTATTCCTGTGGGTTCTGGGAACAAGAGAAAAAAGAAGCAATTCTTGGGTGTATAAATTAAAAACAAGTATGGAAACTAGTTAATGCTAGTGTATGTAGCTTACCAACACATCATCAGGAAAATATCTGGCTAATCTGTTATTTAAGACTATGTGTATTTGTCTTTAGCATTGTCCATGAAGACCAGAGCACTGTGAGTATGTCACAGTGAGTCAGAGGCACAGAGAAGCAAGGCTTTTTATACTTTATGTGGCCAGAATTAAAGTACTCCTCGCGATTCATATAGATTTCCAAAAATGTATCAAGCACCATATTTCCATTCCATTTCAGAATAACCCTTATGTTTCCTTCTTACTGTGAAAAATGAACATCTCCCTTGAGAACAAGATTGCTTCGGGCAGTTTATATATGTACATACACACATATACACAAATATGAACCTTTTCATATGACACTGGCTATCACAGGGAGCTTTCTGAGGACAGCTATTTCAGAACCAGATATCACAAGCACTCTCAGAGAATTCCTATTTTATGAGAGTCAGCCTATATTCTCCTTGTGTAGCAGATGAGCTATGTGGTCACCCCCACCCACAAAAGCAAGGTCCCTTCTACCCCCAAATTTTGGAAGCCTCTGTGCAGTCAGACCCTGTTCCTGTCTCTGCTTGTGCAGGACAGACTGACTCTCCAGGTTTGTTAAGGGTTCATGGCTACTCCACAGACAAGCATTGTTCTTGAGTGAAATTCATTTCAATCCCCTGGAAAGATCTTATGTTGATCTGTGGTAGAACAAAGTCTATTTGTTCCCCTGTGGAAATGACTTGTGGCTGTGGTAGCTCCAGTAATATGTGGCACAACCTTCGTGTCATGCTTTCCTGACAGGTCAGTTATTAACTTGCATTGCAATTGCTTGCTGTTTCTACCACAGCAGCCATTTACCAGAATAACATTTTAATTTCAGTTTCCTCCTAGATTACATTCCTTTTCTTTTTCTCCCAGTGGCTTCTACGTCTCTATTAAGTCTCATTTCCCCAGACCACTTCCATAAGCTGAGAGAATGCAATAAAACCCAGTTTCAAAAATGTCAAATATAATGAGAAAGGAAGATCACAGTAGAGGAATTTGATCATAGCCAGCCCATTGGGTAACATTGCCTTTGACAGGGCAGGTGTTACATACAGGAGATGTGATAATAAGACTTTACATTTATTTAACCAATATCAGAGAATCCAAGGGGTAGGCTGCACTTACTGGAAATGGCTGACAGGTCAGCTGCTTAGGCAAATTGTAATATTACTATTATTATCCTGACATCTGTCTATGCTAAGTGGAGATAGTTCATTAAAAAAAAATCAAACAAAAACAATATCAATAAATGAGCAAACAACAAAAAAGCAAAATAGATCCAAAAGCAGTATGGTAGGCATTTCTGACATTCAGTAACTGTAGGTTATAGACACCTCCATATCTCACAGGCACATTAGAAACATTCTCATGGAGACAAAACAGCCAGTTTTTAGTCCAATGTGTAATGGATCTTCAGCCAGAGAAACGGGCTTATTATGTCTTACATAATAAGGTTCTACAGGAGTTAGCAAATATCTTGCAGTAAGTAGAGTTAGGCATAGCATATTTGTCTATCACGGAGTCTGATAAGATTGCAATAGGGAAGGAACAGGGGAAATGTCAAGGTAAAGGTGCCATTATGGCTGGTGTTGCTGATAAATACAATGTCACTGGATAAGGGATAATCAGAACCTCACAGGCTGAGATCACCGCATCATTATATCCACATTGTGGTAGAGAGTGGGTGTCTAGGAGAAAAAGCTAAGTAGAGAATGTCTGGTAGGGCTGACTTAGGTAAATTGAATTGTGCAAGTGCTTTCAAGGAACTTGAACTTGTCTTATAGAACTTGGAGGCACTTGATTATTTCTTTGTCATTTTGCTTTTCAAAAGATATGGCATGGGCCAGTGAGACAGCTGGGTTGGCCAAAGCTCTTTCCTGCATAAGCCTGTGCCATAATGTTGACACCCAAAACCATGACAAACTGATAACTGAGTCCAAATTATCTTCTGTCCACCAATATGTGCCACAGAACATGCCTAAACACTACAGTACACTACACACACACACAAACACACACACAGACCATTGAAAAACACAAATATGAACACATTTCTTCATCTACTTGTACATCTTATTATCATGTTAAAAGAATGATGTGACATAAGAAAACAATCCAAAATTTTTAGAAAGTACAGTTTGGACATCTCATGTTTAATGTTTCTAGGCATCAAACATATACAGAACAAGGTAAGATGTGACAAGAAAGTCCAAGTGTTTAGGGATAAAGGTCACATGCACAATTGCATTGAACTGAGAACACAGGAAATGAGATTTGTGGAACCTCTGGTTTCCCCTGGTGCTTAGACTGCTGGAAAATCATTAGAAAGACAGGACCAAGATGTGAGGGTGGAGGCAGTTATTTTTCAGGTCTGGAAGAAGTGCTATGGAGTACCAGTCCCTTGATACAGAGGAGAACTACAGAAGATGTAAGTGAGGCAATCTTTGCTCTGTTTTCTCATGAACTTTGATTTGAAAAGTTGAGGGCTTTCAGCTTAGGGAAATAATGATTATTATAATGAGTGATAGAAAGCATCTTTAAAGAGAATTATCAGTACAGTTGCCCTACAGCCACAGTGCTAAAAAATGCTGGCAAAACAAACAGAATCTAGATATTGCCAGGGCCAGGCGTGTGTGCTGATCTTTGCTGGAAGAGTGTCAAGTGCAGACACTGCATTGAAGCCTGTGTTTGTGTCCATTTCTTGGGATCTCTTGTTCTAAGGTCAATTATGCCCTAAAGGGCTTTGACACTGTGGCAAAGTACTCTATCAAGCTCTTTACGTCTAGCTTTTGATAGCAGTTATGCCAGACTTTATCTCTGTCTTTGCCTTGGCAGGGGTCAAATATTCAGAAGTTGCATATTGCACAATTAGTGTTCATCAGTAATTAACAGTGATCAGTAATGTCAATACCACTGGCATTTGTTTCATCTAGAAAATTTGTTATTGTGTCCATTATTCATTCCTTAATGCTGATGTGTCCAATGTCTGCATTGATTGAATTGAATTGCGGTGCCAACAGGGTCTATCTGGGGGTGGAGACATTGTGACATTCCATCCTTGTGAGGGGTGATGGCCTTATGGCTGCATCATTAAAGGTTTCCAGAGTTCTTGTTGTTGGTTGGTTTTTTAAAAATATATATTTTAAACACTGCTGTGTCTCTTTATTATGAGCATGTAACATGTTAAATAGCTGTAAAGGCATGCTTCCATGTGTGATCATGTCTGTGTTTGTGTCAAAATTTCAACATCTTGTTCAAGCTGAACAGTTTTGAACAATCACAGCTAAACACTACACTAGGGAATTTGAGATTCACCCAGAGCTCTCTTACATTAACCACCTGGCTGCGCCAAAGGTAACTATGATTCTTTCTTATTTTGCTTATTTTTTCCCATTGCATGGTATCTTTTATACTGCTGGGTAGTAATTCTTTACAGAACTTGATTCAATCCATTTCAGTTGTATATATTTTCCACTTGGGGGTAGCTTTTCATTCATTTAATGCTATCGTTTATTCAATTAACAGGATCCTTATCTTTTAATATTTTCTAGTATATTTTTTCTTTCTTTAAATTTTTATTTTTCTATATGAGCATATAGAAGCAAACATTTATGGGTACCAAGCATGTGCCTGGAGTCCATGGAGGCTGTAAGGAGTTATCAGATACCCTGGAACTGGAGTTGCAGGTATGGGTAGGCATATGAGTACTCAGAACCAAAAGCCAGTCCTCTGTAAGAGCAGTGAGCATCATAGTGGCTTAGCCAATCTTCCAGGCCTTCTTCCTCTCCTGCTCACCACCTTGTTCCTAAATACTCTGGGTAACTCTGGGTTACTTCCATATTTTACTTTAAATAATTTGTCGTTTAATTTTTTTTGTTTTAAAACTGTGATTTAACGTGGAATAATTTTGTGTTTGGCATGAGATGTGATGAAATTTTTGCCCTGTGGATAACTAACACATACATGTATATGCATACAGCTTTGACTTGAATACCATCTCTAACTTTCACAAAATGAAAAGGGACCATGAGCTAGTAAGCCATCTAAAGAGACAGTTTCTAAAGAGATCTAGCAGCAGGTAGTGACAGATGGGCATGAACTGTCAAGTACCCACATTATACAAAAATGGCATTAAGGACCTGGTCACAGCCAGAGTAAACAACTGAAGAAACAAGCCATGGTTAGCTAATGGAGATTAGAAGCAGCCAATGGTAATCTTAGAGGGGCAAGGCAGAAGCTAACCACTAGGTGGTTCATTAGAGAATGGCAGACATCTCCATCGCAGCAGTGTTTCACATCAAGCTCAGTTACCCAAGGGAAAGACTGGCAGTGTTGAAGTAGGACCTCAGAACTTGTAAGTGGGTAAGGTAACAATAGAGCCTGTTGCCACTAGAGAAAGCTGTGGTCAGAGACAACTCAAATGCTTAGTGAAGAAGAAGTAGCCTAATGAATGCCTGGACTTGGAACTAAAGTGGAAATGAACTTGATATCCAAGACCAGTTGTGTTTGCAAGGGCAGAATCCAATTTCTCTGGAATTGAAGGTTAGTTAAGATTTATTGTAGGCGTTAGAACAGAAAACAATGCAAGTACAATTGAAAACGAGCACTCGATTATTACAGGGAAGTGGGGAGGGAAATTATAAAGCAATGGTCTTCGATGATCTGTGTCTATAGCTTGTTAAGAGCACAATCTTGGCTGGATATTCCACAGTCATTCTACATCAGTAAGATTGACAAGGGGATTAAGAAACCACATTTACCCATCACCCATCAGGGACTCAGATGTTCCTGGCTTTAAACTACTTCATAAAGGTTTATATAGTTTCTATTATTTTTGATTGTGTGTGTGTGTGTGTGTGTGTGTGTGTGTGTGTGTGTGTGATTTGCACGTGGCCAGCGCAGGCAGAGCCCAGAAGAAGGGATGCAATCGCCTGGAGGTGGAACTATAGGTAGCTGTGAACTATCCAACATGATTGTTAGGCAGCAAGTCCTCTCAACTGCTGAGCATCTCCAGCCTGTTATAAAGGTTGTATATGTTATTTTTAATGTAAGTGCTATGCTAAAATTATTGCTATATCATCATTAGCTTTACCCTGTTGTTGTTTTAGCTGTAGTTGTTTTATGGGAATGAAATTTCTCTTTAGAGCATGCAGGTGTTGGAATAGTGTATTGGGAGGAGGGAAGGCTATACTAAGAGTTGGTAGATGTATGAAAACATTGTTTCAATATGAGAGTTAGATACTAAAAACAAACTTCCAACACAAATACGGCTGAAAATTAGTCCCTTCACATAGGAGATAAACTCAGACTCCACAAACCCCAGAATCCAAGTCTACTGTGCCACCTTCCGTTCAGTGCAGAGAACTCTGTTACTCTTGGCTTGTTTACTTCTATCATGGACTTGAGAAAATTGACTGTAGTAGCAAGTTGAACACTTGCAAAAGAACTCTCCTTGTTAAAGAGTAGAGGAAGGTTAAAGTGTTCATCTTGCAAAAGTTCTTTCTAGAGTCCACGAAGAGTAAAATGAGGAAAAAACATCGGCTAGTTCACAGTATTTAAATTGAATTTTTAAAACTAAATTTTCATTCCCCATCTTTGAAAATCCCCCATTAACCCATATTCACTGTACATCTTAGGATGTATCCAGCTTTATCTGGGCTGAGTAACTGAAGGGCCTCATGCTTTTATCTTTAGCATCTTTAGTCTATTCCATTGGTTTGTCAGTTAATTCAGGAACCTTTGGGGTGATGAGGACCAGTAATCTACCCCTTACAGAGTTCCAGTTCACTGAACAGTATTGAAATATTTATTAGTTTATCCAAGTGTCTGTTTTAATATGGAGAATGCATAACACTTAAAGTATGGAAATTACACACAAGTAACATTGTATGGATTGAGCAGCCCCCCCCCTCTCTCTACACACACACACACACACACACACACACACACATGTGTGTGTGTGTGTATGTATGTATGTGTGTGTGTGTGCATTCATTAACATTTTTAAGAAAATAGGCTATGAATTTGAAGGAGATCAGGGAGAAAATGTTGGCAGGAGAAAAGGGAAAAGAAATGTGTTATAGAATTATAATCTCAAAAAAAATAATAAAATATGCTGGTATGGGGATTTATTTAAAATGTTTAGGTAATACTTTATTTTCTATGTGGCTTTACTTGCTTATCTTCTTTGTTATGACCCTTCTGAGATGCAGATAATCTAATTTGTTAATAGGCAGTTTATGTGATGACATGGCTATACATCCACACTCTGGCTATATCACCCACAATGTATACTGGGCAGTCTGTGCATGTATGTTTGAGGGTGTTCAACTTCTCCCTCTCCCCCTCTCCATCTCCCCCTCCTCCTCTCCCTCCCCCTCTGCCTCTCTCCCCCTCCAGTCTCTCCCTCTCTTCCCCTCCCCTCCCCCCGCTCCCCCTCTCCCTCTCCCTTTCCCCCCTTTTTCCCTGTCCCTCTCTCCCTGTCCCTGTCCCTCTCCCTCCTTCCTTCCTTCCCTTCTTCCCTCCCCCCCCTCTATGTACTAGTTTGGACACACACATTGCATCAGTGTTTAGATGTTGCTATTATAACTACCCTCACATGACTCATGAAAGTCTTTCATATCTCCTAAAACAGTACATCTACACACATGCAGATATCAGGTGATCCCCTATAAGATAGACTCTATATCATATGATTTAAAATGTCAGTTGAAAATTATATTCTCTATTACTCAGTTAACTTAAACTTTTGAAGTCATATTTTAATGATTTTAAAATGTTTTGGAGAGAGTTGGCAGCAGGAGAAAATTTATTCTTTCTAGTTAAGAAAATGAACCCAGTCATGAAATCTAGACAGACAAAACAAACTTAAATGAAAAGCTATATATAAATGGATGGCTTCTCAAAAGATAATTCAATGTTTTAACCAATCTCTAAAGATTTTTAAGATGTCTTAAATGTACAAAAGTTAGTTAGTGACTCTTGTTCCTTCTGTGACACCTGCTCCTGCTTTCATGGGAACAGCTATAAATTAACAAGAGGTGGAAAAGGCAGCCAGTCAGACAACCAGATTCAGCCCACAGACATATGGTGTTGGGCCTGAACAATGTTTTAAAATGTTTGGAATCAATTTCCAATTGAAAATGAGAGATGATGTTTATTTAAAAAAAAAAGGATAATTTTTGTAAATGGACAGAAAAAAAAAACCTTACATATCTTCACTTACAAAAATCATTAATGTTGGCAAAGAGATCCAGATTGCCTGACAGCAGTCAGATGGATGAAGGCTCCTTGTCTACCCTGTAGAGAGGATGCATGTCCCTGTGGTCCCCATTTTCTCTCTGAGCAACACTTGCTTGTATAGGCTGTCTGGGGTAGAGGTGTTTGGATGAAGACACCTGACCTCAGTATACATAGACATATCCCTCATCTGCTGTGCACTGAGCAGAGTTGAGGCTGCACAGTAAGTCTCCATACATTTTTCTTTTCTTTTTCTCTCTCTTTTTTTTTTTTTTTGGTTTTTCGAGACAGGGTTTCTTTGTATAGCCCTGGCTGTCCTGGAACTCACTCTGTAGACCAGGCTGACCTCGAACTCAGAAATCTGCCTGCCTCTGCCTCCCAAGTGCTGGGATTAAAGGCGTGCGCCACCACACCCGGCTCTCCATACATTTTTATATTCTACTCTGTAAATTCAGGCAGGTAAGTCAGACATGGCATATGGTCTCAGCCATAGCAGGCCAGCCTCAGAATGAGTTTTTGTCAGACATCACTTCTCACGGTCTTCTCAATGTGATTCCTGTCATTCAGTAAGAGAGTGTTGTGCTCTTTGATATTGCAAAGTGATTTCCCCCTTTCTCTCTTCTCTTGCTCTGTCCTCTTTTGCTGTTCCTATTATATTCAGACCGATGTGTGTATCCTGATTGTTTTCTGTGATTCATTTAAGGAATCTGCCCAATTAACTGTGGGCTCCTTAAAGGAAGACAGTGTGGCCAATATTTCTCTGGACAATATCGCTTTACAGATGCTTAATGCCTGCCTCCAATTCCATGTCCCCCATTCTACCAGTACCAAGTTCAGGTTTGCTATTGCAGTTTAAATGGTTGTGACTCCTGATCAGTGCAGAGTATCATTGCATTATTGTGTTTTGCCTCTGCTTCCGACTTACCAGAGCCAAATGCACCCAAGATTGTGTAACCAAGTGAAAGGAAGCCAGAACAATTACTTCATCTTACTCTCTCCACATCTATGCCATTATTTGTACTCTTCTGCACATCTGCCACACCGATTCGTATCCAGATTTCTTATGGCCCACTAGTACAGACCCACCCCATTGCTAATCCCATTTCCTGAAGCCAGATGGCTGATCTAGAACCTACTGCCAAGCAGCCACAGGAACGTCTGGCTCTCCACGGACAGAAGCCCAGCTGCTGCCAGTGTTACCTCAGCTTTAGGGTTCCCTAATTAAACATAGGCCTCTCATCAGGGCCCTGTATTGGTACATGGCATTTCACAATAAGATTGGTACCTAACCTGGATAATGGAACACTGAGGTGATTTACCCAGAGAAGTATTGAAAGAAAACAAAGCAAACTTGCCCAAAGTTTACACATTGTAGCTCATAACTTCCTTCTCGGTTGTCTTTACTCAGACAGATTCCTGTGGCTTCATCTCACCTGCCTCAGGTCATGCATTTTAACACTTGGACAAAAAGTATATATAAACTAAAAGCTGGTAAAGAGAATTCTCTACTTTTCTCTCTCCCATAATGCTCACTCTATTTTCAGTACCAAGGATCAGTGACAGGCTATTACTCTTTTGAAAAATAAGAGTCCTTTAACAATTAAATTATATTTCTAGCAAGAAACTGTTTTGAGCTTTCTGAAGTAAAAGTCCTCTATCAACCAAAAACAAACAAAAGAGGAATTAACCATCTCTCCTCCTCCCTGTACAATCAGACTGTCCTCCCACATATGGCTGTACGATGGAAATGAAACTAATGGCAAGCCATTGCTCAGGATGGGTTTCGCAAACTTATAACAAGACTTAGAATTCAAGCAGTGATGGCCAACTAGGCCATCTTCTGCTACATATGCAGCTAGAGATACAAGCTCTGGGGGCACTGGCTAGTTCATATTGTTGTTCCACCTATAGGGTTGCAGACCCCTTCAGCTCCTTGGGTGCTTTCTTTAGCTTCTCCTTTGGGGGCCCTGTGTTCCATCCTATAGATGACTGTGAGCATCCACTTCTGTATTTGCCAGGCACTGGCATAGCCTCATACGAGACAGCTATAACAGGGTCCCTTCAGCAGACTCTTCCTGGCATATGGAATAGTGTCTGGGTTTGGTGGCTGATTATGGGATGGACCCCCGGGTGGGGTAGTCTCTGGAGAGTCCATCCTTTTGTCTTAGCTCCAAACTTTGTCTCTGTAACTCCTTTCATGGGTATTCTGTTCCCTATTCTAAGGAGGAATGAAATATTGCAAACTTTATATGCCCCAGTACAGGGGAATGCCAGGGCTAAGAAGCAGGAGTGGGTGGGTAGGGGAGCAGGGCGGGGGGAGGGTATAGGGAACTTTCAGGATAGCATTTGAAATGTATATAAAGAAAATATCTAATAAAAGAATACAATTTGCTAAACGCATGAAACTCAAGAAGAACGAAGACCAAAGTGTGGACACTTTGCCCCTTCTTAGAATTGGGAACAAAACACCCATGGGAGGAGTTACAGAGACAAAGTTTGGAGCTGTGACAAAAGGATGGACCATCTAGAGACTGTCATATCCAGGGATCCATCCCATAATCAGCTTCCAAACGCTGACACCGTTGCATACCCTAGCAAGATTTTGCTGAAAGGACCCAGATAGAGCTGTCTCTTGTGAGACTATGCCGGGGCCTAGCAAACACAGAAGTGGATGCTCACAGTCAGCTATTGGATGGATCACAGGGCCCCCAATGGAGGAGCTAGAGAAAGTACCCAAGGAGCTAAAGGGATCTGCAACCCTATAGGTGGAACAACATTATGAACTAACCAGTACCCCGGAGCTCTTGAGTCTAGCTGCATATGTATCAAAAGATGGCCTAGTCGGCCATCACTGGAAAGAGAGGCCCATTGGACTTGCAAACTTTATATGCCCCAGTACAGGGGAATGCCAGGGCCAAAAAGTGGGAGTGGGTGGGTTGGGGAGTTGGGGGGAGGGTATGGAGGACTTTTGGGATAGAATTGGAAATGTAAGTGAGGAAAATACCTAATAAAAAATATAAAAAAATAAAAATAAATAAATAAATAAAAATAATTTCAGAGCCAAAAAAAAAAAGGTATGCCTCGCTTATCTTTAGATAAGAGTAAAGAGAAGGCAGAGAAAGCCACAGATTCGAGTAATAATCTAATGACTACTGCTGCTGTCAGGGACACATCAAACCTTTAGTTTTCTATTATATACCTTACAATAGGCACATTTTAAACATACATCGTTTTCCTATGTTTTTGTCCTTTTGAGGACGTTTCCTATTATACAGAAGAGGAAGCTGGCTCAGAATGATTATGTAAATGCAGATTTGAAATCATGTGTGTGTGTGTGTGTGTGTGTGTGTGTGTGTGTGTGTGTACATGTGCTTCCCTGTGTATATGTGGGGATATTTCATACACATGTACATATGTACATTTGTGGGGGGAGTGTGTGTGTGTGTGTGTGTGTGTGTGTATGGAAGAATATGTGTTTCCATGTTCTGCTGTTTCTTTTTAATCATTGCCATTTCTCTTTTGAAGGAAAATGCTCCATGATAAAACTGAGGGAACAAACGAAGTATAGCTAATACCACAGATCTAGTCCTTGTGGAAACCAGGAAGCAAAAAGGCATATGTCATAAGGAGCTGAGCCACAGCATGTCTCCAATGGTGTGTGTCCTTGAAGCAGGCCAGACTGCTAAGGATTCTACCACATCCCCCAGTGCCATTAGCTGAGGACAAAGATTCTAAAAGACAACTTGAGGGGAATATTCAAGGTCTAAACTGTAGCAGCAAATCACAGATGTAGTTTACAAATTTCTTGTAGCCCATTTGGATGAATCTTAAGAGTTTTTTTCAGGCCTATATTTCAAAATTGAATAACATAAACATATGATGAATACAAAATAACAGTAGATTACTTTTATTGTCATTGTTCATACTAAGTCTTTGAAATCCATGCCAGCTGTATTTCAAGAATCCTGCAGTTAGTTGTGACTGGTTGCTATCACATGTGGCCTTGGGACTGAAAAATCTGAGACTAGGCACAGAGTCCAGAGGATCAGAGGAAAATGAATAGAGAGAGACACCAATGTAAGAGAACCTCCCATTTTAAAGCTGTACTAAGCTATGCCCCACATGCAAAGAGCAATCAGCAGGTTTGCATAGATTGAGACACAGCTTTATCCAAGAGTGATATCATGGCATGGTTTGTAACCCCAGCACTTAGGAGAGAGAGAAATGTGGATAGCTAGTTTCAGGCTAGCCTAACCCAGGCTATACCACTTAAAACAAAAACTTATTAACAAAATAAACAGAAAAGAAAGAAAAGGCATAATTGCTTAATTGAATTGCTCCACTGAATTGAGTTGGAAACCATCACATAGAATAATGTAGAGGCCATGTGCTTCACATTACCCAGAACTACCCACACACCATGATCCAATTACCAAGTAGCTCCATATTTTGGAATACTTAACTGCTCAACCTTTGATACTTTATCTTTAAAAAGGAACTAGCAACATGTTTATATCTGGATACCAGGTATTATTTAGGTCTGTTTTAATAAACCTTGAATAATCACACTTTATCTTGAGGAATATTCAGTGCTCCTTTAAGTTTCGTGAGAATCAAGGGCTACTCTATAATTTTAGGAAAACCATAATACTCTACACAGTGAGCATTTCTTTCCTCCTTGCATCTGCTTACTGTAGAAAGACCATCAAGGTGCTGTACTTTAGAGGCAAGTTAAGTGATTTTGCAATGTACCAAGGGGAAAGATGAATGAAGGCTATATTGCTCCATTTCTGGTCCTTCAAATATGAACATGAAGATAAAGCAGAAAGATCAAAGAGCAGAGATGTCTTTCTGAACTGAACACACATTCTTTGGCCATTCTCCCTTTCATGGTGCTTTGCAGACAAGGTCTTGTTTGTTGGCTCTAAGGCAATAATTAGCTAGCAACACTGGAGAGGCAAAGCTCTTGCAAACTATTAGGAGATTAATCTATAGTAAACATAAAATATTCCATTAAAAATTCCATTTATAAAAAAGCTTAAAATTTATATGGTAAAAGTATGGGGTATTATAAGTGTTTTCAAGAAGTTTTATGTTCTGACTCTTAAAAGTACTCTCAAATACAATTCATAACCTGCAGCCTGACACAGATGAGGAGGTACCAACAACCAGAGTCACCCAGTGACATTTATTGTAAATATATTCATAAGTTCCCTTCTATATTTTTTTTTAATTTTTAGGATCAGAAAAAGTAACAAGTCTTCAGAATCTTTTCCTACTTTCCTTGACAATGGTCACCTTCTGTAGCATTCATTCTTGCTTGCTATAAAAAGGTATGCTTACTTGTTTTAAGTAGTTGTCAATCAAAAGACATGCAAGATGCATTGAAAATAGACACTGAATAGATGAAAATTTATAAACTTCAGCCTGTAAAGGCAAAGAAAAAAAGAGTAGTGAGGTCCACTGTGTGTTGCAAACTACAACAGGGACTGAATGTAGTGTGAAGTATAGTGGTAATGCTTAGGAAAGCACTGCCTTGTCTATGTCTTCAAAATGTCACTTTAACTACTCCTTGGGAAAGCCAGGGAGGAGAGTTTTAGCCTGTTGCAATGATAGTAATAGAAACGGCAAAAGTGCAAGGTTCAAGGCAAAACATACATCAGATTGTCCTCTGTATTGCTCTATTTCCATCCTACAAAGTGTAGATCTATCAGTCAAAATTCAAGTAAGAAATCAATATTTTATGAATGTTAATACACAGATACAGTTAAATGGATTCATTTAAACAATGGTGTTTTTAAATATAATTGAAGGGTTTTATTTATTACATATTATTTTTCTATATATTTGTTCTTCAGCAATATCATTAAGGTCAGGAAGATATGGTTCCCTCAAAATGTAGTTAATAATAAACTATAGAAAAAAATTTTCATTTTTAGGCAAAAAAAAAAAATCCAAAAGGAAGTAGAATTTCCTAAAGTCTTCAACTCTTTGAGTTAAGAAAAGTATACACAAATAATCATTGCCCCATGCTAGTTAGATTAGAGACTATGGTGGCTTGAATGTGAATGGCCTCCAAAGGCTCATATATTTGAATGCTTGTTGCCTTCCAGACCCCCACCCCCCTAATACTCCCATCTCCGTTGATAGAAGTGTTTGGGGAGAACTAAGAGTTGCTGCCTTGTAAGAGGAGATGTGTCTCTAGGGGTGGACTTTGAGTTTTTAAAAGCCCTTCCCAGTCCCAGTTAATTCATTCTCTCTCTCTCTCTCTCTCTCTCTCTCTCTCTCTCTCTCTCTCTCTCTCTCTCTCTCTCTCTCTCTCTCTCTCTCTCTCTTTCTCTCTCTCTCTCTCCTTGTCTCTCTGCCTCATTGCTATTATCTAACATGCAAAGGCTCAGCTGCTCAGCCACTCTCCCAGCCCTATGCCCACCGGCCTGCCTAGTACTCTGCCATGATGGTCAGGAACTCACTGGAGCATTGAACACCCTCAGGTCCAAGGGCCGCTCCTTCCATTGATGTCCAGCAAGGTCATCCTCTGCCACATATGTGGCCTGAGCCATGGGTCCCTCCATGTGTACACTTTGGTTGGTGGTCCAGTCCCTGGGAGCTTCAGGGGTCTGGCCTGTTGACACTGTTGCTCCCTCCATGGGGATGCAAACCCCCTCAGATCCTTCAGTTCTTTCTCCAACTCTTCCATCTGGAACTCGACACTCAGTCCAATGGTTGCCTATGAGCATCCTCTTCTGTATTTGTCAGGCTCTGGCAGAGCCTCTGAGATGACAGCCATATCAGGCTCCTGTTAGCAAGGACTTCCTGGCATCCACAATAGTGTCCGTGTTTGGTGGCTGTATATGGGATGGATCCCCTGGGTGGCGTTTCCTTCAGTCTCAGCTTCACACTTTGTCTCCATATTTTCTCCGGTGAGTATTTTGTTCCCCCTTCTAAGAAGCACTTGAAGCATCCACATTTTGGTCTTCCTTTTTCTTGGGCTTCATATGGTCTGTGAATTGTATCTTGGGTATACTGAACTTTTGGGCTAAGATCCACTTCTCAGTGAGTGCATACCATGTGTGTCCTTTTGTGACTGAGTTACTTCACTCAGGATGACATTTTCAAGTTCCATTCATTTGCTTAAGGATTTCATGAAGTTATTGTTTTTAATAGCTGAACAGTATTCACTCATCCACTGCTGGTGGGACTGCAAGTGGGTACAACGACTATGGAAATCAGTCTGGCAGTTCCTCAGATAATTGGACATAGTACTACCTGAGGATCCAGCTGTACCACTCCTGGGCATATACCCCGAAGATGCTCCAACATGTAATAAGGACACATGCTGCACTATGTTCAAAGTAGCCTTATTTATAATAGTCAGAAGCTGGAAAGAACCCAGATGTCCTTCAGCAGAGGAATGAATACAGAAAATGTGGTAAATTTACACACTGGATTACTACTCAGCTATTAAATGCTTTATTTCATAAGTTGCTTTTGCCATGCTGCCTCTTCAGAAATAGAACAATAAGAGTGAATTGATTGGTGTGGTTTTGTCTAAAACTTCATGACATCACATATTTTAGTGTATCCATTTCTCAGAGTTTTGGGAAGGAAAACCATTGTAGCAACAAATATAATACTAAAAAAATAAGTCTAAGACAAAAGGAACATTTTAGGAGAGCCATCATTGAAACATAAACAGTATGGGGGAAGCTCTGTCTATAGTTCCCAGAATTTCCTTACAGCTCTGGGAGTAGAATGAATCTAGAGGAATGAGAAGGAAGGAGGGGAACTGAGCAGAATTTTATGTTTCTCCAGATAGACAGAGAGTTGGTGCAATAATTATGGATGATGAAAGGAGAAGAGCATCGTGGGTTGGGGGGCGGTGGCAGTGACTACTTTGGTATTGTGTTTGAAAGATCTCTGTCTCTCTCTGTCTCTCTGTCTCTCTGTCTCTCTCTCTCTCGTGCGTGTGTGTGTGTGTGTGTGTGTGTGTGTGTGTGTGTGTGGAGAGAGGAGAGAGAGAGAGAGAGAAAGAGAGAGAGAGAGAGAGAGAGAGAGAGAGAGAGAGAGAGAGAGAGAGAGAGAGAGAGAGAGAGATGCTCCCAGCAGGAGTGTACAGGTCTAGAGCTCAATGGACAACTCTCTGATGTTGGTTCTCACTTTCCACCTTGGTTTTTTAAGATGGACTTTCTCTTTGTCTCTGCCTCACTGTGTATGTCAGGCTAGCTGGCCCACAGACTTCTGGGTGATTTTCTTGTCTCAACCTCACTAAGATTACATACCCTTGTGTTACTGCATCCTGTTTTGACGTGAGTTCTTGGGGTTGGAATTTATATGCTCAGACTTGTTTAGCAAACTTTTGAACCATTGAGCTCTTATAGATAACTCACAGGACTGTTTTGATAGAGTTATTTTGATTTGTCATGGGCATCTATGGAGAGATGATAGATAGTCAATTGCTTTTACAGTTTTAGTGCTAATTAGAATATGGATAGGATTTGAAGTCACAGAACTAAAGATTACCTAGGAAGAAACATCTAGGACAAAACTAAGATTACATCCTAAGACTGATCTAGATGATTTCAGTGTTTAGAGATCTGAATGGTGGAATAAAGTCCATAAAAGACACAAAGAATGATCATATATTCAATAAGTCAGAAGGAAAACAGATCAGGACACCCTGGGAAATCAAAGGAGAGGTTAGTAAAGGACAAGAGGGGTCTGCAACAGCAGTATTGCAGTATTTACAGTATTGCAGTATGTGTGGTGAATGAAGTATGTGGAATATGTGCAGTGTGTGGAGTATACTCAGTGTGTGTAGTGTGTGGAGTATGTGAAGTGTATGCAGTGTGTGGAGTATACACAGTGTGTGCAGTGTGTGGAGTATGTGAAGTGTGTGAAGTGTGTGGAGTATACTCAGTGGGTGCAGTATTGCAGTGTGTGCAGTGTGTGTAGTATGTGCAGTATGTGTAGCACATGCAGTATGTGCAGTGTATGCAGTGTATTCAGGATGTATAGAACATGCAGTATTTCAGTATGTGCAGTGTATGCAATATGTGTGCAGCATGTGTAGTGTGCGGTATGTGCAGCATGTGCAATATTATACTGTGTGCAGTGTGTGTAATGTACACCATGTGTGCAGCAGTAGCATGTGCTGTATGTGCAGAGTGGGCAGGGTATTTAGTGTCTGCAGCATTGCAGTGTGTGTAGTGTGCACAGTGTGTGCAGTATGTGCAGAATGTGCATCTCAAAGACTGGATAAAATGGAAGTGCAATGGCCACTGTATGTGGCAAGTGAAGAGCTTTGGGGATCTATCTGTAGTATGCATTTTAACACTCATGAGAAATTAGGTTTATGCCTACAAATTTATGTTTGTATTCTTATGTTTGTATGTCTCTTTACTATTTAAAGTTTCCATTGCCTGGAACACATGTCTAATATTTTATTTCACCAATAAGGTTCAATGCTTTACAGGATATAATTTTGAAGCTCAAATTAGTTATAGACTTTAATTCAGTTGGGCTATTGTCTATTAAATTAGAAAATAATCTACCTAATAATATATAATTGTATCTGGATGAGATAATTAGTCTTGACAAAATAGGAATCTCCTTGGGGATGGGTTTCTGGGAATGCTTATGTGGTGTTATCGTGAGTATATTCAACCTGATATGGGAAACCCCATCTTAATTGTCGGGGGGACATAGCTTCAGGGCTACCTAAGATGGCGATTGTGCTCACTACTAGAAAGCATGTTTGCTTTCATTTCATTCACTTGCTCTCTGATTCTTTGTTGTGGACACAGTGTAACTTGCTGTCTCACTCTCCTGACACTGTGACTTCCCCTACAATGATTGTCTATATCATTGAGCCCTGAGCTGAAAGAAACCTTTTCCCTCTAAGTTGCTTTCCTCAGAGTATTTCATCATAGCAACAGGGATAAGGACACTGAGAATGGTGGCACATGGGTGTGTTCCCAGCACATGTGAGGGTGAGGTTAGAGGACTGGCACAGGTTAGAGACCAACCTGGCCTACATAAGGGATTGGAGGCTGGCGCAGACTACACAAAACTTTGAGGCGTGCCTTGGCTATGTGGTAAAACCATGTCTAAGAATCCTTTTTTTTTTTTTTTTTTAAATAAAAACCTACAATTGTATTGTGTTATCAACTAGGGCCGTTTTTAAATAAAATGTTCCATCTGGTTTTTGGCACCTGGAAGTACTCACTGTCATCAGATGAGCTTCCAACTGTTTCAGGGAAGGCAGAAACTAGGAAGCATGAATTCCCTCAACTTCCTCTCCTCATTTCATCTTATCTATATCCAATTCATCTACATTCAAACTCATTAAAGCCTGCTTCCTTCTGTTTAAGGTTATTTATCTACTTGAGCTAGTGATTACACCCATCTGTCTCTGGCTCCTCTGAGACCTGTTGGGTTTCTGGATGTATTGTTCTATTTGCATTCGTTCTCTCCTTCCTTTGAGCATTCATAGTGCAATCTCCCCCTCTCCAGTCTTTAGAAAGGTTTGTTTCATGAATGCTGTGCTATCCCTGGTTTCTTACTTTCTTCAAGATCTCCTGCCAAGGAGATCCTGTCAGTGGTTTGTTGTTTGTTTGTTCATTTGTTTTAATTACAGAGTCCAGAACAAGCCCCCCTCCTTTGCAGTGAAAACAGATATGGCTTTTTAAAACGAATGCAAACTCATTAATGATAATAATAATAATAATAATAATAATAATAATAAAAAGATAGCATGCAAAACTTGATCAAGATAAAATTTTGTCAATTTATGAAACCTGAAAAGCAAGAGCCTGTCTGCTGAGGTCCCCTTCTGAATGCAGAGCTGAAACAGCCAGAGGTATTCTCTCTGAACATTCCCTTGTCACTCTCATGGAGTATGGATAGAAGCTCCGAAAGTTACAAGGACACGAAGAAGAGTTTAGAGCCACTATCAAAATCACTCTATTTGTCTTACATATATATTTTTATGAATTTATTCCATATGAAATAATTGCACAAAAAATCATTATTCCACAGAAAATTGAAAATGACCACTGTGACTCTTACAAGAAAATCATGGGCCGGGCGGTGGTGGTGCACACCTTTAATCCCAGCACTTGGGAGACAGAGGCAGGTGGATTTCTGAGTTCGAGGCCAGCCTGGTCTACAGGACAGCCAAGGCTCTACAGAGAAATCCTGTCTCGAAAAAGCCAAAAAAAAAAAAGAAAAAAAAGAAAAGAAAAAAAGAAAACAAAATCATGATTTAACATATGTTCATATTGAATATTATACTGTTGTAAAATAAAGTACTAGATGATTTATTTTAATCTTGAAAAATCATCTCTCTATCATTGATAAATTTTTTAAAAATCAATGTTGGAGAAGCATGTGAAGTTATGTCTCTAAATGAACACACACACGCACACACACCAATATATATATATATATATATATATATATATATATATATATATATACATATATATATATATGCCTGTGTGTGTGATATATATATACATATATATATATGCGTGTGTGTGCGATATATATATACATATATATATATGCGTGTGTGTGCGTGTGTGTGTGTGTGTATATATATGTATATATATATGCATTTTACAGGAAGAATCCAAGGAGTATAAATCCATAGGAAAATAGCTGGGTAAGGTCAGGGCGAATGATGTAGACCAAAAGATAAATGTGGGCATGGTTTTCTCCGAAAATCTCCTTTGATGTGGAATCATCTCCATAAGTCACCTAAAGCCTTCCACAAAAAGCAGAGTATTTGTAAAGCGTAGCCTGGCAAGAGACCCTGGGTGCCTGGGCAAGGAACTTAGGAGTGTGCCCTGTCACTGAGTTCAGCCTGTCTGCAAATCCCAAGGAGTACAGCACTCAACAGTGAGAAAATTTGCAGAAGCAGACTAATGTTCAGGCAAGGAAACCCACTAGCTGCCAGTGCGGGGTCTTCAGCAGGGAGACTGCCACTCACAGCTGTTGTCAGCTCCAAGTTGCTGTGCTCAGCAGGTGAATGCCAGGTGTGTTCCCATCCCTCTACCCTCCCCTCCCATTCCATCACCTTTCAGCAGACTTGGACCCCCTCATTCCTGCTTTGAGGTTCTCTGTCTGCCCTTGACTGTGCTTGCAAAGTTTGATACACCATTTCCTGCTCTTTAGAAACCCACAATCCCTCCTCACAATTTCCCTGAATTAACTGACAGGAAAGATCAAACGGTGTATTTACTAGTCACAAAGTGAAGGTTTTTGTGGCCTGGCAAACAGCAATAGCAGCAAAATATTGAATGGGTTTCTGAGTCCAGATTGAACATGCTCTGTACCATTTTGTGGTGATTAACAGGCTTAATTTGAATTGTAATAAGATAACTTTTTTGAACACTGGCTGTTCTTGCAGAGGACCTGGGTTCTAGCCCTAGGATTCACATGAGAGATCAGAACTGTCTGAAACTCCAGTTCCTGGGCATGTGGCCCCCTCCTTTGGCCTCTGCAGGATGGCTGTCACATGATGTACAGACAGACACACAGGCAAAATTCTTATACACATAAAATAGAAGCAAACTCATCTTTCAAAATATGATAACTTTTGTCCTAAATTATAAACCTCACAATGTTCAAAGGATGTTTGCATAAATGGTTGTTGAAAATCTGTTTCCTGGAAGCCCTTATTTTATTCAGAGCTCCCTTTAATGTATTTCTGTCTAACTACACCTTTGCAGACGTTGGGAGCAATACTTTTAAATGCAACCATTTGTGACACTGGAGTGAGAGCCTGTGGTTTTGAGAAGCACAATAACCCCTGTGGGAAGCTGCTCCACTTCCTAATTCAGCAGAATATCTCTATCTGAGAAGAGCCATGTGCTATAGGCGTAGATTCATTGGGTGAGATTGGACCTGAGTTTAAATTCCAGGGTTCTTGCATCTGATCCCAGTGAAAGAGGTCAGACACAAACCTCAGGTCTTACCATGGTGATGGGAACAGTATTCTTTTGCCATCAAGTTTGCAGAAAGGACAAAACATTAGCCTGAAGCACTGCTGTGGAGTCCGTGAGAATTTCTGCAGACATAGAAAGTATGAAGACCTAATCCTGAGAGTCCCAAGGGAGATCCTTGATCCAGCTATTCCTGACCTTGTGTTCTGTGGAGCTGTCCTGAGTCAGGTACTATCACACTACCCCTGCTAGCTTTGCATCATCAGCAACGAAACAGTTTTGTCTGCTATCATGTAAGATTCATAAAAATTATAAGTTCATTTCCTACGTTTGTCACATAACACGTATTTCACATTATAAAATTATGATATCCAAGCAGTTCATTTCAGAGCCTTAAAGACTTACACACACACACACACACACTCACATCTTCAGTCAGGGCAGATGGTTCAGTAAGTAAAGTCTTTACTGCCTAAGCATGAAGATCTGGGTTTGGATCCCCAAGCTTCCACATGAAAACCTCAGAGACTGTGGCTTGGGCTTGTAATCTCGGTACTGGAAAGGCAGAGATGGGAGGGTGTCTGGAGTTTTCTGGACATCAAGTCTAGCTTAATAACTGAGCTACCCGATCACTGAGATATATGATTGAGAGGAATTAAGGAGGACATGTGACTTCTGGCCTATACGCAAACACAAATATGAGTGAGCATGCAGACGCACACACACATATGTGTACCTTCACAAGCACACTTGAATGTACACACAGACCACACTCATTCATTCACAAAAATCATCTACGTTGTTCCAGGTATTTTGTGTATGAAAACACAAAACTTTTCTGAAGCTACATTGCAGAAGTTTCTCACTGGTGTGAAAAAGGATGTGTACTTGTACAGGACTCATTTATAAAGATGAGTATACCTCTGAGCTAGATCCTTGTTAGGCACTCTTAGAAAGTCTGTCTTTAAATTTCACTGATTGGACTGGGGTAGCAAGATGCTCTGTCCAGGATTGTTCACAACTGGTTATCATGCACAACGTCTTTAAACAAGATTGGAAATTGTCAACATTGACGTGGTCATTTGGATGCTGCTGTCTGAGAGGTCATATTAGAGCTACGCTGGGGAGCAGAGAAGGCCTGGTAAGGACATCAAGGCCATGTGGCCTTCCTTTAAAGTATAAGGCTGTCTGCCTTAGAGTCCCTCTCTCTGTTTTGTATCATGAGATAAGTAAACTGCAGGATTCTAGATCAGACACGGCTGTGGAGTACCCCATGACAGAGGGTCAAAAATTAGCAAAGGGAGGGTACATAGGAAAGACTTTTCTCCTTCATCAGCTCTGCTCTGCAGCGAGTTTGGAAATAAAATTCTCTGTCTTGTTTCATGTCACGAAAACGTGCCTAGCTATTCAACATGCACAAAGGCAGAATGATCTGGAATAACTCATTTATAATCAAGTCCCTTAAGATTTGGTCTGAATAGTACAGAGTCTGAGCACCATTGTTTTGCAAAACAGGTCTGAAATCATCAGTTTGTGTATTTCACTTTCTGCTTTGTCTACATCCCTCCAAAACTGTCTTAATTTACCCTTCATTTCATACATACTCCAAAAAAATCTGACATTAACAGTATCTGCAAAAACACTTATTACAAATAATTCAGTTTTCAATCACATGAAATATTTTAAACCTTAATGGTCTTATCCGTACTTCAGATGCTTGCCTGAACATTCTTTTTTTTTTTTTTTTTTTTTGCTAGTGTGTGGGTTCTATCACCTCTATTCATGTGCTGTTCTTTTTATAATACAATGAAATCAGCAATAACATATCAACAAAAATTATCTGAAGAATACAGCTCAGGAGGCAAAGTCTCAACAGCACAATATTGAAGACAGATTTAAATACTGCTTTCCATAGTGAGGAAATACAACAAATTGAAACTCTTATCAGAATATCAAAGCAAGTATATATTACCAAGATCTTCTGACATGCTAACAATAAAAAGTATTGGATACCATGTCCTTAATCTCTATTTTTCTGTAATCATTTCAACAGTCAACAAGTAGCTAGCTTCAGTGTGGACAATTGAAGAGAACTTAAATGCATCGTGCCATGAGTGTATCAGCCTGCTGAATAATTTCCTTTAAAACTGACTATGTCAAAAAAATATGTATAAATGTCTTTCAATAGAGCACAATAAAAGAAAAAAGATTGTTGCCACTTATCAACCCTGTAACCATTTTAATAACCCCCAATATTTGCATTGTGGGGTGCACTTCCTTATCCACCAGCACGATAAAATACTGTGAGAGACAAGGGGATAATATCTTGTGCTTTTATTAAATTTTTACAAAACTTTCCAGTTATATTTGTTTAGCTATTTGTCTCAGATTAGCAACATTTTGAGGATATCTCTAGCTACGTTAGAATGCATGGAGACATTAGCACAATGTCAATGGCTAAGCAAAGCTCTTGCTGGTTTGCAGTGAACAAATTCTTTTCATCTCAAAGGTTTATTATTTCAGAACACTTAAAAATACAGTTACCTTAAACAACAAAAGGATGTCTCAAGTGAGCTCTCTTCCCAGAAACAAAAGCCAGTGAAATCAGGTGAAACTTTTGTTTTCAACATAAATGTCTTTTTATGAATTAGAAAGTTGCCCTGATGTTATCCAGTTCAACACAGAAATGTTAGGGGAAATGCTCAGTTGTGATGAAGCTTATCATTTTATGCGATACAATTTTCTTGCTTCTTAGTGGCTGTTTTATCAGGTTATGTTTGAGAACCTTCTTATAGCTCTTTACATAGTGCCTGAGAGGGAGTATTTTTCTCACTGAAATTTAAGAGGCCCTCTCCTATTGTTATTTATAGTGGCTTTTTTTCCTCTCATTATCTGTATTTCCGATAATTCGAGTTTTAAAGTAGCTATCAGTTAAGGGCACATGGTCTCATGTATTTTACGAACAATTACTTTTAAAAGCACTTTCAATCTAAAACTTTTCTATATTCAGTCTTTAACATTTTAGGCGAAAATCATGAAAAGATGCTAGTATAATATTTCCATAAAAGAAATATGAATTGGCCAGTTGCAGCTATGAGACAGAATACACCTTTCTGCGCTGAAAGAAACAAGCTGATATTTGGCTCATAGGTAAGAGCCTTCCAATCTGTAGAAGTGATTATGCATTTGTGCCAGCAATACTCTCAAGTAGTTAACCCACAGTACAAACGTAAGGTTACGTACCTTTTCTCCATCGTGACTTGCTATTAAAACTGCCATCAACTCCTTTTACTGACTCTTACAACAAAACGGAAAGGAGTAAGGTCACGTGTCCTAAGGGGAGGCCTGTGCTCGTTGCTGCTTAATTTCAGTACTTAAGAAAAAAAAAAAGGTGGGGGCAAAGAGCGAGCAGAGACTTTAAAAAAACAACCCACTTCCTGGGTACATGTAGTTAACCACATTATTCCCCTTAGAGTTTGCCTTGCACAGTCAGTCAATAATATCATTATTTATCAATGTTATAGTCAGTTTTCAAGTGCCGTATATTTATATGTGGTGCATCAAGTTATTCTAAAAGAGAAAATGTGATTAAAATTTTAGCCACTGGGTTGGGTTGGGTCAGGGGAGGAACTGGTTGTCAAGAAGAGTGGAAAGTTCCTCTTTCTCTGTCTTCTAGTAAGGCCTGGGTTATCTTATGCATATTCATGCTATCAAAAAGCACTGCATATCTATTGGGAAACCAAGACCTCAGCTCTAACCCAGTACTGGTACTTGCCACACTTGTGGCTAGACATACAAGAGCCTATATGAGTTAGGTGTAGATGCACCAGAACTTTAGAGCAGGAATCCCAGAGCCAGCAGGTGCCCAGGGAGAGTTGCTCAGAGTGCCTGCTATAGCGTGAAACAGCATGAAGTTTCACCCTGGCACATTCTCTCTGACTTTCCCAAGCAGATCTGAAATGCCATGAAAAATATTTGTGCAAACCACACAGCCCTTTAGTCTAACATAAAGAAAACATCAGAATAAACTGTCCAAGGGCTGTCCTTTGGGCAAGCGCCTATCCCTCTGATAGCAAGCTTCAGCTGATCTCAGGATCAGCCCTCATGTGTGCATCTTCACTGGGAGAACGTCTGCTCCTTAGTTACCAGGCTTAGTAAGGTTTTGAGATTTGCAGGGTATCACAAAAAGGAGATCGGTGGAAGATTTTGAGGGTGGGTTGGTGTCCTTATCCCTCTACTGGGAGTCCTGTATAATGCAGGAGGTAGCCACTCCATATCTGCTACTGTTAGGAGTCTCAGGTAGAGTCACCTTCATAGACTGCCTGAGGTCTTCTCAATGCCAGATCTCTGGCATGTCAGAGAGTCATTCCCCCACCCCAGCCCCCACCAGGCCAATTTCTCTTCACTCTCCTGACTCTCCCTAAACCTGATCTTCCTACACACCATTCCCCATCCTCTCTCCCCTGCATTTCCCTTCCTCCACCCACCCTCAATGACTATTTTATTTACTTCCCCTTCTAAGTGAGATTCAAGCATCCTTCCTTGGGTCCTTTTTGTTATTTCACTTCTTTGGGTCTGTTGGATTGTAGCATGGGTATCCTTAAGGCTAATGTCCAATTATAAGTGAGTATATACCATGCATGTCATTTTGGTCTGGGTTACCTTACTCAGGATGTTTTCCAGTCCCATCTTTTGTCTGCAAATTTCACGATGTTCTTACTTTTAATAGCTAACTAGTATTCTGTTGTGTAAATGAATGGCCCTTATTTACTGGTTGATTGCTATGAAGCGACTTCATGATCAAGGCAAGTCTTACAAGAGAAAGAATTTAACTGAGGATTTGCTTAAAGTTTCAGAGGGTTAGTCCGTTATCAACATGGCAGAAAGCAGACAGGCATGGCCCAGGAGCAGAGTCATTTCCTTCCAAATGTGTGAGAAAATAGATCACAGTATCTTCTCCTCAGATTAATTGGATGAGAGCTCTGGGGAACACAGAGTTGGGGACTGCTTTCCAATCTCACTCATTCAATTCGCTGTCTAATGTCCTTCCTAAATGGACCTCCTTAGATATATGAGTCCACGGGTACTTTGCTGAGTGTTCACTCTTGGTGTCTGCAAGAAAGTAGGAAGAATGATGATAGACTGGAGGAAAGCTGAATCCAGGCACCAATTTTGCTGCTGCTGCTTAGCCTTGGCCAAGCGATTTACTTTCCTGAAAACTCAGTGAGTTATCCACATAATGGAGCATAGGGATATGAAAATTCTGCTGTAGGGAGCATAATAAGTAGGTTTAACTAATCTGCACATCTCTAAAAAGTATAAGTTTCTTAGTTACTGGCTGATTGCTATGACGCAACTTCATGACCAAGGCAACTCTTACAAGAGAAAGAATTTAAGTGAGAACTTGCTTAAAGTTTCAGAGATTCAGTCCTTTATCAACATGGTAGGAAGTAGACAGACATAGGAAAGGAGCAGTAGCTGAGAGGTTTATATTCTCAATCATAATGACCAGTAGCAAGCAAGAGGCAGAGAGAGAGAGAGAGAGAGAGAGAGAGAGAGAGAGAGAGAGAGAGAGAGAGAGAGAGAGAGAGAGAGAGGGAGAGGGAGAGGGAGAGGGAGAGAGAGAGGGAGAGAGAGAGAGAGAGGAAGAAGAAGAAGAAGAAGAAGAAGAAGAAGAAGAAGAAGGAGAAGGAGAAGGAGAAGGAGAAGGAGAAGGAGAAGGAGAAGGAGAAGGAGAAGGAGAAGGAGAAGGAGAAGAAGAAGAAGAAGAAGAAGAAGAAGAAGAAGAAGAAGAAGAAGAAGAAGAAGAAGAAGAAGAAGAAGAAGAAGAAGAAGAAGAAGAAGAAGAAGAAGAAAGAAGAGGAGGAGAGCAGAGGAGAGGAAAGGAGAACAGAGAACAGTTGGGGAGGAAAGGGTTTATTCGGTTTACACTGCCATACTGCTGTGCTGTTCATCACCAAAGGAAGTCAGGACTGGAACTTAAGGAGGTCAGAAAGCAGGAGCTAATGCAGAGGAGGCCATGGAGGGATGTTCTTTACTGGCTTCCTTCCCCTGGCTTGTTCACCCTGCTCTCTTATAGAACCAAGACTACCAGCCCAGAGATGGTACCACCCACAAGGGGACCTCCCCCCTTTATCACTAATTGAGAAAATGCCTTGCAGCTGGATCTCGTGGAGGCATCTCCTCAACTGAAGCTCCTTTCTCTGTGATAACTCCAGCCTGTGTCAAGTTGACACACAAAACCAGCCAGTTGACCCCTTGTCAACTTGACACACAAACACATCACTAGTAAGCCTCAACCCTTACATTCTTATGCATCCCCAAGATCTAAATAACTTTAAAAGTCCTACAGTCTTTACATATTAAAAGTTCAATCCCTTCAAAATATCCAATAACTTTTAAAATTCAAAGTCTTTTAAAAATTCAAAGTCTCTCAACTGTGGACTCCAATAAAATATCTTCTTTCTTCAAGAGGGAAAACATATCAGTGCACAGTCACAATCAAAAGCAAATATTAAACTCCAACTGTCCAATGTCTGGGATCCAACTCACAATTTTCTGGGCTCCGTTGGGCTTGGGTCACTTCTCCAGCCCTGTCCTTTGTAGCACATGGCTTGTATTCTAGGCTCCAGCTGCCTGTACTCCACTGCTGCTGCTGTTCTTGGTGGTCATCTCATGGTACTGGCATCTCCAAAACACTGCTGTCTTCCACTGTAACTTGGCTTCAACAATAGCCTCTCATAGGCTCTTTTCATGGTGCCAAGCCTCAACTCCTTTGCATGACCCCTTCAGTCCTGGGCCATCAATTGCAACTGAGGCTGCACCTTCACCAATGGCCTTCCATAGCCTCTCATAGTGCCGAGCCTCAGCTGCTCTGTGTGACCTCTTCATGCCTTCAAAACCAGTACCACCTGGATAACTCTTACATATTACTAAGTCCAGCCACAGCACAAGGTACAACCTTGGGTATCTCTGGAACACAGCCTCTGTGCTCTCAGAAAACACTTCCCAGAAGATGTTACCTCAATGATGCTGGTTTCTTCTTAATCACCACTAATTTCTTAGCTCCAGCTAACTAGCATCAATAGTCCTAGTAATGCAAAAGTTTCACTCTACTAGTTCTGGTATCTTGTTAATCACTACTGATTCTTCAGCCCCAGCTAACCAGAACCACAGAATCTTCACAATCAAAATAACAATGGACCTGAAAAGAGTCTTTAACCTTTCCTCTGAAATTTCACAAGCCAGGCCTCCATCTTTTGCACTGTTCTCAACGTTATCTTACAAGCTCCTATACAACATCCCACAGAGTTCTTAACACTGAATGGATCTTCTAGCCCAAAGTTCCAAAGTCCTTCCACAGTCTTCCGCAAAACATGGTCAGGTTATCACAGGAATACCCCACGATGCTGGTACCAATTTGTCTTAATCAGGGTTTCTATTCCTGGACAAAACATCATGACCAAGAGGCAAGTTGGGGGGGGGGGGGAAGAGTTTATTCGGCTTACACTTCCATACTGCTGTTCAACACCTAAGGAAGTCAGGACTAGAACTCAAGCAATGCAGTAAGTTACATCCCTCCATGGCCTCTGCATCAGCTCCTGCTTCCTGACCTGCTTGAGTTCCAGTCCTGACATCCTTTGGTGATTAACAACAATGTGGAAGGTGTAAGCTGAATAAACCCTTTCCTCCCCAACTTGATTCTTGGTCATGATGGTTTGTGCAGAAATAGAAATCCTGACTAAGACACCAACTATTCAAACATCTGAGCCTATGGAGTCATGAAGCATGCCACAAATTCAAGACAGCTAGTTTTAAGCCTTGGTAAATTCCCGTTGGACTTAGAAATCAAGGATGAGCAGTGTAAATTGGGTGTCTCTCTAAGAACAACTATCAATGCAATGCATTAAATGTAGCCACAGGTGCCTTTTCCTTTCACACGGCTTTGTCTTGGTTTGCCCTGTGAGGAGCAATGGATACTCATCATGATTAAGACTCTAGGTCCTGTGGTGTCATTCATAAGTACACAGGTTCATTCATTCACAGAGGGAATACTTAATGAGTTTTGCAGTGAGCCATGTATTAGGCCACACAGTTTATGTCCCTTGTGCCCTTGGCTTCAATCGTCACAACTGCTTCATGAATCAGACACTATTATGATACTGCTTTTCTACCCAAGGAAAATGAGATTCCTTTATGAGCCACATCAGTATAGAGAAGCCAGAAGTCAAACTCCGATGCTCTCCTTTGGGGCCCTTATTCTAACTGAATAGTCCATCTTGGCACCTTCCACTCTACAGCATAGCCCTGCGAGTGAGTGACAATGAATGCTGAAGTCCCACCTATGCTATTTTTGTTTACAGTCTCTACTGACAGCGGTGGTAGACTTTGAAGTTAGGAGCTATTTCCAGGAGGCATATTGAAGTCAGCCTCTCAGAGTATTCTCTAAAAATGTAAAGAATATCAAATAAATAAAATGAAGTTCAGTATAAACAGAAATATACTTTGTTGATAAATGCCAAGAAGTGGCTGGGCATCTACCTGCCCTGGTCATTCTATCGACAGACTTGAAACCATCCTAATGATAATTGTAATGGGAGTTTTTAAAGGAAGAATTTGCAACTATCAGAATTTCCATATATATATATATGGAAATTATATATATATATATATATATATATATATATATATATATAAAGTATTTGAGTTCATTTGGGATAAAAGCAAAAAGTCAGCTGACTTGATTTGCTAAATATTTACATGCTACAAAATCATAGCCATAAAAATAAATATTAAAACTGGACATAGTGCTTCAGACCACAATCTCAGCACTTAGGGTTAGAGGCAAGGAAAACTCGGAGTTAAAGTCTGGCCTCAGCTACATCCTGAGTGAGGCCAGCCTGAGTTGCATGAGACCCTCTTTCAAAGAACAATCAATTAATCAATCAATCACCCACCCAATCAATCAATATTTTAATTTAAAAATCAATATTTTATTATATTATAACATTGTATGCAATAATTAGTATAAACAAATTATTTGAAAAATAAGATATCATCATTCAGGTATAAAAGTATAGGTATGAATGGGTCTGACTCCACCTTAGACCACATTGCTATGATAGACTCACTCATACTTGAAGAAAAAGAATTACTTGAAGAAAATCCTTATTCTGATACAGTGAATTAAATAAACCTACTTTACTTTCTTAAAAGCTACCATTTCTGTTACATGTATAGCATCGACATAGATTATAGGAAAAGAAAAGCTTGGTAGAAAATTATATATTAGAAAACCCTCTAGGCAGGCTAATTTGGATAAAAAGCAATAAAGTCAGATGAGATATTCATGAAAATAGATGATCCAATATCCAACCAGTGCATGAACAGAGGAATAGTATCTACAGTAATCACAGAAAAACAAGTTACCAAAGGTTCCACTGAAAGGTCAAAGGTTTGAGCGTGAATGTGTAGAAGATGAAATGTGCCCATATTGCTGGTGAGCCTACCAACAAGCCATTGTAATAAGTGAGCCAACAAAAATAACACAATAAAATACACTCCAGCAGTTTCCTTCAGTGCCCTGACTGTGGTGTCCACAACACTCTAGAAAATTCCTCCTACATCACAAGTTAACTGGTCTTGACCTTGGCATTTGTGTCTCAGGTAATATTTCCCTGTGCTGTATCTATATTTGCAGGGAAGAAGAAGTTGTTTCTGGGTCCTCTGAATGGTTATGGTGCGTTGAACACTCATGAACACGGAGAAGAGATGACTGGAGCCCAGCTGAGGAGCACTGAGAGAGCACATGAGAAAGTTAAGAAATAGTAGCTTCCACTGGAGGATGGTGCTTACTGAGCACTCACTACTTGTGTGAAGTACAGTCTTAAGATTTGCCTCTGGGTTTACTGGGGCTATGGATGAAAAAGATTTTGTCTTTCCAAATCTCTGATGTTGAAAATGTAACCTCTAGGAGTGAGGTTAGGGGTTGTAGTTTGGGTAAGAACTTCTATTAAAGCCAACTTTAATCGAGAATAGCTCACGTCTTCTACCATGTGAGGGCACAACCAGAAGGCAGCATCTGTGGGGAATGCTCCTCTCCTGATTTTGAGCTTGGTCTTCCCAGTTTATTTTATTTTATTTTTTTAGGCTGCTGAGTTTATGCCCAAACAGACAAGAAGAATGGTATTTTATATGCTAGCTTAAAAAGAAATAAATCACTGGGATATGTTTTAGATATTAAGCATTAATAAAGAGACAGCACGAAAGGGTTAACGGTAAGGATTCCTATTATTACTTGGATGAGAGAGATCAAAGTCCTTGGAAGGATAGCAGCTGCCTTGGTGGTGGGTCAGAGTTGTTGCTGGCTGGAAGGGATATGCTGTCTGACATTTCTGAGAAACTGACTGGAGTTCTATGAGACCAGTCAGGTGTCATGCTATCACAATGACCCACAGCAGAGATGACTAAGGCATGGACCAAACTGGAACATCAAGAGAAGACAACAGTTAAATTATGGAAGGAAGGAGTTGGAAAACAGATTGGCCTGCATTTCTGTCCTGAGCAGTAAAGGATGCATTAGATGTAGGTGTGAGAGAAATGTCTTCAGAAGAGCGGGGTGGGGCGCACTGAAGCACTGAGGCTTCACGTCGTGCGACTGACCTCTGAGAAGCTGTCTGTCCTCACAGTGCACTTAACCAGAGTGCAGCTGGACATGAAGGTGCGAGACTAGGGGAAAAAAGCTGGGCTGACGGTGTCTCTCTGAAAGTCAGAAACATTTAGCACTTGATTGTGTGACTGGATAGGGAAGTTTAGAGTGGTCACAGAAAAGAGAAAGGGTCAAGATAGGTCCCAGTGCTCAATGTAAAGATTGCAAAAGGAAAAAACAACAGCAGCAAAAGAGACACATTTTACTTTAAGAAAGAGAAGAAGGAGGAGCTCAAATTGATTTTAGATACAGAATGGTGAAGGTCACTGTAGCCTTGATAAAAACAGGTCTTCTTGGATATGGGAGAAAGAAATGTCATTATGCAGAGACGCTGAGGTGGATCAGGGGATAAGGAAACACACTGCCAATTCTGATGACCTATGTTAGACCCATGGGATCCACGTGGTGAAAGGAGAGAATCAAATCTCCGAAAATGTTCTCTGACCACTACACATGCCTCTTAGTGCAAGCAAACACAAACATAAACACATACATAAACACACACACTCACACACATGCACGTGCACACATGAGCACACACAAACACCTACCCACACGTACTTCAGAAAGGAAAGACCTTTTTTAATAGATAAAAAACAAGAGCTATGACCATGTTTTAAGGAACTTTTATGTGTCAGGAAATGTTTAAAATGAGAGGAAGATACGGTGCCCAAGAAAGAAATGGAGCCACAGGGACTCATTTTATATGTTTTTGCTTCTTTAGACTGGGAAAGGAACACAAGAATACAGAAAATGAGGACTGACAGGAACAAGAAAATCATGATACTTAGGAGGGAAAACAGGGAATTGTGGGAAATGTCCTCAGAAACGGGAGAGGTGCCTGTTTGGAATTAGGTATTAGGGTAAGCCTTGGCCTTGGCTTCAAGTGTGAGAAGTCTCAGAAGCAGAGATCTAGCTTGAGTTCCAGGGCAAAATGAAGAAACACAGAGATTTTTCCTGTCTAGAGCCACTAGAACTTCTCTTCTGATTGTTGCAGCATAGAACGGTAAGGAGAACTAAGATTCCAGAAAATGAGACAAAAATGAGGTTTTCCGGAGGAGAGGGCAGGATAACAGCACAGCAATGTGAAACTGTGTACTGTCAGGAGAATCCAGGCCAACCTGTGTCCTGGAGCTTGGACACAGGGTCTTGCAGAGATGTTCACAATGGCCTAGGGAGGTTCTCTTAGGACCATAGTAGTACTTGGGAATTCTGTGTGGTTTCAAGTACTGGCATTTGAAAAAAAAATGTGTGCATATGTGATACAATTTTGATTTCTTATGCAAGAGTGGATTACAAACATCAGAATCAGATATTGATAGGAAGAAAATTGTAATCACTCTCACAAACTAGGGTTAGACCCTTATGCGGGGAAGAAATTGGATGCACCCAGTCTCTCATTCTTTCAACAAACACAAAGCACCTGCTTTGATTTACACATATCTCCAAGATCCAGGGATATAATTTCGTAGATGTCACTAATGTTGGTGAGGTAAGCGTACAAATCATTAAAATATCCAAGAGCAGAACAAGCAAAGCAAAGGCAGCAGACAGCAAATGTACACAACTCATCGAAGAGAAATATGAACTGGGTATGGACTCCTTAAGGCAGAAGAGAAGTTTTGATTTTTAAGGCTGAAGTCAAAGCTAGGTTAATTTTAATAACTCAGTGAACAGAGGACTGTTGTTGCTATGACACAAAACAGGCAACTTGGTGGAGCAGTGACTCCAAGGAGAGGAGGCAGTGTTGTCAGCTTCATGTGTAGACATTGATAATTAATGGTAATGAGAGGAAAGGGGAACAGACCAAGGTGGGGAAGTGTGACATTTCTGATAAGACAACATGTGATACAGGACCTGGAACTACTTAGAGGTGTTTAACCCGAGGGCTGAGATTCAGAGAAAGAAAAAGAGAAGTAGAGGCAACGTTGAGTTTGTTTAGGCATCTGAGTTATAACGGAAGTGTTTATGTGTCTTAAAGCAAAGAGCAAACCGGTATCACACAGAGTCGGAAACGTCAAGGCCAGAAGAGGGACTTATGGGTACGGTAGAAGTTCCTAAGCTGAGCAGCCGCAATTTAAAGATAAGAGCGTGCGACTTTGTCATGTTTCACCCCCCCCACTGCCATCAAAGCAAGGCTACTGCACCTTGATATACTGTATTCATCCTGCATGTTTGCGTTTTATATCAAGAATGGCTCTACTCATGTAATTTATTTAAATGTTTATCAAGTAAAATTCTTCAGAGGCAACTCTAGCCTCAGAATGGCTTCTTAGGCCTCAGGGCTGTGGGTCATGCACACCGGTCAGGTCTCAAAAACCATGGGTCTGCCTTCTGGGTCCCGGGAGTCATTTTTGAGAATTCTAAATATTTCACTCTCGGATGAGAGAAGCAGAAGCAGCAAGAGGTGTATTTACGAGACGACGTTCCGAAGGTCAGTGGCAACGAAAGCTGTGGTGAAAACTTCCTGTTGCAGCAACACTGCCTTCTGAGAGGATGCTCTCTGCCTGCACAGGCAAAGCTATTAAAGCATACATTAATGCCAAGCTTATAATCAAGCCACCTCTGAAATGAAGCAGCCTCTCAGAGTGACAGGGTCTATGGGAAATCACCAGCTAACTGAGCCAAGTTGAAAGGAACACAACCCCCGGGCCAGAGAGTTTCAAATCAGCCAGGGAAAGTGAACGTGGCTCCAAGGCTCGCTGAAGCCATGAGGTAGAAGCCATTGCTGCCTTGAATCCGGACCATAGAGTGCCTACAACTGCAACAAAAGAGGAACTTAAAATAGACAAAAACAGGAAAGCTTCTGATCTTGAGGCAGAGCAAAAGTTGAAGAGAAACTGAAAATGAGTTCTTGCTGAGGCGCTAAAATAACAATCACCGGTCTCATTTTTGAAACCCAAAGGTAGGCTCCAACGTTAAACAGCTTTCAAGGCAGGGAAACCTCTCTGCCCTTTTCCAGAAGCAGATGAGAAGTGGCCCCACGAATCAGTGCTCAGCGGTCCGCCCTAACCCCAGCACTAGTAGGTGTGAGTCCAGTGAAAAAATGCACTCTTAGTGAGAAACTGTCAACCTTTCCCAGGCCTGTAGTAAAAAACAAACAAACAAAACAAAAGCAAACAACTAAATATCCCAAACACACACACACACACACACACACACACACACACACACACACAAAGCAAACCAAACCAACCAAACAAAAACCCCACAAGGAATAGATCCTTAGACTAGATATCAAATAAAACCTGGGTTTTGGTAGGCAACTAAAAGGGCTGATTATGTTGCTTTGGGGGCCTCTGGAGTCTCCCTGACCAACAGCTCTGTGACAGAATCTTTCTCCTAGCTCTGGGGGCTTTTTCTCCTCACTACTTACAAAGTAGTAAGTTTCAAAGTGGTTTCTTCCTACAGTCTTTGTTTTGGTGTGCCATCCTCCTTTGCTCTCCCCAGCCCCTGCCTCCTCTGTGCTCATGCCTCCTGCCTCCAGTACACTGCTCCACCCTCACCTCCAACCCCACCCCTACCCTCACCCTCCACCCCCACCCCCTATCTACTTTCTTCTTATCTAGATTCCACTTTATTTCTGTCTGTTGAAAACAAAACATCTGTAAAGCATTTGCATTCTCGATTCTTCCGTTGATAGACACCTACCCTTCATCCACTCCCTAACTACTGTGCCTAGAGCAGCCAGGAGGGCGATGATCATGGATCTGCAAAGCGTGCTATACTATGATGTCACATCTTTTATGTATGTGTCCAACTGTGCCATAGCTGGGACAGACGGTAGCTATAGTTTTAGCTATAGCTAAACCAGCTACCTAGACTGGTTTCCAACGCAGATGCACTAATTTACACTCTTATCAAATGTAAAGTTTCCATTCTTCACATCTTCCCGGGCATTTACAGTCATTTGAGTTCCTAATGTTGACCATCCAAGTCAGAGTGCAGTAGACTCTTAAAGTTCCTTTGATCCACATTTCCCTGACAACTGAGAAAGTTGAACTCTTTGTTAAATGTCAATTAGCCATTTGTATTTTTCGTTTTGACAGCTCTGTATAATTCCACAGCCCATTTTTAATACACTTTTAAATTAACTGAGAATTTTGATCTGTATTTTGATCTATATTCATACGGACTCCTCTGGCTAACTCCTCCTAGATTCTCACCTACCTCCATACATGTCCACTTTTGACTAACTTTGTCTTCTTTCTTTTCTTTGTGTCAATCAAATCCAAGTTTTGCTGTTCATAACTTCTGGGTCTGCAGTCATCCACCATTGCATGATCAGCTTAACAGGGACCACACACTCCAAGAGATTAACTGAGTACTTCAACTGTTGTTTACCTCAGACAGTTTTGATGAATTCTGTGGGTTTTTTCCTTTGCCAGATTATCTAATCTGAAAAAAATCCATTTAACTATTTTCTTATCTGAGTTCCCCTTCTTCCTTCCTCCCTCCCTCTCATTCATTCATTTATTCATTCATTCATTCATTCATTTTCTTGCTATAATTCTCAATAAAACAGAGAACAGAAGTGGCAGAGATGTAGAAGGAGATTCCCTGATTGTTTGATTGGGTAAATAAAGACAGCAGAAGGTAATCACTGGGCAAAGATAAAGAGGCAGGTTTTCTGGGTTCCAGGAGGAAGAGGAGGGGATGATACATAAAAGAGGCTCTTAAGCCAGGCTGTGGAGTGTAGAAAAGGGACACCGTGTAGGCCTGGGGGCTATTAGACCCAGTGGTGGCCTCTGACACCAGAAGAATTCCACATAGAATAGTTGATGGGTTTAGGACAATAGATTTCAAGTTTAGCAATTGTGACATCTGGCTGATTTTAAATATTAAGATTGTCTGATGTTTTTCTTTGGAAATGATTCAGGTGGGCAAAAGAGAGGGCGTAACCTCTGGGCAGTCATTATTGGTTGGTTGACTGAGCCAACTACCTAGGCAGTTGGTTGGTGGAGCTCAAGCAGTAGCTCTAGGCGTTCTCAAGAGGGACGACTGTTCTCAGTGCATAGATGAGATCTCAGGAAAGCGTTATCTAGCCTTGGGAGCTAAGTGAGTCGCTAAAGGCTGGTGGAGCTAGCTGGGAGATGTTGAGAGACCATGGGCAGAGCTCTTTAGAAGGAGCTAGCATGGTTTATCAAATTACATGCAACACAGAGAGAGCATCTTTACATTGTAGAGGAGCATCTTTAGACTCCATCATTGAGTACGCTGCCAGGAATGACGTGCATGGTCTTCCTATAGTTGAGATACATTCTATCTATAGGTCTTCCTATAGTTGAGATACATTCTATCTATAGGTCTTCCTATAGTTGAGATACATTCTATCTATAGGTCTTCCTATAGTTGAGATACATTCTATCTATAGGGACCTTGTTGACAGCTTTTTCTTTTCTCATCAAAATGCCTATCATTTATTACATGATTTTAGAAAGCAACATAAATCAATCTCAGGTACTTCTTGAACATATACCAAGACATTTCTACCAGAGAACAGCAATAGTGGGCAATCTCGTGATACCCTGTACTTTGGTTTTTAAAACAAGATGAAAGGAAAGCTGTTTTGCATTAAATGCTATACTCTAACCTGAAACTCCCTTTCACACAGGGTTCCTTTAACTTTTACAAGCAAAGTTTGAATTACTATTTCAATATTTTAGGTTATAGTTTCTATCTAGTGTGTTTAACACAGAAACTCAAACAGAAACATATCTGGTGTGTTAAATTCAAATGTAATATCAAGAGTTCTTTGAAAGAACAAAATAATGAAGCTAAAGAGACTTGATTTCCCCTGTCTAGGATTCATTCAGGGCTGCCCTGCCTGAAGGAACCCAAAAGTTTCTCCCATGTTAGATCCAGTCAAATCATATGCATCCTTACAACAATGTGTTAGGTCCTCCCCTTCTCAAACCCTAATTAAGAAAAGTCCCTGTAGACTTGCCTGCCTACAGCCCAATCTTACAGAGGTATTTTTGCAACTAGAGTTCCCTCCTCTCAGATTGCCACATCCACTCCAGTAGTGACCCGAGTGACAGGCCCAAAAGTCTGGATGCAGTCCCGAGGCGAAAGGTTCACAGAAACTTAGTCTCCTGGAACCGTGGCATCCTGTAATAACGAATGTTCCAAATCTGTCCTTGCTTTAGTCGGTAAACAGATCTGTGTGCTTTCCCTCAATATCACTTTATTATAAGTGCCTCTAAGGATTGATTTTGACATATAGCTAAGTTAGATTCTTCAACAGTGTTCCAATGTCCTAGGCAGTCCTTGAGCTAACCCTGGGCATAGAGAGCTGAGTCACTGCCCTTTTACAGGAATCTACAATAACCTAGGAAGAAGGAAGGCTGTGGTCTAAGAAGGAACTAGAGTAAATACTTAGAACTATAGATAGCTGAGCCACTCCCATACACAGGAATTTACAATGGCCTAGGGGGAAGGTGGACTATACAATAGACTAGAATTGGAACTATGGCAGGGGCTTGAAGTCCTTGCCACTGGCTTCTACGATTAAGCTGACCTTAGGTGGGGCTGCTTTTGATCCCAGTTGTTAACATTGATTTTTATCCCACTTGGTTCCTGTTAGCTTTTTGTATGCATTCCGGTTTTGTGTAAAAGTCATTTATAGGACTGGTGCTCCCTTTGAGACAAATTACATTCAGATTCACTCTCTCTGTGTCTGTGTTTGTTTGTCATCTGCGCCAACTCCTTGCTTGCCTGTAACCACCGGAACCCGAGTTTTGCCTGTGGATTGAGGACCCAAGTGAGGTCTGCCTGCAGCATCAGATGACTTTAGCTTCTGTTCACGAACACAAAAATTAAAACAAACAGGGAATAAACATACAGAAAATCTAAAACATCATGGAAAGCCAAACATTGGAATTATAGACATAGATGAGGGAGAAAAAGGGCATAGACCAGATCTTCAACAAGATCATAGAAGACAACCTCCTCAAATGAAGGAAAGACACAACAGTACAGATACAAAAAGCACAGAGGACACCAAATAGGAAATCAGAAAAGAAAATCCTCAAAGTTCATCATAGTTAAAACTCTAAGTATGCAGAAAAAAAGAGAACATATTGCAAAAGCTGCAAGAGAAAGAATACAGTCATATATAAAGGGAAATACCATTACAATTAGAAATTGATTTCTCAATGAAATCTTTGAAAGCCATAGGATCCTAGGGCAATGCATTCCATGTCCTAAAATTCCACAAGGGCAAGAATCGACTAATAACAACACATCGCAAAACTACCCACCATAGACTAAGAAGAAAAATGTTTCACAGTATGAAAAGAACCTAAAAAAAAAAAAAAAAAAAAAAACTGTAATCAATAAACCAAACTTAAAGAAAGCACAAGAAGCAATATTTGAGGCTGAAGAAACAAATGAGCATGGCAGAGAGATTGTAGATGGAAATATAAAGACACAATCATTAAAATAAATATATTCACTTAGAACAAAACATGAAAAAAGCACACATAAAGACCAAACCTAACACACACATTTTAATAACTTTAGGTATCAATGATCTCAGGTCTCCAATCACAGACAGACTAAACAAAGTCTATCTGTTGTCTATAGGAAGCATAACTTAGAGAAGTATAGATTTAGTCCACCATAAGGTCAAAGAACAGGAAAAAGTGCACAAACACCCCCCAAACAAACAAACAACAGGAAGCAAGCAAGCAAGCATTGCTATCCTAATATGTGACAGACTTCAAACTAAAACTAATCATAGGAAATACAGAGGGGTACATCTAAACAAGAGACAAGAAAATCAAAAACATAATACTGTTCTAAATATATATGCACCAAATTACTATCTTTTCAATTTCATTTAAAAAAATCAATGACAGGATTTAAAGACTTAATTTAACATCAACTCATTAACTGTATTTTATTCCAACATCCAACTTTCTCCAATAAACAGGCCACCAAAGAAGAAGAAGAAGAAGAAAAAGAAGAAGAAGAAGAAGAAGAAGAAGAAGAAGAAGAAGAAGAAGAAGAAGAAGAAGAAGCCACCAAAACACAAAGCAAAGCAAAACACAAACAGATAAAAAGAAAAAAAAAAAAGAGCAGCGAGAAAAACACCAGAATTAATTAATTGATCCATAGACACTGATATGTGGTGGATATCTACCATGGAATATTATTCAGCTGTAAAGAAAAGGCGATCTTGAATTTTTCAGGTAAATGAATGATGCAAACTGAGAAGATCATACTGAGTGAGTAACCCAGAGTCAGAAATACAAACATTACAATTTCTTTCTCTTTTGAGGCAACTAGCTCCAAATCATTAGATGTGAGTTCATATCCCGGAGAAACCGCAGAAATAAGGAAAGTGGAGAGAGCCCATTGCCAGGGTAGGAGGTTGGGTGAGCAATAAAAAGGGGAATATTAGGATACAAGTGATGTGACCGAGAAAATGGCAGAAATGTGGTGGGCACCCTAATCAGGGAGGGCCAGAGAGATGGCTGCAGAACATATAGAGAAGGGGGTAAAATAGCAGTAAGGATCACCAAAAAAGTCAGAAGAAATCATACTATTAACTATTTCAAAAAATAAAACCTGCAGTATACTAAGTTTGTATATATATGTACATATATAATTTAAATAAAATTCTCTCTTCTGAACTAACTATGCTCCCTTCAAGAACAGGAGATCATCTAACAAAACCCAACATCAGGCATGAAAAGCCCCCCTTTGAATTATTGATCCACATTTTCCAAGAGACCCCCCCAAAAAATATAGGTTATTGTTACTGCCTTTGGATGTCCCCCACCAGAGTTAGAAGGTAAGTCCCTATTGTTTCATAAACAGGCTCCAGAATGCTCTAAGCTAGAACTGACTGGTATGTCTCATCTCAGAGGAACTAGCTTTTATTTTCTTAAAAGGTGCCAGGAAGGTTTCTAAAGGAGATCTGTTGATTTGATTATGAATGACCCACATAATCAGATATATTTGAATGCTTAGTCATCAGGGAATGTCACTACTTAACATGATTAGGAGCCTTGTTAGAGGAAATATGTCGTTAAAGGTGGCTTTGAAGTATGAAAAGCCCAAGTCAGGACCCTTCTCTCTGCCTTTCCTGTTGCTTGTAGATTCAGATGTAGAACTCTTAGCTACTCTCAACTCTCTCCAGCACTGTGCCTATCTGCATGCTTCCGTGCTTCCCACAATGATGATAATAGATTGAACCTCTGAAATGGTAAGCAAGCCCTAGTTAAATGTTTTTATGTTTTTGTTTATTTTTTTAGTTGCCATAATCTTGGTGTCTCTTTACCGCATTTGCAGGGAAGAAGGCACAGTCTTACCCAACTCTGAAGTCTATGAACCAGAACTATCTGTATGGCTGACTACCTGGAAAACCTGACTACCACGACAATAACCCTAAGAGTACAAGTATGTCTTAGACATCGTCAACAGCTCTCTGGTTAGATTTAAGACATGCTCAACAAGAGGGAAATCATTCCAGGTGCTAGAAACCTAGCCAACTGCCAAGGGCTAGCGAAGTCATGGATTTTGGAGAAGAACCTACAACTATTTTACTAAACTATCATAACCCCTCCTACATTCTAAGTATTTGTCGTTATACCCCAAGAGAAGTATAGTCCTCAGCTCCCAAGAAAACTTCTCTGTGAAACAGACCCAGAGCATTACAGAAAACCATAGCCAACCAGAATGCAGACACATGAAGCTCAGCCTCAAGGAATACAGCTAAAAAATGACCCTACCCCTAAGGCTCAGCAAATGTTTTGGAACAGAGGGAAGTAAGATTATAAAAACCTGAGGAAACAGCAGTTTTCTGTCAGACTATATTTGGGGAAAGCCCAGGAGACCTTGATCCTTGTGGTGATTTGAATATGCTAGGCCCAGGGAATGACACTATGAGGAGGTGTGGCCTTGTTGGAGAAAGTATGTCACTGTTGGGATGGGCAATGAGACCCTCCTCCTAACCATGTGGGAGCCAGTCTTCTCTTAGCAGCTTTCAGATGAAGATGGAGAACCCTCAGCTTCTCCTGCACCATGCCTGCCTGGTTGTTGCCATGCTCCCACCTTGATGATAATGGACTGAACCTCTGAACCTGCAAGTCATCCCCAATTAAATATTATCTTTATAAGAGTTGCCTTGGTCACCGTGTCTGTCCACAGCAATAAAACCCTAAGTCTACCCTACACAGGGAACTACAGTCAGCTAGGCAATGATAAAAAGAAGAAAAAAGTCTTCCCAGAAGATTTCACCAATCATTTATGCAATGTGAAACCCTATGGACAAGTAACATGATGTAATCTGAGCAGGCTATATTTAAGCATTTGGGAATATATATATGTGTGTATATGTGTGTGTGTGTGTATGTGTGTGTGTGTGTGTAACAGTAATTAATTGAGAATAGAGGCCATGAAATTGAAAGAGATTAGGAATGGGGATTATATGAGGGTTTCGAAGGAGGACAATAAAGCAATAAATTGTATTGTAATCTCAAAAAATAAAACAAATATTTCCCCATTAATGTATTTATTTATTCTCTTTATATCTTGATTACAGCACCCCCACTTCTCAGTCCCCCTTTCACAGTCTATTTCCCACTCCCATTCTCCTCTGAGAAGGGACAGCCCCCTGCTAGGTACTAACTCAACCTGGGTAATCAAGTCATTACAGGACTAGGCACATGTTCGCCCACTGAAGCCAGACAAGGTAGTCCACTTTGGGGAATTGGATCCCCAGGCAGGCAAGTCAGGGGCAGCTTCAGCCTCCACTGGCACTTCTGCTCCAATTGTTGGGGGAAATAACCTCCCCATCTGACTCCTGTTCCTCTTCTTGGGGGAACCATACAAAGACCAAGCTATACATCTGTTGCATCTGTGGGGTGGTTCAGTCTCAGGGAACCCTCAAGACTCCAGGTGACTTGACTCTGTTGGTCTTTTTGTGGCATCCATATCCCTTCCTGGTCTCTCAATCCTTCCTCCAAAGCTTCTGGAGGACTCCATGAGCTCCATCTAATGATTGACTCTGCTTCTGTTTTGGTCAACTGCTGGATGGAGCCTCTCAGAAGACAGTTATACTAGGCTCCTGTCTACAAGCATTCCAAATGATCATTAATAGTGTCAGGGATTGGTGCTTGTCCAAGGGATGGGTCTCAAGTTGGGCCGTTCTCTTGGTCTCTGCTCCATCTTTGTCCCTGCACTAATTATAGGCAGGACAAATTTGGGGTTGAAGGTTTTGTGAGAGGATTGGTGTCCTGATCCCTCCACTGGGAGTCTTCCCTGGCTACAGGAGATGGCCACTTCAGGCCATATTACCCACAGCTAGGAGTCTCAGCTAGAGTCACCCTTATAGGCTTTCTGGAGCCTCCCTCATCCCAGGTCTCTGGCTCATCCTAGAGATTCCCCATCCAACCACTGCTGATTTCTCTCCAGAGCTGTCCCTACATCTGATTCCCACCCTCCATTCCATCTCTCTCCCCATCCTCTCTCCTACCAAGTTACACACACACACCTGCCTGCCCATTTCTGACGGCTATTTTATTTCCTTTTCTGAGTGAACACTCTTCCACTGCTGGTGGGACTGTAAACTTGTACAACCACTCTGGAAATCAGTTTGGAAGTTTCTCACTATATTGGGAATAGATCGATTTCAAGACACAGCTTATACAACTTATATATCCAAAGGATGCCTCTACCATACTACAAGGACACTTGCTCAACTTTGTTCATAGTAGCTTTATTTGTAATAGCCAGAAACTAGAAATAGCCCATATATCACTCAATTGAAGAATGGATAAGGAAAGTGTGGTCCATTTACACAATGAAATACTACACTCAGCTAATAAAACAAGAGCATCATGAAATTGGCAGGCAAATGGATGGAACTGGAAAATATCCTGAGTGAGGTAACCAAGAACCAAAAGGACATGCATGGTACGTACTCACTTGTAAGTGGATATTAGCCATAGGTCCAGGATATCCATGTTACAATCCACAGACCTAAAGATGCTAAGTAACAAGGAGGGCCCAAGGGAGGAGGCTTGAATCTCACTCAGAAGGGAAAATCACAGAAATAACTTAAAAGAGAGACTTGTTTCTTTAAAAGAAATGAGAATGACTAGGACATGGGAAAAATATTAGTATCAACTCCAAACTGCTAGGCTTGTGAAATATCATGATGCATTTTTTTCTCTATAACGATGATGATGATGATGATGATAATGAGGATGGTGGTGCAGATAAGGCAAATAGGTTAATAAAATGTTAAATTTGTTTTCTGTGTATACAATAAGTCTCCACATATATAGCATGTGTTTGTGGGCATGTGAGTGCATGTGCACATGTATATGCATGCATTTCTAAGCCTAATGCCTGCACTCGTCCACTGTTACGCTCTACTCTCTCTTTTGAGACAGGGTCTCTCCTGCTTTGCGTCCCTGGCTGACCAGTGATCAGAGTAAGGCACCTGTTGATCTCTCCTTGCTCCAAGCAGGTTACATGTGTGGGCCCTTGTGCTTGTCTTTTTTCCCTGATACCAGAGATCAGAACTTAGGTCTCCATACGTAGGAGACAGGCATACGGACTGAACCATCTCTCTTGCCCTTTTAATCACATTTAAAATATGCATGCACAAAGATATCATGAAATATTCTCCCCAAACTATGTCATTGCTAATCAATTGTGCATCTATACATATGTAATCTAGCCAAGCTGTAGCTGTTTGCTTTAGCTCAAATGACTCAGCTAAGCAGATTTTTATGATTACGTAGAGGGATGATTCTGATCCATCATATGTTGGACTTGGGGAAAAGCCCATAGAGATTCAGAATGGTAGAATGTCCCATGAGTCCTCGGTGAGATGGTTTTAACTCAGTGAGATGGTTTTAACCTCTGCATTACACTGCTAACCATCTGTTCTTTCTGTCGGTAAGACAAAGGCCTCAGTGACATTGCTCTGGGACAGCTTTCAAGAATTTTCTATGGGCAACAGCCTTGGAGAACATAAGTGTCTTACTGGGCAGCAGAGGAGAGGTTTCTTCACCTCTCAGCAAGATGAAGTTTCTGCAGTCCATCACATTAGAGGTTTGTGTGGCAGCTTTACCTTCATACACTCTTAAAGGTTTGCAATTTCAAGTTTCTCAACTACTCACAGAAATTTACCATTAAAACAGTTTTCCTAGGCCTCTATTCCAGGTGTCTTCAGAGGAATAGTGAACAAGGGAAGCAGAGGTGAACGTGAACATACGATGCTTACTAGGGATGGGGAGGGGAACGGGGGGGGGGTGCGGGGCTTTGACCTCCTTCCTCTCCTGACAGTGAAACCTCTGGCTCTAATCCTTCACATTCCTGGTGAACCTTGCTCATTTATTCACTTCATCACATCAGTCACAGGGCAGTAATCTTTCCTCCTTCATTTCTGCCTTGGGTCACTTTGCTGTGCTAATGTTTTATTTCCTGACGACACCTGGGTGCCTAGATACCAAGCAACACTGATGCTTATCAACAAAGGGTGTGTATTTTGGGGAAGTACAAAAGGTTCAGAGAAGGTTCCACTTCTAAAAAACATTTCTACTTGACTTTATCATCGACAAGCTGAATGAAATGCGCACATTAGTGTGACCCTGGGTTTGCATGGCTTACTTACTTCTCATTGGTACCATAGGAACCTGGTCAGAGGAGTTTGATTGAACTGAAGTTTTTCAGGGTTTGCTCTACCACTTCCTTCTTTCCGGGGATTTTATTTTTTTTCCCTCTCTTCTCTTTTTCTCCTGTTTTGATGTGCAAGGCCAGCTAAGTCCTCCATGCATTTCCGGAAAACTAAAACTCCATATCTAAGCCTGTTGAACCTCTTGTCACACAAGCATTTGAAAGAACGATACTTAAGGGAAATAGAAAATGACACTTTTCCCCTCATCGTTTGAAGACGAAATGATCCAGCCCCCTTCAATTCTACCAAGAGATTCCCAGCTCATTTTCCCTAGCACGAGCTTTAAAGTGTAAAAAAAAAAAAAACTCATCAAACATCTTTCCCTCTGAGACAATGTCATCAGAGTTCAAAGGATGCAACAGCCCTGCAAACTGCTGTCTTGTTCCAGCGATAAGGGCTTGGCTTTCATTTTACGTTTGATTCCAAGAAAATCAAATCTGTTTTTATGTACACTATGACTATAACTAAATCAGGAAATTAGGAGAAATAATCTATTTTTTGCAGCCAGCTTGGGGGGGGGTCCTTTTTTTCATCTTGCCTTGCCTCTTCAACTTGGTTGTATTTCACTCTCTGGCAGGCTTGAATATTCAAAATGAAAACATACTTTTGCCTCCATGTAATGAAGAAAACCACTGCAGCTCTGGGAAATAACACTGTCTCCTTTCTGTAGTGAGCTCTTTTAAAACCTTCACTGGCTAAGGAATGGAGAGGAATTCTTACTTGTTTGTACAACTCTCCTCAAATCTAGTCAAAACTGCACCAAAATGAGCAGAATTTACACACACTGAAATCCGAGTGCCACTGACCCACTGAATTAGGATTCTGTGGACTCAATATTTCAAGAAGATATCCTTGGATCAGCAGTTTTCATCACAGCATATGTGACTCCATTAGCTATACGAGGTAGACTTTAGCCCAGTCAAAGGTATTCTTCGGGCTTTAAGCACTGAATTGCATACATTGAAGCTAGCTGACCATCGTAGTAAAGGTCACCAATGGTCAGTCAAGCATGAAAATTTCCTCCAAAATAAAGTGTAGACTGGTTGTCAATAGTTTTTCATGTTAAAATACTGTTTGTCTGCTTTTTGGTTTTTGGTTTTGTTTGTTTGTTTGTTGTTGCCATGGGACACAATTCCTGAAAAGGATGGAGGGAAGACTGAATGGGACTTGAGATGCCTGAGGTTTTGATCTGTGGTCCTTCGGCTCTGTTGCAGAATTCTTGTCCAGTGGTGAGGCAGAGAATCGTGGACAGAGCACATGATGGTGCACAGCTACTCACATCCTGGTCTGGTGACTGGCAGGTAGGGAAGAATGGAACTAAAGAAAGACTTCGTCTTTGAAATCACCAAGTTCATGGCCATGACACAGTAGCGGTGTGTTACTTTCTCCACGTCCCCAAGGTCCAGCATCTCTCAGATCCTCACATCTGAATCTTGAAATTAAAGGCAAATACTGAATTTGAAGTAAACTGAAGCTAAAGGACTATCTTTAAACCCGGGAATAAAGACATTCACAAAGCTGATGTGCTGACAATAATTTCATATTGGATCAAAGATTTTCTAGATGCTTAACTTCAAATATCCTATTCTCATATTTGAAAACATTTATTCTATGAGAGTTCTAAGGAAATATCACTGGGTACAGCTACAGGGAAGAAACTTGGCTCTTCCCCTCTCTAGCACGCCTGCCTTTCCTGATAAATTATATTAAAAACCCTCAGGTAGTTACAGGCGGGACCACACAGGGAGGACAGTTTAGACAACAGCAGGAGTTACTTCTGTTGTGACGGCCATTACTCTCCTTCCTTTCAGCCCCCGTGCGGAATCAGATGTTCGCAACATTGTACCACACACATTAAAAATACAAAAGGAAAACTAACTCTAAAAACACTACAGGGTTCTGGACTCTATCAGAATCTCCACCTAGGTGTCCCAGGATGGCCACGGCATTGCAGTGTATTTTATAAGAAGGGTGTCATCAGTAAACAGTTACAGATGACGTATAAAAGGCAAGCTGCTCTTGTGTGTGGTGTTTTCAATTCTCCCTCCCATCCTCCTTATCAGAGATTAATTAGACTGACAGGATTATTTCACAGGGATCCTATCATTTGCTTTCAGCAAATATTCCTTGAGAACTTGCCGCCTATCAAGCCATACTTTATCTGAGCTTCTATCTTTGTAATCTGTGGCTTTTATTTGCCCTCTGGAGGCCGGCACACACACAGGGGTTCCCTCAGCTGCTCCATACCTCTGTGCTCTGCATTTCTCTTGTCCAGTGTCCAGAGCCTGCACTGAAAATGACTCTCCCCACCTTATACTGTGTGAATCTCAGGCTGTCTCCTCCTCCTCCTTTTCTTCCTCCTCTTCTCCCTCCTCCTCTTCCTCTTCCCTCTCCTCTTCCTCTTCCTTCTCCTCCTCTTCCCCTCCTCTTCCTCTTCTCCCTTTTCCCTCTCCTCCTCCTCCTTTTCCTCTCCTCCTCCTCCTCCTCCTCTTCCTTCTCTTCTTCCTCTTCTCCCTCCTCCTCCTCTTTCTCCTCCGTTTTCTTTTTCTCTTCCTCCTCCTCCTTCTCTTCCTTCTTCTCCTCCTCCTCTTCCTTCTCCTCCTCCTCTTCCTCTTCTACTTCCTCTTCTTCTTTACCTCTTCTTTCCATGGTCTACATCACTTCATTTATTTTTTTCTCTCTCTTTATTTCACCTTTTCAGTCTGCTGTTACAGTGTGTCCTCAGCCCCTTTGAGCCCATGTGAAGTATATAGCTCAGTCCCAGTTTTGAGTTGTCCAAACGGAATAATGATTTAAAGCTCAATTTTAAAAGAACAGAGAACATTGAAGAATAGCAGCCCAGATTGCTTCAGTGATATTTAGTGGATGCCAAGTGTAGACAGACTTGTAGACAAGTTCAAGGAAAGCATGCGAGGCTGCTCCAGCTATTATCTAATGAAGGTAGGATTCTATGTCTTGTACAAAAGAAAATCCAGAGTACCATGGATTTGACATATGCGTAAGGTTTTTTTTTTTTTTTTGTATGTAAAGAGAAATATAAACTTGGGCTATGGCTAACATTGACAGAGTGAACTTTGGGACTCAGAATTGCAAAGATCTAGTTAGCTAGGAACCTGTCATCTTGTCCCTCGTGATCTCAAAATGGTTGCCATGTTTCCTGCTTTCATTTATGAGCCCCTCACCAAATACCAGGCACATAAGCAAAAGAACTTTTTCAAATGTCCCATAGTGACAATTTTGCTTTTGTCTTTGGAGCCCTAACATGTGACACTTCAAGATGGGCCCATCAAAAAGATCAAAAGAAAACACAGATCTTGTTATATAAGAAGATGGGATAATGATGAGGTCATTGTCTGGGAGTGCCCAGAATAAAAGATTAGGTAAGATTTAACCTTCCTGGTGCATTAATGAGCTTACATTCCTCTTAAATAATGCAATTGTTTCATGTTACAGACCAGAAAATCCACAAATATTACAAAAAATCTATTGTCAACCACAGGCAACCAAAACGTGCATAATTAATGAGAACCTAACTCCGCTTGTCTAGTGTATGCAAATCTATTCATATAGACATGTAGGTGTATTGATATGTGTGCATGAAGTCACACACATACACACACACACAGCTTGTGGAAGTGAAGCCAAGTGCTTCATTGGAAGGGGGTGTGGCTCAAGGCTGTTCCAGTCACTAGATCCTCATCGTTAACATTAGTGTGTGCCAATCTATGTTGACCAGCCCTTCTAGTGCATAAGTTGCAGGTACCTTCACAGTGCCACCTAATACTTCAGGGACGTAGCCCCAGAGTTACACTTGAGACTACAGAGCTGATATCCAGTGGTGAGAAAGACGAACACGTGAAGTCATACCAGAGTTCTTAAGAGCAGGGAGCTGCAGGCAGGTGTCGACACAGTGCAGGCCTTCTGTCCCCCTAACTCCAAGCTCTGTCTGCTCTCATCTCTTAAACTTAACTGTATGGCTTTATAGATTATCTGCAGTCTCCAATCCCTCCCTCCAAATCTGTTTCATTGATTTCTTGATTCCTAGAACAAAATCCTTCAAAGATAAGAAAGATCGGATGCAAACGTTAATGCATCTGGGAAATCGAGGAATGATGCCTATCGGGAGACTAAAGAAATGTCCCAGCAGCGAAGTCTGCAAATCCACCAGAACAGCCATGCTCCATTCAGTTTTCTTTGTGATTTGGCGCCACCTTGTGGCCACTACAAGAGTCAGCGTAAATACTAATGATGGGACCTCTCTGGGGTTTTACCTAACTAGAATGTCCTACGTTGAGGCAGCAGTTCTCAAAAACCTCAGTCATGTGGCTCTGTAGATGATTGGCTATCCTAGCTCGGCTAGATTGGCCAAATATGGTGATGTTTGCGTGGGAAAAGCACAGGTAGATACTGCCCTTACGCAGCAGCTAAGCCTAGCAACAGTGTAGGTGAGCAGATAGTACCAGCAGACTCACGGAAGGGACACACATAAGACCATGATCTTTTGGAGTCCCTCTTCTTGCATCATACTGTCCCGAAATTAAGGGGACTTTAAGTTGAGTGATCACAGGTTAAGCAAATGTTACCAGGATAAAATACTATTACTACTACTACTACTACTACTACTACTAGCTTTCAAGCTTTAAGACGAATTAGTGACCATGGATGAACATGTGTGTTGTCGGTCTGCTAATGTTTCTGTGTGTAATTCCATTAACTCTTGTGTAAGATCAGTGCCATCCCTCAATGGCTTTGAAATTGTCCCCAGTTATGGTCAATACTTGCTCCTCGGTGCTGTGACGTTCAAGGATGTGGTTTTGGGGAAGGATTGGGAGCAAGAGGGTTAAGTCACCAACCCTAATCTTATGGAATATTGGGAGAGGATTGCAACTTAATGGATGGAACTTGATTAAAAACAAAACAAAACAAAAACAAAAACAAAAAAAACCCCAGTGGTTTGTTTGGGACATGGCCTTTGTGGCTTTTTGCCTCTGTGGGCACTTTCAAGAATTGGATATTTGGACATTTACTGCCCAAAAATCTGTGTGTCTGCTTGAGATCTCATTTAAATCACCCCTCCATCCATCTAGCCATGGGGCCATCCAGAGCAGGCACGCTGCCAGGGGTGTGTTCCCTTCAAGAGAGATATTTTTTTTTTCAGGGTAGGTTTGGTGAAGTATTGGAGATCTTGAACTGTGTCACAGAAAGCAAAATGGAAACTGAACAGCAAGAACAGAGCCAGGGTCACCTGCACTCCAAGCTGCGTAAGGAACCGATGTTTGCATGAGGTGACCCAGGTCCTGTGGAGCGGAGTTGCTATGTGAGCAAAGAGAATTGTGCTGGGGTTCATAGTTTGCTTGGAAACTTTTGATTAATAACACGGTTTGAGTGATTTTACTTTGTCTTTTGTCCAGGGTTCTGAAAATATTGCAGTGGATTTGGAAAATAAGTGTGTGTGTGTGTGGGGGGGAGGGGCATAAAGCATTTATTTTTTCCTGGTCTGTGATAGCCTCTTATCCATCCAGGCATCCAGGCACAGAAAGGCCAAAACATTTTGATATATTTTTGCCAAGGTCTTCTTCAGCTGTTTTCTGGCCCCATCCATTCCTGCCAGTGCCCAACCTGGGACAGAGGGTGTTCCCTTTTACAGAGAGAAGCTTAGCAAAGAGACACTGGCAAATCAAAAGTTGAGTCCCAGGAAATGGAAACAAGAACCCTGGGATCCATTCGCTTGGTGAATGGAGCAAATTCAACTCGAAAATGAAGATGTACCAAACAAGTCTCTCCTTAACTTAAGCCAGAAGTCAGAGTGAAATTAAACCCGAGACTTGCATTTGAAAATGATGGAGGCTAAGCACCCATGGATTAGAGAGACAGCCAACCTCCCCCGCCCCCAAGCTCTGAGAATCTTCGTTCACAGTGAGGTATGGTGCTTTATAGAAATACTGACCAATGCTCTAGTATTAGGTCATAAGATAATTTTACTAGCCTTCCTTTATTGAGAAACTTGGAAAGAAAAACCCCTGGCTTGACCTCATCGGTGTGCACTTATAAGTGGCTGGAGACCACCCTGTCACTGGAGGGTGCTTCATAGTCACTGTGTCTACTGTACCTTGTTAGAACTCTGTCCTCATACCTGTGCTGTTCTGTGGAACCTGAGTGCCTTTCTCCTTTTCACTTATTGTAGAGTCTAGCTCCTTTGCATCCCACTCTTCTTTGCCGTGTGGTCCTGAACCCCTAATAACATTGCCAGAAGAAAGATGGTTTAATATTCAAGAAATGGAAGTGCTTCAGGCCTCAATTTGTCAGCAGCAAATACACTGGATCTATTTATGAAGTTTCCAATGGCAGATCTGTTTTGCTTTTAGCATTTGCTTACTGTTTGAGTCATTAGCTGAAACTGGATGCAAAGGTGAGCTTGTACACCTTGGAGCATGTGATCATGTTCTCAGCTTGATACAAAGGTCAGAGAAGAAAGAAATCTGAGGTTCTCTACTGATGAAAGGATGAATTGTTATTACATGATACCGAGATCGCAATTTTTTTTCCAGTGCTGGGGAGTGAGCCAGGGCCTTGTGCACACTAGGCAAGCATTATGATGTTAAGCTTTCGCCCAGGCCAAATGTTTCATCCTAAAACAAAATAATTATGTCATTTGTTTGTTGTGTGAATTTCAATACTTACACTCTTCTAGTAGTCATTGGGAAAAGTGCAACCCAGTCTCTAGTTCAGACTTAGGTCACAGTGCCATAGGCTCCAAACAGTCCTAGAGAGAATGTGTTTTAGCCACTAGAGTTTCTTTTCTTTCCCCCAAGCAAATTATCACACCATAAGTTTCCATTTTCCCCAGTGTCGTTTCTGCTGTAATAATGGCTTGAGGATTTAAATCCTGTGATGTTATTGTGACTTCAAAGCCTTAAAACTGCAATTGAATGAGGCAGCTCATCTGTCATTATTCAAATACGAAGCAATTATGATGAAATAAAGATAAAATTCCATTGAGAAATACTCCAATCAATTTTCACTTATATTTAACCAGAAACATAAAACAATGCATAGAAGAGTAAATTTAGGTAATAAAATTGAAGAATAAAAAGCACAAATTACAGATCTATAACTGGGTCATAGTGATGGCTTCAGGGCGTGTAAATAAAAGATGTCACCAATATTGAGTGTAAGTTTGTTTGGTTCCTTAAAGAAAAGACAAACAAAACCCTCATCACAGAACAGAACCTACCCGTACCTGGTCAAGCAGTGCTCAAACTTGTTACCCACTTGAAGTGGCTTATGGATAACTGCTCACACACCATCACATGGCAACTATCTGAGAGACACTACAAGGAGCTTACCTGATGGCCGGTGTTCTCAGGAAGGAGACTGCTACATCGAAAGTTGAACTTGTCATGCTGAGAGCTTTACATCTCTGCATGTATGCCAGCTCGCTGTTTTATAACTTTTGATCCCTTAGAGCTAACTTGAGCATTTCCTCCTTAATCTGCATTTCACTACTCATTTAAATTAACTCAGTTGATCCAAAATGTCACCCAATAGAGCATTAAAGCTGAGAAAGCTGCTAGAAATAGGAGAATAATATGTGACATCATGACATATAAGAATTTCATAAATATGACTTATATGCACTCGTCTTCCGACTATTTGGCACAATTTTATCACAAACATTTCTCATTAATCACATTGCTTTCTCATGATGTCCAAGCTTAGATAAGTTCAATGCTGGGTTTTTATTTATGATGGCTTATTATTTGTTTATATTTTCTTTACATAAATAATTTCAAATATAGAAAGAGCCAGCCCGAATGCGTGATTTGGCTATCTGGGTTTTGCTACTCAGGATGAAAGATGTAGGGTTGGGTGAGTTTGCTCCCACAGGTGCACAGATGTTCTTGGAATGGCCATGCCTGCTCCTGTTCTCTGTCGAACACTTAGTAGATGGGGACTCCAGACACTAGTGAAGGTGAAAGCAGGGTGCAAAATTGCAATGGCAACACAAACTGGGAGTCCCCCCTTTTGCTAGGAGCACATTTATCAGGTAAACCTGCTGGAGGACATGACGTCTACCCTCAACAGAAGGGTCTCTTTAACAAGTAAAGGCTTAGGTGAGACGCGAAGAATGACTGGAGAATAACCTGGGGACGGTGTCGTAGTGTAAGCAGGATGTTGTTAGTGGGACAAAACAAGAGAAGGTCTTTCGAAGCCTTGCTGAAAGGGCAGGTGGGAGGAAGAAGTCGGTGGTTGAGTATGAAGCTTCAGAGGGTGTCCAAGCGGCTATGTCTTCTGTCCCCAGTTTCCTGGAAATGAGAATAGTTGCCGAAGGGAACACACTGAACGTAATTGTCTTTTAAAGATACTGTAGCATACTGTACAGTAAAGAACCTATATGTACTGTGTTAGATGGCGGGTAGACAATGGGGTGCAAACTGAAAGAACGGCAAAGAGGGGCAAGCTTCATTTAAGGGGGTGGAGAAGATAGTGGGTTCAGTTTTATTTTATTTCTTGTTCTCTTTTTAAATTTATCTTTTATTGATTTTTAAAATTTATTTACATTTCAAATGTTATCCTCCTTCCTGGTTTCCCCTCTGCAAACCCCCTATCCCATCTCCATTCTCCTGCTTCCTATAAGGGGGGGGGGGACTCCCTCACCTGCCCACCCACTCCTGCCTCACTGCCCTAGCATTCTCCTACTTTGGGGCATCGAGTCTCCACAGGACAAATGACCTCTCTGTCCATTGATGTCCAACAAGGCCATCCTTCGCTACACAAGCCCCTGGAGCCATGGGTCGCTCCATGTGTACTCTTTGGTTGGTGGGTTAGTCCCTGGGAGCTCTGGGAATACGTGGAGAATGGTATGGAAGAGAAACTCCTCTGTAGATCTGCGCAGAGAGAAGTTGAGTAGCATCCCAGATCAAGTCCGAAGAGTTACTGGGAGGCAGGGGTTTGAAGGCACGCACGTTAAAAGTAGGATGCGGTGGTGCGCTGAAATCAGCACACATTTTAATTTTTCAAAATCTTTGCTACAGAATGAGAATATTACCCTTAATTCAACTTGGAGGAGGCTCCAGGCACTTTGTTAAAGGGACCTACTCAAAATACACAGCGGACTGTAAGAAATAATTTTAATAATGAGTGGCTTTCTGAACTTCATGATCAAGGGGAGGACTCCTTTTATTAGCGAAATCAGGCACATTAGGTTCCAAAGTCTGTCCTGGTACTGATTTGACCTTCCTTCCCTCCTTCCTTCCTTCCTTCCTTCCTTCCTTCCTTCCTTCCTTCCTTCCTTCCTTCCTTCCTTCCTTCCTTCCTTCCTTCTTTCCTCCCTTCCTCCCTCCCTCCCTCCCTCCCTCCCTCCCTCCCTCCCTCCCTCCCTCCCTTCCTTCCTTCCTTTCTCTCTCTCTGTCTTTCCTTCCTTCGTGCCTTCCTTCCTTCGTGCCTTCCTTCCTTCCTTCCTTCCTTCCTTCCTTCCTTCCTTCCTTCCTTCCTTCCTGCCTTCCTGCCTTCCTGCCTTCCTGCCTTCCTGCCTTCCTGCCTTCTTTCCTCCCTTCCTCCCTCCCTCCCTCCCTCCCTCCCTCCCTCCCTCCCTCCCTCCCTCCCTTCCTTCCTTTCTCTCTCTCTGTCTTTCCTTCCTTCGTGCCTTCCTTCCTTCCTTCCTTCCTTCCTTCCTTCCTTCCTTCCTTCCTTCCTCCCTTCCTGCCTTCCTGCCTTCCTGCCTTCCTGCCTTCCTTCCTCCATTCTCCCTGCCTCCCTCCTTTCCCTCCTTCCTTCCCTCCTTCCTTCCTTCCTTCCTTCCTTCCTTCCTTCCTTCCTTCCTTCCTTCCTCCTTTCTCCCTGCCTCCCTCCTTTCCCTCCCTCCCTCCCTCCTTTCTTTGTCTCCCTTTCTTCCTTCCTTCCTTCCTTTCTTTCTCCCTTCCTTCCTTCCTTCCTTCCTTCCTTCCTTCCTTCCTTCCTTCCTTCCTTCCTTCCTTTCTTTCTTTCTTTCTTTCTTTCTTTCTTTCTTTCTTTCTTTCTTCCTTTTTCCCTTTGACAAGCCCTTTAACTTCTTTAGTGCTACAACAACACTAATAGATGGTGGCAATATGGCCTCTCTTGCTGGGTTACTGAAAGGGTTGAATAATAAAGTGGGCTGAAGGCCTACTGAATCGAAGAGTTAACGCCTGACGCTGGATGGAACCAAAAATCGTCCATTGTGTGGCAGAACTAACACATCAGTTTTAAAGGTTTTATTTTTCTCCCTCTATAGACTACCACTTGCGTGTGAGTACTAAATGGCACCAACCCGTTTGCCACATTAACATAAAAGTAATTTTGTTAATGCCAATTTCATGTATAGCACGACACTGGATGTTTTCCAGAAGCAACAAATGATGCAAACTCGTGCCCTGGCTTCAAAGAGTCGAGCAATAGGAGTCCTACAAGAGTGGAGCAGCAAATAACGATAAAAGGCTCTCTGTGAGCATGAGAAATGTTTTCTAAGGGATGGGGAAAAGAATGGTGGACCACCTCTCTCTCCACGAGGATGTGCGTGTGGCAGCTTAGAGTGATCACTGCTCTCCTGTTTGCCTGGAGCACTTAGGGTGTAAGATTCTTTCTTTATTAAGCCATTGCTCATACAGAAAGGGGTTAAGAGCCAGCCATGTACTGCTACAGCCTGCCTTTGAATTTCAACTCCATCAGTAGCTGAAGCTTACCCCTGGACACATCGCTTATGCTTTGGAACTCTGGCTGTGAAGTGAGATTTTTATTACCTGTCACACAGCATTGGTTCATGGTGTAAAGGATGATGGCCCTTACATGGTTTCTGACCTACAACAAGACTCAACAGAGAGAGAGCAGTTGGCTGGCGTGCTAAATAAAAATAATCTCTCCGCTGCACACACATTTTATAAACAGTGAATTCAGGGTTCACAGTGTAGTCATGGGTTGGATAATATTTTGTGGTTAAAACAAAAGATTGGCTAGTATTGCTTTCAGATAATTTTGGGAAAATATGATTACTCCTAAAAAATGATCCAAATGACCATGCATTTATTTGTTTGTTTGTTTGTTTGTTTAATTTTCCCAATCTGACAGTGCTTTTTAAATGAGGGGTTCTGTCAGATACTATGTACAGACATGGGATCTAATCAACTTTTTAAGGTCTAAAGGTCTGTAAAGCAACCAGAATCTTGGGAAGAAAACTTGGGAACTTTTACTTTCTTATGTGTAACTTTTCACTTAATTGTTGCAAAGATTTCGATAGAAATCGCAACACTGGAAGAATCTGGGTTTGGCAGCTCACACTTGTAGTCTGAGCCCTACAGAGGCTGACATTGGAGAAATCGGAGTTCAAGTTCAGACATAATGAGACTATGCTGGAAAAAAAGTTTAGGTTAATTAAAATAATATTAATATACTAATATTGTCTACTAGTAAACTGTGCATGGTTATTGCTTTAGATACCTGATGTGTCTTTAGTGCAATAGAATATTAGGTCAAGTCTGTACTTATACTAAACAATGTACAATTACAGTATTGTCTGATCTTGAGATCAGGACTAAAATTTTAGTTTACATTAGTATTATAGCATTTGTTGATGTTGCTATTTTACATATTAAATTAGTATATTTGGGGCTGGTGAGATGGCTCAGTGGGTAAGAGCACCCGACTGCTCTTCCGAAGGTCCGGAGTTCAAATCCCAGCAACCACATGGTGGCTCACAACCATCCATAATGAGATCTGACTCCCTCTTCTGGAGTGTCTGAAGACAGCTACAGTGTACTTACATATAATCAATAAATAAATCTTAAAAAAAAATTCTTAAAAAAAATTAGTACATTTGGTAATAATTATGTAAGTACCCAGAAAATCTTTGTGAGAGTATATTTAATAAGTTAAGTGAGTTTTTTTTAATTGGAAACTATTTACTTACATTGTAAATATCCTCTTTCCTAATTCCCACCCCAGAACCCCCCTATCCCATACTACCTCCTCCTGTTTCTATGAGGGTGTGCCCCCACCCACCCACCCACTCCCTTCTCCTTGCCCTCTTGTTCCTCTATACTGGGGTATTGAGCCTTCACAGGACCAAGGGTCTCTTCTCCCATTGATGTCTGACAAGGCCATCCTCTGCTACATATATGGCTGGAGCCATGGGTCCTCCACGTGTACTCGTTGGTTGGTGGTTTAGTCCCTGGGAGCTCTGCTTGGTTCCTATTGTTGTTCTTCCTATGGGGTTGCCAACCCTTTCAGCTCGTTAAGTGAGTTTTTAAAATCTATACCTATACTTTAAAATATTTCAAGGCTGTTTCTAAAAAGGTTCTTGCTTTGTGAACAAAAAGTTAGGTAGACTGACCAAATGTTAGCTTTAAAGGTTTGTAAAAGAAAAGATCATAAATTGGATAGTTTGAGTCTCTTACATAATATGCATGCATATAGGTCTGCACAAAGATTTACACACACACACACACACACACACACACACACACACACACACACACACACACATTCTCTATCCCTTTAAAAGTATAAACAGGAAGAAGAGCATCTGGCTAAAGGTTACTGAGTGACTGTCACTGAATTGAGTGGATGACAACTGGCTTCCCAGAAGAGGTCTTAACACCATTAGAAGTTTATCTGCAAACTGCTGGGACAGTTTATCAGGGATGCTAATTCCTTCCCAGAAGGAGGAGATGATTTAGTAGCTCTGTCTTAGGCCAGGTTAAGGGCAATTTGCCTCGTTCCCACATCTTTAATTATTAAAACTTCCAGACTCATACAAGAAGTTGTATGCATCATTTCTAATTTTAATGGTGACTAAGGAACTAACTCTTTTCCTTAAGAACCGAAAAGCCAGGTCACATTAGACTTTCAGCTACCCCAAATCTTCTACAGGTCCACTCACCCACAAAGACCTCAAAGATTTCCTGTTCTGAATGAGCACTTTCCAGAGATTTCTATGGATGTGTCATACACATTGAATGTCTATGTCTGTGTAATAGATGATGACTGAGCTGTGATATTTCCATATGAAGTGTGGACTTGTGATGACATGGCAGAAAAGACATGCTCACGGGCACCAGATTCCTTAGAGTAAAGTCAAGGCCATCAGAAAGAGAGAGCAAATAGCAAGGTCATTGTGTCTGTCTCCAGGTGGTTGCATCTAAGTTCTCAGGAGGCCTGTGCATACATCAAGACATGGTTGGGGTAAGAAATGCTGCTCTACTCTACCTTTATTGCCTTGTACATCTTTTGTCTCATTTTCCCCATCACAGTCCTTTTCCTTTGCCCTCACTGCCTGCCTTCACCTCCAGAATGTTTAAAACGTCACTTCCTCCAAGCATGTAGTGCTGAGGTTTGGTTTCTAAACCCTGCCAGTGATTATTTTTTCTTTTTCTGCATGTGTCTTGAAGTCATAACCACTCCCCCAAGAGTTTATTATGAAGAAGAGGTAAGCATCCCCACATAAAAGACCTCACTTGAAAGACATAGTGAAGAACCACCTCATAGAGCTCTTTGTGGGCTGGACTCCAAACTGCAATATGGGCCTTTAAATTCTTCTGCAGCTCTCTGCACACAATCCTTTATTATCAATGTGGATGAAAGGTGGACACTTGCCTTCCAAACAAAATCTGCCTTAGATGGGTGATGGGGAATAGGGGATAGAAATGAAGGATTTCATGTGAAAAGCAATCTAATATTCTACAAGGCAGCTAAGGGATACAAAAGGACAATCCAGGAGGTAAGTCATGGGTAATATATTGAACCTCAAAGTGACCCATATTTTAGCTGCAGAATGTTCAAGTCTGTTGCTTTTCTAAGCAGTAGAGACTTGGCAGGAGTATTTAAGAGACCTTGATATAACTTGTCCAGATTATCCAGTGATCCCAGCTTAATATAAACACCTTTAAAAACTGAGACCATTCCCATCTATAGCCAGAGTTGTTGGAGCAATGATCTTCCAAAAACAATGTTGTTGTCACTGAAGTGTGTAAAGCTGCCAGGAGAAAGGTATTTGGAAAGTCTTTGGAACCTGGAAGTCCAGAAAGGCAATTCTCTCTAGAAATGAACCTCTTAGCACCCAAGAGACCTGTTGGACTTCATGCTATAGAGCTGTGAGATACCTGTGCCATTTGCCATAGTAGCGGTAGAAGGCCAATACTTCATTTTTTCTAAAACTGAAAAAATATTGTAACATAAATGCATAAATGATTTTCTTTTAAGTATTTTATTGGTTGTTTTATTTATTTCAAATGTTATCCCCTTCCCAGTTTCCCCTCCAGAAACCCCCTATCCTATCCCCCAACTCCCTGCCTCTATGAGGGTGCTCCCCTACCCACCTCAGTGCTCTAGTATTTCACTAAGCTGGGTGATCGAGTCTACACAGGACCAACGTGCTCCCCTCCCATTGATGCCAGATAAGGCCATCCTCTGCTGCATGTGCAGCTAGAGCCATGGGTCCCTCCATGTGTACTCTGTGGTTGGTGGTTTAGTCCCTGAGAGCTTTAGCGGGTCTGGTTGGTTGATATTGTTATTTTTCCTATAGGGTTGCAAACCCCTCAGCTCCTTCAGTCCTTGGCAACTCCTCCACTGGGGACCCCATGCTCAGTCCAATGGTTGGCTGCATACATCTGCATATTTATTGGTCAGGCTCTGGCAGAGTCTCTCAAGGGACAACTAGACCAGGAAGTCCAATACTTTAAATTGGAAAGAGCTTGAGGAAATGTAAAGCCGACAGAATAGGTGGTGAGCTGTTAGCAGAAGCCAAGTGTCAACGACGAAAGAGGAGAAAATCTGTAAGGAAGGAGCAGATGGAAGCTCTTGGGGAAGTTCTGTTCCAGAGGGTGAGGGATAGATTGATTGCTAGCATTTTTCTTCCTCTTTTGCTATTTCTTATGGTGAATTTAAGATTCTTCCACATCTCTGACTCATGCAGGACATTAAAATATGTTCCAAATGCCTGTTGTTGCCATTGGTAGAGAGATTTAAATAAGGACTTGTCACGAAAGCCTGTTAACCAAAGGTGTTAATGAGCACATGCAAAATGTGGTGTCTAAGCCAGAAGATCCTCAGCCATTAAACAGGTGACTGTGTGTGTTTGTGAGCACAACACACATTCAAGTGCACACTCATGTGTATGTACCAGTGCACGTGCATGTGTGTACCTATAGTGCTCAGAGGTCGACGTTGAGTGTCTTCTTCATTTCTATCCATCTGATTCTTTATGACAGGTTCTTTCACTGGACCAGAATCACACTGATTTGGGTTCCAGGAATTTACTTCTCTATCCTTTGCCAGAGGGAAGATTACAGGCACATGCTGCCACCCTTAGCTTCTTATATGATGTGGATAAAACAAAGCCAAATCAGTTTTTCCATTCTTCTGAAGTAAATACTTTAATGACTGAGCATCTCCCCAGTCTGGAGTGATTGTTTAAAAGCAGTTATTCTCTTTGGTATAGGAAATGATGGGCTGCTAATAACGTTACTATTTCATTATTAACTATGTGATATTTAAATTTTATCATTTTTGATAAATTAAGCAATAGTCCAGTGACTATTGGTAAGTTAGTAAAGGACTCTTGAATTAGAGGTTGGTTATGGGAGAAGGATTTTGTTTTAATGTTGTCTAAATGTATTTTGTGTGTGGGAGGGGGTCTGGATTAAAGATTTATGTAGAAAAAGTTACTATCGCCCCTAATGATGTTTTCATGTAAACATCATTTGTAAAAGTTACTGATCTATCAGGGAAAAAATAGTAAATTAAGAGGATAAACATTAAAATCTGTCATCTGTGTTTCCTGGGAAAAAGAACTATTGACTTGGCTGAGATAGGGCATCAAGGCTGTCTCCATTCCCAGTGGAGAGGTGAGCTTTGAATAGTGCCACAAATCTCAAATGGCAGTATGCCGGTGTTAATACTGCGTTCTCTTCAAAGTTAGCATGCTTATATGCTATGATCAAGACCGGCATGTGACAGGGTTCTTATTTGCTGCTTGACAACCAATGGCTCATTCTTTCTCTCAGTGTTAAATTTCTGACATCTCAAATGAGTGTTTAGTGCTCTCCTGGGGACTGTCCTATTTTCTGTCAGAAAAGAAGCAGGTTTTATGAAGACACCGAAGCAGCTCAATAAGATAATGACTAAAGAAGCTGCTTGCAATGTTGTCATTTCTACCGAGAGTGATGGCAGAACTACTGGGAACTGTGGGACCTCACTAAAGCATAGAGTATAGTACAATTTTTAAAAAAAGTCAGAGGAAGAACTTGAAGGGACCTAAACTAGGCTGTGTGTCCCTTAATGCCAGCATCTTGAAGAGGCATCAGCAGGAATCTCCAGGACCCAGTGAGCCCAAGCAAACTGGGCATCTTCAGTAGTGGAAATATTGAAGACTAACATCACCTTTATTTATTTATTTTTAATGTGTTTGGTTCAGGCAGTTTTCATGTGTTATTGTAAAACAGGGCTTTGTGGTTGATTCCAGGAGCACCATCTACAGTACATTCTGGAAAATACTGTGATCCCATTTACTGTAACGCTGTCCAGCGTGATGACATCCATTGTGGTGTAGGCTTTGCTCTTGAGAGGCAGCAAGACAACAGAGAGGAATTTGAATCCATATTGTTACATTCAACCTATGTCCTCAGCTCATCAAGAAGGCTTTCTGGGTCACACACACAGTTTACCCTCTTACTTTAGGGATTTAGGTCTGTACACAGAGTATTTGACAGTGCAAATCGCTGTATGGACGGCTTCCTCATACTCAGATGACATTGCTTCCTCCCTGGCTCATTCATCCCTTCCCTGAAAGTCTTCCTGTGAAGCTGAGCCATCTGAGGAATTCCAGAAACGGAGTGGCCTTCTTCATACCCCCTTGGCCGGAATAAAAACTCTCCTTTTACCTGAATAAAGCTTAGTAAACAGACTTTTATTCAATTCACTCTAACTTGGATTTAAATTCAAATTTCTAGATATTCTCTTCACACAAGGAATCATTTTGTCTTTATTTTATGTTCATATTTTGTACTGGATGTAGAGAATCACAGCATATTCAAAACTTGCAAACATAGTGTTTTTAGTGATGGACTAATTACATTAATGCTTCCTGGTTATGCCTTGCAATGATTCTCATTTTCTATTAACATAAGAACTATTTGGAAAAGCTTGCCCAAACTTTATTTCCTGTGACTATGTTTATATTCCACTCCTTTAAGAGACTCAGTGTGAGCCGTGTACCTGACTCCACACTTCTGCACTGTGGCTCCTCTGATTCATCAAGCAATGAAGTCCACTTCCACATTCCTGGTTCTGAACAACATCTAGGGCTTGTCCTGAGCCAACTGCAGATAGATATGTGTGTGGAGCCATTCCAATATTTAGCCTGCCGTCGAAATGGGATGGAACCTTAGAACACATCCTAAACTATGATGTAAGCATAGATGAACCCAGTAGCTGAGATCCGTCAAATTTCAGAACTGAAGAACTATCAGCAAATAAATAAATTTCTTTACCTCTATCACTGAATGTTAGCGTTATCCTTCATGCAAAAAATGGAAATACCTATTTAAGAGAAATATCTAAATATTCATTTGTTGTATTGGTAAAACAATAACAAACCTGGAAAACTATTCTCAGTTATGCATAGGGGAGTTAAACCATATTTGCTTTATGTCCTCATAGTGTATGTTGGGGATTTAAAGAAAGAAAGATTAAAAAAAATCAGAGATATCCCTCACTCCCACTGTTGGGAGTCCCACAAGAACACCAAGATACATCACCATAATGTATATGATGAGGACCTAGCTCATACCCATCCTTCTACTTGGTTGTCTGGTCCTGCCTTGATATGAGTGAGGGTTTGTGCTGGTCTCACTGTATCTTGCTAGTCTATGTTCAGTGGATATCCTTGGAAGTCCTGCTATTTTATCTGAAGGGAAAAGAAGAGGAAAGGGAAAGTGAGAGGAGGACTGGGAGGAGTAGAAGGAGAGGAAAGTGACAACTTGTGAAAGCTGGGCCGCATCCTCATTACGCCTGAAAAAGCACGTTTGAGAGAATGCCAATGAATTTATCCATCAGTGAGTACCAATGTCCCGCTACTGCTGTTGGCTTGAAACCAACACTCGCAGAACCATCATTCCAAGCCAGCAATGTGAGACGAATGAACATCTTCAAGATAGACTGGAAGCAAAGTACTTACTTCAGGGGTACTTAGAATTTTATTTTTTAAATAAACAATGGAAGAGCAAATAAAGTCCTAGGGAAAGTAGTTGGAGAACATTGCTAGTTGGATTGCTATGTCAAAAAAAAGGAGGACATTTGCTACTGATTAGAAACAAGCCTGGGTGAAGAAAGCATCCCAAACTGGTGTTAGTACAGAGGAACAGGAACAGCAGTGTCCCAGGGAGATGAAGAGGCTCAGAAACTGCCCATCCCTACAGCCTGGTTTTTCTTACTAGTAGTTGTTGCCAGAAAAGATTTGCATATTACAGACAAGTAGGTTGGTTGCATAATTTACGATGTGTAAATAGTGTTATAATAAATACTGATATGCAAGAGCTTCCCTGATATATTGACTAGAGGTCTTTTGAGTAAATACCCAGAAGCAGCTTCTCTTTCCTTTGTGGTTTCTAGATTTATATAGTTACCTAAAGTCATGTATGCATGTATGGCATCAAAGTAGATTTAGTAGTGCTCAGGAATCAGGAGACTATCATAAAGGGATGAATGGGTAGAGATAGGCATGGAGTTGTGTTGTCTTTTCTTTTTTTCTTTTCTGGTTTGTTTGTTTTTCAAGACAGGGTTTCTCTGTGTAGCCCTGGCTATCTTGGTCACTCTGTAGACCAGGTTGCCCTTGAACTCAGAAATCTGCCTGCCTCTGCCTCCGAAGTGCTGGGATGAAAGGTGTGTGCCACCACTGCCCGGCTGGAGTTGTGTTTTGAAAACACATTTTCTTTTATGAAAATGGTCTTATGTGACATGATAACATGAACAATAAATATATATTGACACAGGGAAGACATTTGAATATGAACACTTCTCCCTGACAGAAATTAAGAGCTAGGCAAAGGCTGATGAAAGTTAATAGTATTGCATGCATCTCAGGTCCAGCGAGAGACATGTCTAGATGAGAAAAGGGGCAACTTTGCAAAGCTATTCAAGAATAAATGTAAAATTAAGAAATATTCCTCTTTAGATATTACTATGCCATTTATACCCCAACTCCTACCTAGTCCTTGGAAAAGAATAGCAAATAGTGATAGAAATAAGTTCTTAACCACTTGCCATGATCTAGATTTCTAAACTGACCTGTGGGACTGTAAAAGGCAGCCTTTTTTTTTTTTTTTTTTTTTTTTTCTGGTCAAGCTAAGTTCAAATCCCAGAGATCCAACAAATTAATCTGCAAGGGATGGAAGGCCCGTTTGCCATGCTCCCAGACATAGGCTCCTGACAAGAGGACCCAGCTCCATAATTCTGTGGCCATCAGTCACATAGGCGGTCTGGACTCCACCCCCAGTTACCAGGCATTAGCCAGGTATGCTCCTCCCCACAGTTACCTGGCAACAAGGTAGCCCAGCCCACCACAAAAGGGGCTGCTTGGCCCCTCTTTTCTCTCTCTCTCTCTCTCTTGTCTCTTCTCTCTCTCTTAAGCTCTTGCTCTTACTCTCACCTTTCACCCTTCTTCTTCCCCCCACCCCCTTCTCTCCTCTCTCCACGTGGACATGGCTGGTCTCTCTCTCTCTCTCTCTCTCTCTCTCTCTCTCTCTCTCTCTCTCTCTCTCTCTCTCTCTCTCTCTCCCCCTCTCTCCCTCCCTCCCCCCCTCTCCTTTCTACAATAAAGCTCTAAAACCATAGACTGCCTCCTTTCATCTAGACTCGTCATGCCATGCTGGAGTGATGGAATAGGCCTTTCCCTAAAGAGCCATGTCTAATCTCCTGCAAGAAGGCTTCTCAGTGTTTCCAGACACCAGACTGAACCTAAAGACTCTCACCCTCATGGGAACAACCCAGTGCCTTCTCCCTTAGGCCCCCGTTCTCAGCTCTTCCTAGGTGTCCAGCGACAGAACCTGTCGTCCCTGGTTTTTGTGAGGCCCAGGGACCCCAGACTGCTTCCTCTCCACCCCTGTGGACTGGGGTTCCATGGCTTCCCACAGCCAGACCCCACCTGGGCGGAGTGAAGCGTGTGCGGTAGTCTCCCTCATCCATCTGCTCAGAGCCCAGGAGCTCTGGCAAGACACAGGTCATCTCTCCCACCCCTTTTATTTCCCCATACCTGGCTCCCAACACTGATCTAGATGTAACTAGACATTCAGTCGTCACAACAGCCCCAAAAGAGAGATGCCATTTTTTTTTACCTAGGCAACAAAATCAATTCATAAATAAAAATTATATTTATGGTCATACATTGGTAAGTGACAGAGTAGATAAACCCAAGAGCCTGACTTTTGAGATGACACAATTAATGAATAATCTAGGATCTCAATGCTACACTTGAATATTCTGAATCTACTTGTGTTTAAAAATCAGAATTTTTCAGAGTTTACAAAAGAAGTACAATAGTACAATACATAACACTCTCAATGGAATCAGAGCAGCCTCACTTAAAGGTACATATAGTAAGTATACAAATATGATACCTTCAGTAATAATAAGTAAAATGATAATCAGCTTCATATGAGTCCACACCACGTCCGTTCAAGCCAGGTTGTATTTTATAAAATGTAATATTTCTACTGTTCAAGAATTTCATAGATGCAAACCATGTATTTTGATCATATTAATCTCCTAACTCAATCTAGATCCACCCTACCCATCCCACATCACAACTTTGCGTTCTCTTCTTTTAAATTTTTATGTGGACTGAGTGCAAGTTGTGCTGCCCAGTAGCTCAAGGGTGTGGAGCCATCTACTAGTGCATGGTTGATGGACTAGGAGCCAGTTCGATAAAGAAACCAGTTTCCCTCCCTCCGAAGTTATCAGCTATCATTAGCTCCTCAGATGTGGATGGAGCCTTGTGAGCTCATGCCCCTCTTTCTTAGTTACTATTCTATTGCTGTGAAAAGATACTGTGACTTAGGCAACTTATAAAAGAAAGCATTTATTTCAGCCTTACTTACGGCTCCAGAGGATGTGGGAAGAATGGCCAAGAACAGGCAAGCTTGTCATGGGAACAGAAGCTCAGAGTTTATATCTGATCCATTAGAATATTGGAGAGAGAGAGGGAGAGGGAGGGAGAGAGAGACACAGAGAGAGACAGAGGCAGAGACAGAGACAGAGAGAGACAGAGAGAGAACAACAAGACCGTATTTCCTAGCCTAGTCTTCCTCCAAAACTCTTCCAGCTTAGAACCAAATATTCAAATATATGAGCCTATGGGGGCCATTGTCATTCAAGCCCCCATAACCCCCACCACTGAAGTGTTGACTGGTTTGTTCTTGTGTAGATCTTATGAAGGTACTGCGAATTCACGAGTACAGTGGTTCTGTCATGTTCTTTCTTCAGTTTTCCATGACCACTTTGGCTTGTACACTCTTTGTAGCCCTTCATCCTTGATGAATGTCAAACCTTAGGAAGGGGGTGAGGTGCTAATAGAAATATCCTATTAGTGGTCTGAGGTCTCCACTGACAGTTACCCTCTACACTTTGACCAGTCTCTACTTGCTGTGTTAACCACTGTCACTGCACAAGGAAACATTCCTGAAGTGGCCTTACAGCAGCACTAACCTATAGGTATACAGATAACAATGAAGAGACAAGTTTGATGCTATGCCAATTTAGCCAAAGTCATAGTACTTTCACCTCGGGAGCATTTGACCTCTTCGGCAGCCATGAGTTCTTGGCCACATATATGATACTAGGCAAGAAGCAAGCCTTAGATTCATTCAGAAAGCAGTTGGTTACCCCCATAGAATTCCTGATACTATTGCACTCATGGGCTTGTCTTGCCCTGCCAGTGGCATGAGGTGCACAGCTGGATGAAACTTTTTATGACTTCTCCCTCACAGCAGCCTACATGGCACCTTCTGGTACTTCATAATCTAGTTAGCAAGAAGGAAGTTTCCTTGTCAGTACTAACTTGATTTCTCCATGTTCTGCAACCAAGTTCTAGTGAGCAACTGAGTGCAACAGCAATGGTTTATATTGTTTTGGTGGTTTCTAAGACAGCTCTGACTTGCAACTCAAGGTGAACCATCCCACACCTGGGCTTTTGATTTAACAACTTATGACTTCCCAGGGGAGCACTAGCATCTGTGTCAAGACTAACTTCTATTAAATTCTTTTACATGAATGTAGTGCGTGTAGGAAGTTAATAGACTAGTAGGTTCACATGTGGATTTTTTCCAGCATCCTTAGTGTCAAGCTGCCTCTCATTGCACCTCTTCTTTGTGTGAGGATTAAACAAAGCCCCAAGTGAGTACAGTATTAACGGGAGGTGTTGACAGGGCCATGGTTATTTCATTATGGATTCTTCTGTTCAATGTAAAATTGACCAAGATCACTCAGATCTATTCAACTGGCATATGGTCTGGTCTTCATGGACCATAAGTTGTCTTCACCTCTCTGGAACTTTAATGGAGATGGCTAGATGACTGGATCTAACTGGACTTGCTAATGAGTATACCTCCATACATTTTCCACTATGAGGGATATAGCGTAGTAGAATTTCTGACATGGCAGCCATCTTCCCCTGGAGGAACCTGCTAAGAGATGATTCCCAGACTCTTATGACAGCTACAGATGACCCACATTCTGTAGGTTAAGCTCAGATTCAAGAGAAAAAGAGTTAGATTCCCCTGCTCAGTGAGAAGAACCATGAACCCTTGGCTAATTTGGAAAGTTATATACTCATTCAGAATCAGGACAAAGTCAGAGATCAGAGTTTGTCAATTTTATTTCTAAGCTTAATTTTTTCATCCTTAGGGTAATACTCAGGAGTCAGAATGACCTTTGTACTAAGTATTGAGCATTTATATGTATGATGCGTGCTTCTATAGGTGTGTGGTCTATTTATGTGCTTTCTCTTTCACTTTATTATGGCGTTTATTTTCACTTAGTGACTTATTTGAGCTTAATGTACTTAAATTATTTTAAAAGTCCTCTCCTGTTTTGATTATAAATATTGTAAAAACATAAAATAACAAGATGCCAATCAAGTAAGGACTTATTTTCTGAGAAAGATAAATATGGGATAATTTTCTTCTCATTTAATCTCTGATTTTTTTTTTTTTTTTGTAAATTATTCTCATCCTGGTAATACACACCAACAGAAAAGACCTTTGAGAAACATCCACTACTACATACTTACAGGATTATTGTATGTAATTAAATAATAAAATATAGCATATGTAACATTTTAATAATACAATTTCTGGGGCTTAGAGGCTTTGATCCTCCCAAAGTATATGTTTTCCTCCATTCTTAAGAACTTTGCTTCTTAAACAAGCTTCTAAATTGGTCGTGCAAACAGCACAGTCTTTCTGAAATGTTGTGGGGGTAGGCAGCCTTTGAAGGATTCACAAGATCTAGTCCTGACCTTGGAAGAGCTTCTTCTATTCCTTGAAAGTTATATACTACGTGCTTCTCCTATGAGATTTATTCACAGTCATTTCAAGATAAAGGAAAACTAGGACATAGCAGGACAGAGGTTCTAACACGTGTGCAATGAGCCAGACAATTGTCCCAGGTGGCTTTTGACAACTAGCTTATCTAATCTTCACAGAAACCAAGGGGAAATTAAGCTACATGGTTCCTCATTCAGCCTGAGGTGGATTGAATAAAAATGACTTATAGAAAGTGTGATTTCAGGAGGTGTGGCCTTAGAATGGGTGTGGCTTTGTTAGAGGAAGTGCACCATTGTAGGGTGGGCTTTGAGGTCTCAGAAACTCAAACCAGGCCTAGTGGCTCTCAGTCTCATCCTGCTGCCTAAGGATGCGTATGTAGTGTTCTCAGCTAGCCCTACAGTACCATATCTGCCTATACGTTCCCCATGCTTCCTGTCATGAGGATTATGGACTGGAGTTCTGAAACTATAAAACAGCCCCAATTAAAATGTTTCCTTTATAAAAGTTGTAGTAGTCAAAACACTGATTAAGATTACCCATCACACAAATTAGAAAATTAAAGCAAAGATGCGGCTAAGGAAGTTGCCCTGAATCAGATGGCTATTACACCTTGGAAGTGGAGTTCTAATTCAGGGACTTTCCCACTGTCCTATAACTTATCACTACTATTTTCAGCTCAGAGCCATCTACCAAATCTACTATCTACTAAATGGGCTGTAAGTAGGGCTCAGTCATCAACTCATCCCTGTTCTAAAGCTTTGCTCAGATTGCAATGGAGATGACTTGAAAGTGCTTGTTAGTACTCACTTCTATTCTTGCATGTGTATATGACAAAGCATACGGCAGATGACATTTTAATATAGTGAAGTTTCATTCTGTAGAAGATATAGACTGCATTTTAATAACACAGGTCCCCAAAATATGGCAGAGCAAGCTGTATGGTGAATTTAAATTTTCCTGTGAAAATTCTGTCTTCAGTAATAATAATTAATGTATGTCTTCATTGATGTGCACATGAAATAATACATAAAATAGAGACATCTCATGTTAGCTTTTTATATTATAATTTGGGGACAGGTTTTCAAACATCCTAAAACAAAATTGAGAAAGTGTTAAAAATCTGAAATGAAAATAGTTACATGTTCTTATTAAAATTAAATTGTTTTATATATCAATGGAAACAACAGTCTTAAATAGAAATAGCTCACACATGTGTTAAACTTACAGTAGTATGTGAATACAAGAGAATGAAATATTATTAGATGACTGTATTATTGATAGTCCCTTAAAAAACTAAGTTTTCATTTTAGGAGCTAGTATCCCTTTTTATAAAAGACCAGAGACTGTATTATTTAGGCATTGTGGGTAATGAAGTCTGTCATACTATGGAATTCTGGATTAATAGTATGGAAGGTGCAATAGGCAGTATATGGATGAATGAGCATAGCTTAATTTCAATGAATAATAAAAAAAGAATTATAGAAGGTTTTTACAGTTTTGTGAGTAATTATTTGAACATGTGAAAAACATTATTGGGCTGGGAGTATGGCTCAATAGTTAGATCAGCACAGGAGAGACTGTGAGTCAATCACTTGTCTAAGAGAAATACTCTTCAACTGAAGCTAAGCACCAATAGATGATACATCTCAGGGTCCAGGGTTTGCTGACCCCATTATAATGGATTTTAGTTAAACAGTCAGTGTAAGGGCCAAGTAGAGAAGAATTTCTGTCCCCTCTGGGTAAGAATATATTAAATTAAATTTCGAAAGATCAAGCAAATGGTTTGGTTGATGATTACTTCTGACTTTTCTGGTGTTACTCTCTAAATGTTTATGTGTTAACTGGATCAGCTATAAAAATTAACCTGATGTCTTTTAAAAGCATATGTATGAAGCCATGTCCTTGGATTGGACAGAGTGTGGTAGCTGACTGAGGAAGATCTTTCAGAAGGTTAAAAGTAGAAGCTGCACATTTCTTTAACATGAAGCTTCGGGGTTATGGTATGTCATTTTGCTGTATGGCTTTGATCAGTGCAGGATAAGGGCTCTGGAACACTTCTGCACAGGAAGGAACTACACGGAGAGCCCTAATCACTCGCAAGCATGATTCATTAGGGATTATAGTTGGAGTCTGGTTCTCACAAACACTTATTATCTGTGCTTTAAAATCGTGGATCACAAAGCAATGATAGTGAAGTCAGAGAAAATAGGAATCCATTAGTGTAACACAGGCAAGACATTTTTATAGATCAAGTAAAGGCATGTCTGAGTGGTTGAAGCAAAAACAGACAAAAAATGCATTATGTATGCCACTCATAGATTTAGGCTCTGAAGGAAGTGAAGGAACCCTGGGACAATTTCAAAATGTTGCAGGGAATAAATTTAAGTACCAGGGCCTCATTTAACAAGTAGGGTTTGAAAACATTTATTGAGAGGCTTAACCCAATCTAAACCTCTCTCAAAACTCTGAATAATAGACTTTAAAATAGACTATTGATAAGACTTTGGCAAATGGATACGCACACCTCTTGCCTAAAATATAGATGCCGACAACGTCAATAGTGCTACCTGTAGTTTTATTCATGGACCATTCTCCTCTCCTGTTGCCAGCTGTCGAATTTACAGCACACTCCAACAATGAGATCACGGTCCTATCATTACTCACATCTGTCTAGTTGTGAGCTCTTTCAGGATCAAAAACATCACAGTAAACAGTGGCCAGCTGGCAAAAGTTTAGGAACCAGTAATCTAAGTATGCTTCGAAATGATTATGCTTTTTTCTGTACAGTAATGTGGCAGTAAAAATGAGATAATAATAAATGAAATGTCACTTTATAAAACACGTAATAATGTTTGACACAGGAAGAATATGTCCTCAGCTTTATTTTGTTCAAAGAAGCAGCTATAGATAAGGCGTTTATATGTTTTATCTAATTTTTAATAGTCCTCTTTAGTTTGTAGAATCGCCAGAATAATAAACCAATCCCTGGTTTGTAGTGTTTGCCAACTTCCATGTGTAAGTGCTTCTACTCTTACTGATTTCAAGCTATTGAAGCGACATTAATGAATGCAGAATTTGGAGGAAATATGCTATTAAATAGTATGTTCTATTCAGATAAAACTGATGTCAATTATCTTAAAAGTAAAATGAGGAGCTCTGAAGTTCAGGATATTCAACGTTATTCTTTAAGGAGGCTTTCAATGGCTCAGGGATAGAGTTCCGTGGTGAAGCACATACCTAGCATAGGCAAGACACAGGCTCAGCTCAGACATAGTTATAGCTTCAGAAGTCACCAAGAAACATAAAGAGAGACTAGGTGGTGTCCCCTTAACACTACAGTACAGAAGCAAAATTATGATTGATATTGGTATACTACAGACAGTTTTTCTATACACGATCAGTAATAATATCCTTGTTTTGTGCATATATATAATTCTGTGCAACTTATGTGATAATATCATAAAATGATCAAACCCGGGTACAGAAAACTTACCACAAGGTTAATTCACATTATCTCTCTCTATCTATTTCTCCTCTAATTGTGAATTCTGAGCCTCTGACAACCACATAGCTGCTCTACAGACCAGAAACACAATCTTTTAAATGTTATAGAATTGAGCTGCATGACACAGCACCTTATAATCTAAGTATTTTTCTTACTGCAGTTCCTCTGAGTCCTGTTTAAGTGGCTAAAAGTATTAAAAGTCTGTTTTATTATATTTGGATGTGGATGTAGCAGATTCTAATTATCCATCCCTTGAAATACATGCTGTTGCCCTTAATTTTGTCTGTTATAAACAGGGCCGCTATGTGTATTTGTAATATTTTTGTATTAACACGGGGTTTCATTTCTCTGGCTTAAATCCCCAAGAGGACAGTTAGGAACGGCAGATCCAAACATGTTTTGATTTCAAAAGCTTCCAAAGTACTTTACAGAATTTTTTTCCCTAGTCATTTACTACTGTAGCCATCAGTGTGTGGATAAAACACTTGTCTGCATTGTCACAAACAGTTGATATTTTTAATTATATTAATTGTTTTTAATGATATTATTTTCATCATATGCATCTCTCTCACATCACTGCCCAGATCTGCCCCACTTCCCTACAAATTCAGCTTTGTTTCCTTTTTTTTTATTTACTTGTTTTTCTATTCATCCACCTAGTCCAATATGTGCTTTCCAAATGCTCCTGTCGGTGTGGCCATTCAACGGATCATAGTCAATGAACCTGGACAACACTCCTAAAGAAAACTGACCGTCCCTGCCCCGTTAGCCAGGAGTAAGATTTCACGGTTTCCTCCCGTCTCAGTGCCGGAGTTTGGTCTGTCTCGAGCTCCATAGAGCTTGTATGTTGTCATAACTGCTAGGAGTTCATAGGAACAGCTGCCAATCTCTGTGCAGAAGAGGCCTTTTACCTGTGTTCATTCCTCTCTGCCACAAATGAGGTGAATGTGCAAGTGTGGGCTCATTTGTGGATTCTCAGTTCTTTTTCATTGATCAATGTCCTCATGAGGGTGTCACATTGTAATTACTACCACAGCTCAGGAGTATCAGTGGAAATCTGGGATGGCGATGACTTCAGAAGACTTTTGTTTTCGTTCAGGGTCGTTTTTGGGTATCCTGGGTTGGTTTTGGTTCCATATAATATTTATGATTATTTTTTCAATATAAGTAAAGAATTGGGTTGGAATTTTAATGAGTATTACATTGAATCTATATATTGGTTTTGGTAAGATGGCCATCTTCACAATATTCATCAAACTAGCCAATACGCATAAATCCCTTCATATTCTGGAGTCCTTCTCAGTTTTTTAATGCTTTAACATTTCTTTCTTTTTCTTTTTAAATATTTTTACTGAAAATAGTGGGTTTTTTTTTTCCATACAACCTGACTATAATTCCCTCTCTCTCTAATCCTTCCAGGTCTTCCCCATGTCACCTCCCATCCAGATTAATCCTATTCTGTCTATCATTAGAAAACAGTCACCTAAAGGATGGTAATAATAATATAATACAATAAAATATAACATTTCTATCATATAAGTCTTTTACTACCTTGTCTAAGTTTATCCAAAGGTACTTTAAAAATATGTATTGAAAACCATTATTTTCCTGACTTCTTTCTCAATGTGTTTGCCATTTGTTTCTAGGAAGAGTAGTGATGTTTATCTGTTAACTTTGTATCCTGCTACTTTTCTGAATGTATTTATTGACTGTGGGAATTTTCTGCTGGCACCTTTACAGTCTTTGATGTAAAGAGTTGTGTCATCTGCAAAAAGAGATCTTTTGCCTCCTTGCATTTCTGTTTGTATTCCTTTTTCTCCATCACATGTCTCATTGCTCAAGCTAAGACTTCAAGAGCTGTACTGAACATGTTGGAAGAGAGAGAGAGTGGACATCCTTGTCTTCTTCCTGATTTTAGTGTAAATGCTGCGAGTCTAACTACACTTGGGATGATGCTTGATGTGGGCTTGCTGTATATTACTTTTGTTATGTTGAGATATGATCCTTATATTCCTATTCTCTCCAGGACTTTTTATCATAAAGAGGTTTTGGAGTTTATCAAAGTCCTTTTCTGCAGATAATTGGATAATCACGTGGTTCCTACCCTTGAATGTGTTTTTCAGGTAAACTGTGTTTATTGATTTACTTATGTTGAACCCTTCCTACATCTCTGGGGTGAAGCTAATTTTATCATGCTGTATAATTCTTTGAGGTAGTCTTTAAGTAGTTTTCACGTATTACACTGAGAAGTTTTGCTTCTATGTTCAGAAAGATATTTGCCCATATTTTTTTTCTTTTTTTTTGGGGGGGGGGCAATGTCTTTGTCTGATTTTTGGTACCAGGGTAATATTGGCTTCATAAAAATTGAAAATCTTGCTCCCCCTTTTATTATGTATAATATTTAGAGGGGCATTAGTATTTGTTCTTCTATGGCAGTATGAGAGAATTCTGTACTAAATCCATATGGCCAAACTTTTTCAGTTGAGAGGTTTTAGTCTTGTTTTAGTTTTTTTGTTTGTTTGTTTAGTTGGTTTGGTTTGGTTGTAGAGGCAATATTTCTCTGTGTGTGACCCTGGATGTCCTGGAAATAGCTGTATAGATTAGGCTGACCTGGAATTCACAGATACCTGCCTGCCTCTGCCTCCCAAGTTCTGGGATTAAATGTATAGGGCCACCAGCTCCTGGCTTGGTTGGGAGAATTTTAATTACTTATTCTATCTTATTCGATAATGTGGGGTTATTTAAAGCATTTATTTTTTTCTTGAATGAAATTTGGTATATTGAATATACCTAGGAATTCATCTTTTTTTTTTTTTTCGTTTTCCTGTTTGGTGGAATATGGATTTTAAAATTCTGATTCTCTGAATTTTTTCAGTGTCCATTGTAATGTCTCCCTTTTCATCTCTAACTTCTACAAATTTGGATGCTCTCTTAGATTATAACTTATGGTAGCCAGTTTTCTTCTTCCACCATGTGTGTCCCCTCAGACCAAATTCTTGTCATCAGGCTTGGGTTATCAGGCTTGTCCTTACTTACTGAGGCATCTCATTAGACCGGTAATGAATATTTTTAAAGCACTGTATTCAAGAGTCTTTAATATCTAATCAATTTATATTTAATTCCTAAAGTTTACAGTTAAAAGTAATTTTATGTTTGTTTATATTGGTCCAGAAAAGAAAGTCTCCCCCACCACATAATAATCAAAACACTAAATGTACAGAACAAAGAAAAACTAGTAAAGATGCAAGGGGAAATGGCCAAGTAACATATAAAGGCTAAGCTATTAGAATACACCTTACTCCTCAACTGAGACTCTAAAAGCCAGAGGACTTGGAGAGATGTCTTACAGACTGTAAAAGACCACAGACTCCATCCAAGACTACTATACTCAGCAAAATTTTCAATCACCATAGATGGAGCAAACAAGATGTTCCATGATAAAAACTAATTTAAATAATATTTATCCACCATAGGTCCCTATAGAAAATACTATGTAGATATTGTGATTATGGCAATGGAACATTAATAAATGAATAAAACATGGTTAGTTTTATATTTTTAATCTTGAAGTTCATTTGGGAAGTTCTCGGTTTATTGGAAAAAGAAAAGATAACCCAACATGATAGATGAAACTTTCAAAATACTTGATAATAATTAATGATTTCATTTTTAAGTATCCACATGTAGTTTCAACTTTAGATATATCATATAAACTATTGATTGAATGGTTTAAGGTTTCAAACATGCCACTCTGATTAGTAGTTAAATTGTACATATATATGTAAGTCTGTGAGGGCAAGTGTGTGTTCCCCCATGGCATTCTTTGTCTACTGGTGGGTTGTTTCATTTTTTGTTTTTTGTTTTTTTTTTTTTCTTTTTTAGTTACCTTGTCCCTCAGTACTGCCTGAATTTAGCAGGAGGTCTTGAAGCATAGAGTTGGCCCATGTGTGGAGGAGCAGGTGTCTATTTATACAACAGCATTTCTCTCAGCTCTCTCAGCCTGGGCTGCAGTATGTTGTCTAGCTTCTCCACAAATCTTCCTTGTGCGTTTACAATAATAAAAATTCATTTTTTTTGCCCACATGTTTAAAATGTTTTGAAGCTGCCATTCACTAACAGCCTTAGTTTAGTTACACACAAACTGTTTGAATGCCATCCGAACTTCTGAAGTTACAGCTTTTTCCCTAATTATGAGCCATACATTATTGTCTATATCATCTGTTGAATAAACAGATTTTGTGCCTGCCAAAAGAATATCTGGAGGTGTTCTTATTTACATTGTATTTTGAAAATACAAACAAAAACACAAACATGGCTTACTGTACGTTATAATTAATAAAACTGCCATCACCAGAACATTACCTGACTTCCCCTTATTTAGCATCATTTTTTATAATAGAGTTTGTATTTGAGAAAAAAATACTGTATTCAACAGCTATTGAACAGAAAAATAAACATTCAATGCCATTTTTGTCTCAAGGACTAGAGATGTGTTGACACACTTAAACTTAGGCTTTTGTTGATATTAAGCTGGAATCAGAGCGCTCCTGCCGCCACATACAGAAGCAGTGTTAACTTTCACCAGGAGAACTGTTAGCACGGCTGTTAAAGAGCTTCTGACAATTCATTATTAGTTTGAAACCTGTTGTACTGGCTTCATTCCTTTCACAAATGAGATTTCCATTTTCAAAAATCCATTTAAAATTCATATCCTAGGTGCTCCACACTGTTAGAAAGAATGCACACCAATAAGCACTTTCCATAATTAGGCAGAATTAACAAACACTTTAAATATTAGATAGCAAAATTACACTTAAGTTAAAGCAGCCATATTACATTTTAGGTTGTTTATACGCTTTCAGCTTTTACCTATAAGGACATTTCGTCCATCTTGACTACTCTGTCATACTATTGTTGTTTTCTTTCATTTTTATATCAAAGGAGTCCAAGTCAATGGCTAGCAGCTGCATGTAACTGATAATATTAATGTGCGGTGACAGGTATTACTTAACTAATTTCTTGTATGGACTTTAACCATATGAAGCAGTACTACTATTATTCAATTTTCCAAGCAGGAAAAAGAAGGTAAATAACTATTGCAGACATAACTAGGACTTGGTGGGCATACCATTTGAACTCTGTGTTTTGCTTTCAGGATCCATATGCTTAATCATTATGGAGTATTTCTCTACACAGTTTTACTCCATCAAAATCTGTGGTCTTCTGCTCGTCAAACACCTACCTTTTACTCTGGCTATCAGCAAGATGACTGCTTTTAACTATTTCTCTTGTTTCTGTTATAGTTCAGAGCCATATTGCTTCTTTGGTTTGTACTTTGAATAAGGATGAATCTCACAAGGTAACTATGCTGGGTAAGTTTTATGTCTACTTGACACAAGCAAGATCTTCAGAAAGGAGGGGGCCTCAATTTAGAAAATGTCTCTACAAGATCCAAGTGTAGTCAAGCCAATAGGACAATTTCTTAATTAGTGATTGATGGGAGAAGGCACAGTTCATTATGGATGGTGCTAACCTTGGACTGGTGGGTTCTGTAGGAAAGCAAGCTGAAGAAGTCATGATGAGCTAGCCACAAAACAGCATTCCTTCATGGCTTCTGCATCAACTCTTGCCTCTAGGTTCCTGGTCTGCTTGAGTTCTTCCTATGACTTCCTTTGATGATGATACAGTGATATGGAAGTGTAGGTCAAGTAAACTCTTTTTGCTCCAAGTTGATTTGGTTATGGTGTTTCATCAGAAGAGTAACCCTAACTAAGTCCATCACCCAGGCAGACCAGAACTTGCAATCCCCCTGCCTCTACCTCTAAACTGCAGGTGTTACAAGTATATGTTACCACATCCTAGTTTCATATTCTAAAAATATTTTATTTAATCTTAACAGATGCATTTGATATGTTTGGATCAAATCTATCATCATTTCCTTCTTCCAGTTATTCTCCTTTCTCAACCCCCATTTTTCCTCCCAACATCTCTAGCAATCTCTCATTGTATTTGATACCTGTTGACTTTCCTTAGTGCAGTCTGTATGTGCATTGTGAAGTACCATCTATTAGAGCAATATTGGTCTCTCAGGGCCATGAAGAAAACTGACTCCCTCTCTTCTAGTAGCCCTCAATTACTAATATCTCCTTAGCTATAAGTGAGAGCTCATGTTGGCATTTTGACTGCACTGATCTTGTGCAAGTCTTGAATGTGTAGTGCCCACCACTAAGTTTATGTATGTAGATATATAGTCATGTCCAGTAAATACTTTTGTGATGTAGATATCCCTCCCTCAGGCTTCTTTCTACCCTCTTTTCCATGAAACGAATAAGAATTATCCCACTCCATATTTTTACTCATTTATTTTAGATTTATTTTATTTGCATTTATTTTTATTTATTTTATTTTTATACATTTGAATGGCTTTCTTGTGTCTGTAAATGTGCATCATATGCATGCCTGATGCTTTCAGGGATCAGAAGAGGTCACCTTAAGCCTTGAACTGGAGTTACACATGATCATGAGCCACCACATGGATGCTAGAAATTGGACCCAGGTCCTCTGGAAGACCATCAAGTGCTTTTAACCACCAATCCAACTCTCCAGTCCCTGCTCCACATTTTAAAATAATATAATGTGTTGCTATTTCAGTATAATGATGTTTGCAATATTACTGTTTTTCTGGTCATGGAAACCACCTTAAGCTATTATGGATTAGCCATAATACCCATGAAGTGCATATGTGAAATCATACATATCTACATGCTTACCCTTATCATCCAAATAGAATTCAGCTGTAATTTTGATTACATCAATATTCATTGTTTTTATGTTTATGGCAAAACTGACACATATAAATGAAAGAATGAACATGTGTCTCAAAATGTATTGAGAACTTAGCAGTCTTAAGCAGTAACTGGGCAGAGTTTCTAGTCTTTGGAGTACTTTTGATGCTTCTTTAGCCTATCAAATATATTTCTATGTTTTACAGATGATAATTATCCTCAGTCGTATTTCACATTATTGTTTGTATTCATTTGTTTTTATATTCAAGATAGTTTTTCTTAGAATATTCAAATATTTCCGTCATTGAGTGCCGCATGGGTTTGCTTTAGGTGGATGAGAGACTGCATTAAGGAACTGGGAAGCAACAGATCAAGGATGTACATCCAGAGTCTTCTGGTCACCTGCTCCCAGATGGCCTGCTCCCTCTCTTTGGCTGAAGAACAGCTGTTAGCACTGGATCTGTCCTCATGCTAAATTGGTAACTGCATGTCTGCCCTCCAAGTTTTAGTTTTGAAGTAGCTCAGAGAGATAAAATGCAGGACTGGAAGATTCTAAGATCTTACTCATTGGTAAATGTTTTAGGCACCTTCGTAGTAACTGATAGTTTTGCTGATTGGAGGAATGCTTTCACAATTCTTTTTTGTGTGTTCATGTGTACACACACATGAGTCCCATGAATTACTTGCAGAAGTTAGCTCTTGCTTTCCACTCTATGGGTTGTGGAATTTTGTACCCTGGTCCTCAGAATGGGCAGCAAGGGCCTTTTCCCACCGAGCCACCTCCTTGCTTCTCATTATAGAATTTTAAACTGAAAATCTTTCTTATTATTGACCTTTTAAATTGACCATCTAATCAAAATGCTTTCATTTTTTGAGACATTTTCTCAACTTTGTATTCCAAACTTCCCTTGGGTTCTTTTTATAATTTTTCACATTGCATTCTTAATTTTCAAGCTCCCTCCATGTTTTCTCTAAGCATATTAATTTTAGATTCTTTATTTTTCTGTGCTTCCTCTTGACTGTTTTCATTGAACTATTTTCAGTTTGTTCCTTGGACCTGGTCCTGCATTTTAAATACCACAACTGGTGATCTGTTGATACTGTTAAGTCCGTTTGTTGTTTAAAGCAGAACTCACAGAGGTAAGTATTTATATAGGGATATATTTCAATTGATTGGGGTACCTTAGAAAAGTGTATATTCACCTCCTGGGTGGAGAAGGGTGGGTGTCAACCTGAATATGCATTAATTCTCAAGATCCAAGAGGGAAACTGAGTGGAAACTTTCATCATTTAGAACGCAAAACTTTCCTTGAATCCCCATTTTTTTTTTCAGCCAAAACCCCACATCTCTCTTGGGTGACACTTACATCCCTGAACCCAGATACTACACAAGTTCCTTTTCTCTGGACAGCATACTCCTGTCACTCCAAGTATTTTGGCTGTACCAACTGGAGAAAGGGATCTGGGCCCTGTCTGCTAATTCCAGCTTTTCAACCATCTGTCTCCCATTGTGCCTGCAGTCTGGCCTTCTGAAATGACAGTCTACATTCAGAATAATTCAAACCTAAACTTGTCAATGGTCCTTTGAATTGAATCAAGTTTCCACCCTATGCAATTCCGTTGTTTCACCTTTCTTCAGTGCTGATTTCATCTTTTCCAGCCTTGAGGACTTGATCTCCATCCTCCCACTTGGTTCCTACCATTTGGAGAGAGAGCCTTTCCATGCTTGTTTCCTGCTCTTATTTACTCCGTATGCTTTTCCATAGATTATATGGCCAATATTTCATGTTACTTGGTGATTGATGCAGATCATTATTATCCCCAAATTCTTCTCTCCTTCTGTGATTATAAATTACCGACTTCACCAGAGAAATTACTTTAGAACATTGTTTCCTATTGCCTTTCTTCAGTTTTACTCGGACAGAGGTGAGTTCATGTGTTGAATATGTAGTGACACAGATTCCACATATCAAAGTACACAGACGTGCCTGCATAAATCAGACGGAACATGCCAGATTTGGCTGTACAGACAGCCATTCCAAGGTCACATTTCTTAATTTTTTAAGTAGCACTGCTTCAAACATCATGAGTATTGTTGAGACAAAGAAATGTAAGAAAGATAACAAATAAGAGTTTATAAAACTGCACATAAGACATTTATATGAAAGAAGTTAATATGGTCTTCAATATAACCAACGCATGGTTATAAAGTTGCAATATTATTTAGCATTCAGTGAAAAACTAGACATTTGGAGTGATTTACCAGTTTCAAGCAGTCTGGATCTGTTGTTGTTACCTAAAAAAAGACTGTCTGTAATTCTTTCTCTGTGTGTGTGTTCTTTTTATTCCCTCTTAATTGCCATTTTTCCCCAGACCAGCTGTAGCATCTATGTCCTGACTTTGATCCAACTACTTACTTTAACCCGTAGAAAATGTGTCCACAGACACAGGCATCGCTATAATGCCTCAACTCTTGTCAAGCTGGCTCTTTAACATGATGGAATGTGGGAGGTCATGGAGTGATGCTCTTACACACACAGGGGAGAGAATGTTAAGACCTCTTCATAACAAATATTGGCACAAAAATACGTTTCTTTTCATCTAAAATTATACTTAAATATGATACTGAAATTTCACTTGAGGACAAAGAAGGAATGAAATGTCAGGTCATTTGACTTTTTCTCAGAGTCTTGCATTAAAACAGTCTCATTTTAAAAACTATTTTAAGATTTTATTATAATTGTAACTATGTGTGCATTGGAGTTGGCAAATGCCTGTGAGCACAGTTGTCCACTGAGTTCTGATGCATTGAATTCCCTGGTTCTGAATATATGGGCAGTTATAAGTTCTCTGACACGTGTGCTGGAATCTGAACTCAGGTACCCCAGAAGTCATCCACTCTCTTAACTGCTAAGCCATCTCTTCAGCTCTCATTTTTCATAATGTAATTGAGTCTTCTCAACTTTCCTTGCAGGTGAGTCTCTAAAGGAGGGGCAGTTTTTCACTAGGCAGTACATTAGATGCCTGTGGCTGTAGAAACTGCCTTCTAACTGAAGGACAATAAGATTAAACTTGTACATTTGGAAAACTGGAAGTTATTTAAGGTGGGTTTTTCTAAATGTTTATTTCTGAAATCTTCTGTAGACTCTGGTCTGGACCAGATTCGATCTAAGGTGTTGATATCAGCTATGCTTTTGTTACCACACCTTTACCTACTGAGGCAGAGGAATGCGCCATGTGGATAGTCACATACATACTTTGTTCTTCAAGATCAAAGAGGATTGGACCGTCCTCTTTAAGAGACAAGGATGTTTCTTGACGTTTTAATGCCACTTAGTAAGAAATAATTAGAGAAAGTTTAGTCACAGTCATTGTCAAGAATTTCATAACTGGTACCAATCTTTGCCCCACCCCTCTTCCTCTTGTTTAACTACTCAATTTTCAGCAATGACTGAGACATTAATCCTTTTGCTCCTAACCCTCACTGTAAGGACCTTGCTTGTTCTTCTGCCTACTTAGCATTGTAAAACAGAGAACACATTCTGTTAAACTGTCAGTGCTAAGGAGACAGTATAACTCCATAATCCCTTGCAATTGACTCATGTCCATAGAACCACTGGGGAATGTGACAGGACTCCAGACCACAGTAGGCTTCAGACCTTAGCACTACTGATGCCATGATGGAGGTACTACCAGGTTTTGAACAAAGACCTAATCCATTAAAGTTCCTACTTCTGTGAAATCCCTAAGTGTACTGTCTTTGCTTTTCAGCTTCTCTGATTGTGTTTCTGGTTAACTGTTCTTGCTAACTGAGGAGTGTCAATGCAGGATGTGTATTTTTGTGTTTAAAACTCATCCTGAGAAATGCTGGTGACTGATCTTTGATCGCAAACACTCAGTATAATTGCCAGCTAGCTAATACAGACTTTCTATGGCTCCCTTTTCTATTAAAGTGACCATGTTTCTGAGTAGTCTTCTCTGATTCATACCTCACAACAATGGACAATGTCTAAGACTGGCCAAGGTAAGTGAGCCCGTAGGAGACACTGCATATTATTAGCAACAGAGGGAATGTGTAAGGTAAGAGTGAGAAACTAAATCTCCTGATAATTTCTTTTTTGGGGGGCAGGAGGTTGGAGATCACTTAGTTATTCCTTCCCCACCACTTTTTTAAAAAACTGGCTACATTATTTATTTATATTTCAAATGTTATCCCCCTTTCCCAGTTTCCCCTCCAGAATTCCCTATCCCATCCCCCCTCCCCTGCTTCTATGAGGGTGCTCCCTCACCCAGTCCCACCTCGCCACCCTGGCATTCCCTTACACGGGGCCATCGAGCCTTCACAGCTTCAAGGGCTTCTCCTCCCATTGATGGCTGACAAGGCCATCCTCTGTAACATATGTGGCTGCAACCATGGGTCCCTCCATGTGTACTCTTTGGTTGGTAGTTTATTTCTTGGGAGACCTGGGGTTTCTGGTTAGTTTATATTGTTGTTGTTCTTCCTATGGGGTTGCAAACCCCTTCATCTCCTTCAGTCCATTCTCTAACTCCTCCATTGGGGACCTGTGCTCAGTCCAATGGTTGGCTGGGAGCATCAGCCTCTGTATTTGTCAGGCTCTGGCAGGGCCTCTCAGGAGACAGCTATATCAGGCTCCTCTTCTCTTATCCATATACTTTAGTAAACTTGTACGTAAGACTTTAACATGTTGTCAATGACTCTGGAAAATTGGCAGAAGCAAATTAGATGAAAAGGATTTAATCAATTCTTAAAAATAGAATTCAGAAAGCTCCCCTACTTCTCCCCTAGGGACTTCCTAAAGCCTCCCCTGGTTGTCCTCCCATCAACTTCCCTCTGCCACTGTCTTAGCAAGTGATCTGCTCCTACCTTTCTTAGCACCTTTCCTTCAGTAGCCCAATGGCCCACACACCACTCTCCTGTGGCTCTCCAGCTGCCACGAAAGATCCTGTAAGTATCTCTGCTCAAGTTTCTATTGATCCTTCCATCTTTTGACTCAAAAAAAAAAAAACCAGGAACAAAACAAAACAAAACAAAACCCCCAACAACACCACTGGTTCTGTCTCTTCTTGACTATCTAGTTACTGCTCCCGGGTTAATAACACTTCTCCTTGGCACTTATCACTCAGAATTTCCCAAGGTCACTCTTGGTATCCTCCTGTGAACTTTTTGACACTACATGAAACCTTGGGAGTTTTATCACTACTGCTCATCTTGGTCCTAGCTCCCAAGCTCCTAGGATTCCTTTAGCTATTGCACTAGGCTAGTAGGATTATATGCAAGCTGCACGTAGGTTAAAATCTCCTATCAAAGATAGGTATAACCTAAGTGCAGACACTCAGAACCAATTGTAAAACCTCAAGCAGTAGAAAGTCAGGACCATTAGTCTCCCATATACCTGGCATCAGTGGCTTTCTCTAGCCATGGAAAGAGATCCCACAACCCCTTTCTTATAACCTTAACTCTAAAGTCAGAACGATGTGGTCAAAACTAGTAATTTCTGCTGCTTGCTATGGCTGGAACATGCGCCCCTTGTTCAATTACATCTTCACCAGCTTTTTGTTTTTTATGTTTTTCTTCACTGCTTAAGTTTGGCTGTCCTGAAACTTGATGGTAGACCAGGCTGGCCTTAAAATCTGACATCCACCTGCCTCTGCTGAGTGCTGAGATTAAAGGTGTGTGCCACCACACTTGGCTCTCAGCTTTTCTATAATTCCTTTCATTTTTCTTTGATTCCCTTTCTCTTTCCTTTAGTTCCTTTTTACAAGTTGAAGTTTAGCTGGGGAGGTCACCACTCCCTTTATTCTGTTTCTTGATGTGTTTATCTCCTTGAACACAGAACTTAGCTCCATTCCATTTTCTTGGTGCCCTCTTTTCTCTTCTATCTGTTCATTTTTGTGTTTTCACTCGGTTTGCATTGAAGTTCCATTGGCAGCACAAGTAACCCAAAGCCCTTCAATTTATCCTCAGGCAAAGGTTTTGGGTAAGGATTAGAAAGCAGCCAAATTCTTAGTCAAAATATCACAAGAACATTCTCTAAGCCATAGCCTAATATTTTTATCATCTGAAGCCCCTTGATCCAGACTCCCATAGTTCTTAACACCCTTAGCATCACTGTCTTCTATGTTCCTTTTAGGATGCCTCACTAAGCCTCACATAAAGAGCTCAGCTGCTCTTCGAATCCAAAGTCTTATAATCTACATTACTCCAAACAAAAGCCTATCCTAGCAATATTCCACTCCTGGTACCAATTTCTGTCTCATGGTTTTACTGCTGTGAAAAGACACCATAACTAAGAAAATTCTTATAAAATAAAATATTTAATTGGGTATAGTTGGCTTTCAGTTTCAGAGGTTTAGTCCAGCATCATCATGGCAGAAAGGTATGGCAGTGGTTCTGGGGGAGTTAATAGTTCTGCATTTTGAGCTGAAGGCATGCCACACTGGACAGAGTTTGAGCATAGGAGACCTTAAAACCTACTCCCACAGTGAAAATGCCACACCTACTCCAAAAAGGCCACATGAAGAGAACAAAAGGAAAACAGCTGGTTTTAAACATTGTTTAGCATGTGCATTAAAATCAGTAGGGGACCACAGGTGTCGAAGTGCATTCACCTAAAGCAATAAGTCTGTAAAGCCAATGGGACTTGCCTGACCTTCAGAGTAGGATTCTATTGCAAGAATCCAAGTGCTGTGTATATCTCAGAGGTGAAGGACTTGTCCTGTAATGACAAGGTCCTGGGATTTTAACTCCAGCACCAGAATCAGGGGAGCTAGAGTAAATTAACTGCTTCTTTGCAAACCAAATGATAAAACACATTGAGCATACATGTATACACATATTATATTAATCACTTGTCTCATTTACTCTGACTAGATACCTGACAAGAAGCAACTTAAGCCATGAAGGATGTAGAGAGTAGCTATTGTCAGAAAGTGCCTCACTCAAAGGCCCATATCCCAGTAGTCTTACATCTGTCAGGTAAACCCTATATCCAAAATGTTCCATAACCATCCAAAACCATGTATATCAACCATTTAGCCTTTGGGTGGTAAGATGATAAGGTACACTTTAATCCAAAATAGACAAACAAAGAAAAATAAATAAATCTCCCAAATTAGAAAGGATATAGAAAGGAGGGAGATGATGACTTCCTGCATGCAAGATTCCACTGCTAAGTGAGTGTTAAAGAGTTAGAATTCAAATAAAAATTCCAAATGTACCTATCAATTGAACATCTGTGCAGTATCAACTGTCAGTGAACATTTATAAAAGGTATCATTCGATGCAACAGTGCATTAGAGGCCTTCAGAACTGTGCTGAACTCTGACTGTGCACTGCCCCAATACAGAAAATAAAACTTTTCAGAAAACATTAAACAAGTCATAAATAAATGGAAATAACTGTTATGTTCTTGAGTAAGAAGGATCAATGCTGAAATGAGTTAATTCTTCTAAAACGGAACTAAAATTTAATTGCCGCTCAATTGAAATCCCAGCGGGAGATTTTATAGAGCACAATACATTTATTCTAAATTTATTTGGATATATTCTAAATTTATAAGTAAAATTAAGAGGCCCATGATACCCAAGGCAATCTTTTTTAAAAAAGAAGATGAGAGATTTCATTGAGCAGATGTCAGGTCCTACTACGTTGTTGTCATTAAGGCAGTTTAGAATTGATGAAGGAAAATAGAAATCAGCCAGAAGGAGACACAAAAGGTAACATACAGCTCTTCTCTTTCTCTTTCCACAGACTTTCCACACACACACACACACTCACAGAAGAAATGGGATTATAAAAGAGAAAAAAATTATAGTTTATATATGTAATGTTCTCTATGGGAATGGTACAAGAAAAATTACCGTTTGAAAATGCCTAGAAAAAATATTCTTAGATGTATTAAAACTTAAAGTTGATTTATAAATTGTCTCTAAATGTTTTCCAAACATTACCAGAATAGAAATCTATATAGCAATGATAATCAAATCAAATAGGGGAATCTCAAAAAAAAAGTTGATGAAAAGCAGCTGAGTATATTCAGTGCTATTACATTTAAATACAGCTATTATACAGTAAAATTAATTCATGTTCATGGGTACAGACTCTTGAAACTCTTGTAAAACTCTTGAAAACAGAAAAACTACAAAAATGATTTCAGGAGAGAGTGAAGGGAACAGAACTATAATATTCCACCTCACTGTGGGCTGTGAGAATTTCTCCCATAGTTTCTGCTTACAATTTGATAGAGCGTTAGTATGACTACCAAAAGATAGTTTTACTGTAATCGTATAACTATGTTCATAAGCACCTTACTCAACCATGCACGTTATGAAACAAAGGATGTCCCAGGACACATCGAGACAAAGTTCTCAGCACAAAGGAGATTTATTTTGCCCCAAGGGACAAAAGACTGCAATAAGAGACAAATATCAGAGATACAGGATGAGGCATAAAGGAAAAGGAAGAAGGGGGAAGGGGAAAAGAGATATTTGTCCTGGGAGGACAAAGGACTGCACATGAATAGAGAGGAGACAGATATGGCCCATAGGCAAATGGCGGTTTATAAAGGGAAATGGGGACATCTGTGTTAGAATGGGTTGGTTTGTTTGGTGGTTCACATCAAGGGGAAGAAGTGGCCAAATAAGGGAATAGACCTTGGTGGATAGCTTCAGAATGTAATTTAACAGTTTAGCAATGTAGAGGGGATGGGGGAAAGGGCAAGGCTTCCAATTCATAGTGCCAGCTACATATCCTCTATGCTAGTTAGCTTTAGCCCTCAACTTGACAAGCCCAGCCTTATTTGAGTTTTATTTGGGATATTACTTCCAGCAGATTGGCCTGTGGACATGTCCGTGGTCATTAACTAGATTGCTAATTGATATGGGAGGCCCAGGCACTGTGAGTCAGCTCATCCCTGTGTAAATGGCCCTGGGATCTCTGTAAGAGAGGTAGCTGAACAGAAGCCTGTGAGCAAGCTAGTAAGGAGAGTGCCTCCGTGGCTTCTGGTTAAAACTCCTGTCCTGCTGGAGTTCCTGCCCTGACTTTCTTTAACAATGGAGATAAAATAAACCACTTCCTCCCTAAGTCATTTTTGGTTATGGCATTTGTCTTGGTTAAGATTTCTATTGCTGTGATAGAAAGAAAGAATGAAAGAGCGAACAAAAGCAAGCAAGCAAAAAAGAAAGAAAGAAAGAGAGAGAGAGAGAGAGAGAGAGAGAGAGAGAGAGAGAGAGAGAGAGAGAGAGAGAAGGAGGGAGGGAGGGAGGGAGGAAGGAAGGAAGGAAGGAAGGAAGGAAGGAAGGAAGGAAGGAAGGAAGGAAGGAAGGAAGGAAAACACTATGACCAAAAGCAACTTGGAAAGAAATGGCTTGTTTCACCTTAGAGCCTGTGATCTATCATCTAAGGAAGTCAGGACAGAAATCTGGAGGCAGAGACTGAAACAAAAGCCATGGAGGAATAATGTTTACTGGTTGTTTCTTCATAGCTTTCTTGGACTGCCTTATAGCACCCAGACCCCCACCTATCAAGAAGTAGCATGGGCCCAAGTGAGCTGGGCCCTCCACACATCAATCATTAGTTTAGAACATATACCACAATCTTGCTCACAGGCCAATCTGGTGACAGCATTTTCTCAGTTGAGGTTCCTTCTTCCCAAATGAGTCTAGCCTGTGTCAAGATGAAGCACAATGTTTTGCCCAGCAACAGAGCACCAGCTAGGCCATCATCAAGAGATGCTACCAGTTATAATTAACTATTTATTTTATTTTTATATTTTTGCATGAAGAATGGCTCCAGGGTACTCCGTTCCTTGAAAATGGAAACCATGTCCTTTTTTTGACCACTGTGAGACTCAAAAACAGTCTCATGTAGGAATCTGTGTTACTGATGAGGTTCCAGGTCCTGAGAGCCACTTCATTAATGAAGGTGAAATAATGCAGTGGAAAGCTTTGCTACGTTAACAAAGATATGTGTGCAACACTCAGAATTGAATTCCTAAGTAAACAAGAGTGCTGTGTTTGTTGTTAGCTACTGCCAGAGTTTCATATCTTATCATTTATCACATCAGAAGTTTCTGTCTGACTGAGTATGTTTTATTCAAGTTTATCAAATCATTATAACTTTTTCTTAAAGCATACACATTTAGAATTCTTTGCCAATAAATGCATACTAGTAGTGGCATCAAAAAAGCAATGACTGGGGGATTGCTCGGTCGATGAAGTGGTTGCTGAACTGATATAAGGACTGTGTTCAGATCACAGTAGACATGTAAAAATCTATGTGCAACAGTGTACAGCTGTAACCCGGCCTTCATTGTAGGGCAAAGACAGAGACACTCTGAAGATTCACTGGCCAGCCACACGAGCTGAAGGAGCAAGTTCCAGGTTTGGGGAGAAATCAAGTATTGAAATATGAAGTGGAAGGGCTGGAGAGATGTGTCAAAGGATAAGCGCATTGGCTATTCTTCCAAACGACCTGGGTTCAATTCCTAGTATCCACACAGCAGCTCTGTAACTCCAGTCTCAGGGGATCTGATGTATCTTCTAGTTTCTGTAAACATGGCATGCACATGAGGTACAGACATACATGCAGTCAAAATACTCATACACATAAAAATAAATCAATAAAAATTTAAACAGTGAGTGAGGGAGATGTCCAGTGTTGACCTCTGGCCTCACTTGAGTACATAGGCTCAAGTACCTCATCCCTTATACATAAGCACTTACATGTCCTTTATACACAGACACACAGACACACAAACACATAGACACACACACCATGGGGGCGGGGGGGGGGGAGAGATTGTAACAGCTTAAAAGGCTGCCCCCCCGAATTAGATAAAACATGATAATATCAAACATATTTCAGATGATTCAGTTACAAATATTAAAATAAAACTATAGCAAAATTAAAGTAATACTTCTAATATTTATACAAGAAGTCCACATACATTATAACGTTGGAAATTCAGTCACAAATTAAAGAGAAAATGTTTCAGTGACCATGGAATGTGACAACTGATCAAGACAGTCATCTGTAGGTTGTAGTCATGTAAAGTGTGACTTCATAATTCACAGGACACCACATTCCCCAGAAACACAGATATTAAAGCATACACCAGGTTTTATGTAAATTTTTTTATAGTTATCATTTCTGTGCAATCAATTTCTGGAGATTTTTTAATGAATAAAATTCAAAAGAAGTGGAAACTCCATCACCTTTCAGTGACATTTACTTGAGTTATGCTAGAAAACATAGCTAGCTTCTTTCTGAAGAGTCGAGTATGGAAGTGAGCAGTCTGATGAACTTATAAACATCATGGAAAGAATTATAGAGAGGAACAGGGGCCACACGGATGCCGTCTGGTTCTCGCTTGTCACACTGGAGGGAGAAAAATAAATAAAAATAAAAATAAAGCAACCATCTTCGCAGTGTCCACACATAGAAATTCTACTTCCATGACAAAATTTCATATAGATCATGACTTCCCTCAAACTTAATACATGAGCACCTATGTTTGTCATTGTTAGCAAAATTTTACATCTCTGCTTACTTAAACTGTCTCCTTAGTAGTGACACTAACAGTTGGTTCTCATATGAGTGTCCAAACTATGTTTCTGAAGTCACTGGCAGTTCTCTTTGAAAGCTGGAAAGTGTTTGAAAGCTTTCCAGAGGGTTAACAGGACTCTGGGTCTCACTGAGATTTAAAGAGCTTCAGAAGTTAATTCTCTAATCCCTGGCCATGGAGATAGGAGTTGTCTCTATGTCCCAGGGAGTGCTGATGGGGTTGAAAGGAGGATCACATAATTTAACTGGCAGTCGTCACCGTGGCCAACTTTTAAGAAATGTCCATTGTAGCTACGAGTGAATATAGTCTGTGTATGCTATCTTTTTAATTCCTATAAAGACTCTTTGTGTGTTATTAAACTGAAAACACAGATGAAACATCTCAAGACAAAGGAGCACGGGTTTCCCCAGAGTACAGAAGTAGGGAGGGGCTCAGCTTGGTTTACAGTGTCCATACTATAACATGAGCCCAGAGGCAAGGTAACCTTTGTAAAGCTGTGAGTACTAATGAGTGGAATGCAGCCCCACCCACATACCTCTTCCCTTAAAACTTTAGCATGTATCAGTTCTCCTCAAGAGGCTAAGAAGCCTACATAAATTTATCAAATACAGACATATGCAAACCACAGTAAACATTCTTTGCCTTATTCTAATTCCTGAGAAATGTCACCACATTGTTTTTGGTTGAACTCATAAAAAAAGGAGAGTAATTAATTTTATGAACCAAAAGAGGGTGGTTTGAATTATTTTTCCAATAAGGCATAAAAAGGGTTATCTTTTAGGTTATAGGTTAACTCTATAAATTATATATATCCATATATATGAAAGCACTTATATACATATATACATATATATTTATGCTTATTTTGACATTTTTCTTAAAAACCAAATTAGTGAAAACTTTGTCTTCACTGACTCTGATGAAATATATCCCTGATTATCTATTAAAAAAAAAAACGTGTAAATAACACAAGACTATTTTTCAAAAGCAAGATTTGCTACTTATTCCCTTTGATCAGAAATGACCGTGGGCTCTTGTAGCCATCCATCAGGGCTAATGTTGAATGCTAAGTTGATGTCTGACTTGTCTTGACTGGTTGACTAGAAGGATATGCAATAATAGGATAAGTTTAGTAACCTAAGACTCATCCCAACCTGGAACCCAAAGAGAAAGCGAGGTGAAATGCAAGACATAAACTTATATACATACAACGACTCCTCTTTTTTCTAGTTCCTTAAAAACGCTTTTCTTGGGAATGGAAAAGGTGAGTGTTAACTGGCAGCCACGCTCCTCTGCTCTGGACGGGGTGATGATATTCACAATCGGCCCCTTGTTTTCGGTGTTATCTTTGCTGTGGTAATGTTTGAGCATGTATTCCAGATAACCTGTCAGCAGAATGGATTTTCTTCTCAGCGCAGTCATAGTCGCTTGCTGAAAGACCTGAGAGTCACAATCAGATTAGCAGTGGCTACTGATTTACAGAGAAGCAAACTTAAACGTGTATCACACATCAGAAAGGACATTCTCATTTTTGGTCAAGTAAAAAACCATCACATTTTAAAAAATACTTCTTCCAGTAAAACATGTTGTCTTTTAAATGCTTCATCATTAAATAGCAAAAGTAGTTTCCATGACAGCAAATATGTGTGACTGCTCTTTAAACAATGTTTGTGAGAAAAGAAAATTTTGCTTTAGGGTACTCAACTGTTGTCTGTATTTTGGTCTACAGAAAGTCCAAAACAAGACAAATTCCTTTGTAAAAGGTGGCTGCTGATATTGTTTATAATGTCCTGCTGAACACTACAGTTTTCCAAACTCAGTAGTTTTGGGGTGTTTGTTTGTTTGTTTGTTTGTTTGTTGAGAGGCAGGGTTTTTCTGTATAGCCCTGATTGTCCTGGAACTCACTCTGTAGACCAGGCTGGGCTCAAACTCAGAGATCCACCTGCCTCAGGCTTCTGAGTCCTGGGATTAAAGGTGCATACCACCGTCACCTGGCTTGTTTTTCTTTTTCTTTGTTCTTTTGGTTTGTTTGTTTGCTTGAAGTTAAATTATAAAGTTGAGTTTCCCAGGGAAGCTAATAATGTTGAGTAAATATTTATTGTGGCTGAGGAATTTAGTCGCCACTGCCTCCACCTCTCTTTTCCTTGCAAAACTCTAGCACTTGTGTAAAATATTGACTGGCCTATCCTGGTGAGTGACAAGGCTCTACAGAAGTTCACGTGGTAAGGATAAGGGCCAGAACAGACATGCTTTTCTGTCTTGTTTAGAAATTGTATCCTCCTTATAAAAACTGGAGCTCATGTTAACGGCATGACATATGTGGCATGCCATTTAATGTCCCTTGCTTTAACATAAGCTAAAATATCAAGAACAACTATGGTGATGTCATTTAGTGTTATCTGGATTTCATCAGGACATGAATCGGGACATGTGAGAAGACATTTTAATCAGACTTGACACAGTAGGCAAAGGTTTGGATTTGCTGAAAGTTCAGACTCTCTCAATCAGTTAAGGTCCACTACAAGCAGGGGCTAGGGTCTGTTTTAGATCTTCAGTGCATGTGGTTGTGAAATGGCTGAAGTTTAGAGCAGTTTGAGGTGAAAAGATGCATCTGCTTTAGGCAGAGGCAGCTGCAGGCAGAGGCAGGTGCCGGTATCTTCGGTGAGGTCTGGGTACCACAACATCAACTTCAGGATGTTGGATTGAAACTACTGGGAGTTTCATTCTCTTGTGCAAAACAAGATGCTGGTGCTGGGAGCCTCTGGGAAGCCAGTTAGGCTTCAGATTAGCATATTCCTTGAAGGGCAGAAACAGATCAGCAAGGCATGGCTTATAAGGTTTGAAAGAAAGACTGAGAGATACATTAGCGCATGTTTCTCCTTGGAGATGATAATAGTCTCAAAATATTGTGTTTAGTAAAGAATTCTATAAAAAAATCCTGCTTCGGCTACAGACCCCAACCACGCACATAGGGTAATGCGTGAGACAGAGTTGCCCCTTTCTGTCGCTTCTCGGACTCTTGCAAGTGCCCAAACTCTCAACAGCCAAGGTCAGAAAACAAAACAGCATTGGACTTTCATGTGATTGGAAAATGTTGGCACATTTTCTGATAGACTATAATATATAAGGATCCTACTTAGTGGTACCTAATACAACACAATTGCTGTGTAGCTATTTGTAAACACAGTATCATCTGGGCATAGTGAAAAAACAAACAAACAAACAAACAAAAAAATCCGAAGTCTGTACGAGGAGGCTGTTTTCCCCTGGGTGTAGACTCTGTGAATGGAGATCCTATGCAGGTGGAGGGCAAAGTGTCCACTCTTAGTAACTCATTTGTATCTGTAGGTGATGAAGATATTGGAGATTGTTAACTAACATTTCTAACGTTAAAAAGAAGAGGCGTTTGCTTTTACCGATTCCTTTTATAAATAAAGTTTAATTGTCTTCAGTGCCAGCCATGTAAAAAAAGGAGCATTTACATCCACTGACGGTTTAAGTCGGGTTCTTCATCTAGTCACACTGTGTGCACATTGAAGAACAGGGCGGACTGAGATTAGAAACACACCTCAAAATTCCAAGGCCTACCCTATGACCCAGTTCCTCCGGCAGAACTCCACCTGTTTTCTAAGACCATTTCACCAGCTGGGTACCAGACCTGCAAATACTGGGGACTGCATTCAAACCACGTGGTCTGAGTTTTTCCCAGTGGCCTCATAGAGCAGAAAAGTCCGTTCCGAAGTCCCAAACTGAACTATTAAGACAGCTAGGGATAAGTCTTAGCACTGGAATGTCTGCCGCAAGTGCCAGGGGATTGCTCATCAGCGTGGAAAAACAAACAAACAAAGAAACAAACAAACAAAACAAGCAAACAAAACAAGCAAACACACAAAGCAAACAAACAAAAGAATGGTTAATAGGAGTCAGATGAGAAATACCACACATGCTGCTCGATTTCCCTCTTGCTTTTATTTAATTTCACTCTTTCAATAATCAGTGGGTGAGGGTGTGTGTGTGTGTGTGTGTGTGTGTGTGTGTGTAATTATCGGAAGTTAAAAACACAATTTTTAAATCTTATAGGTTTTAACAGAATTCCTGTCAGACATCTCTACTTACTTAATTTTGTTGTTACCGTGTGAAATGAACACAAGGCTGGGAAGGTTACATCCTCAAGTTAGGGGAGTTAGAACCAAGGTAGGAAGGTTAGCCCCCTATATCCGAATTTTCCCCCAATTAATTTAAATACTAATACAACAAGAAGCCTATGATTGGGCAGTGGAAAAGGGAGGCAGAGCAAAGGTTTTCAGGGACAGACAGGGAGAGAAGAGGAAAAGGAAGGAAGATGAGAGGAGAAGAAGACTATCCAGGTTCCGCATGACTTTAAATAGCCACAGGTAGCTATGTATATCATAAAAAGATTGAATAGTTGAGATAACTTGTCTAATCTAGGTGGGCAGCTGGTATTATTATCAATTAATTGGCAAGGAAATAATTGCGTGGGCATCTTGAATTGAGAATTTGTTGATATATAAATCTGATTAATTACAAACTTCTAGAGTTTTGATTTACTGGATTAAGGGGATTTGTGACAACTAGCTACAGGGGATAGATGGCTGAAAAGGTACGGGCAGCTCTGAGCCAGGCGAATAGGATCAGGAAAGACCACTGAATGGGGCTAGCCTAGAGGCAGAGAGACTGTGGACAGAGAGTAGCTGGTTATAGTGCGAGTTGGTGCCATTTTTTTTAATATTTCCCTCAACAGACCCTCTCACTAGGAAGGTTATATACTATTTAAACTGGGCAAGCATGTAGTGACTAGTTTTCCATTATTCTGATTTTTTTCTTAAATTATTTTTTCTTTAAATTCCCCTTTTCTCTCCCTTTCATTCTTCCTTCCTTCCTTCCTTCCTTCCTTCCTTCCTTCCTTCCTTCCTTCCTTCCTTCCTTCCTTGTTTCCTTTCTTGTTTCCTTCCTTGTTTCCTTTCTTGTTTCCTTCCTTCCTTCTTTCTTTTTCTCTTCTTTCCTTTCTTCCTAGCCATCCATTCATCCATCCATTCATCAATCCATTTATTCATTCATTCATTCAGAGACAGTGCCTTAGTGGCCTGGAGCTCACAGATATCCACCCATCTCTGCCTCTGCCTTCTGAGTGTCGGTATATAAAATGTGAGCCACCATGACCATCTGGCTTCTCTTAAATTTTCAAACTTGAGTCTCCATGCCTTGTGAAGGAACACACTGCTTTTTGTCCTTGCTGCTGTCTTGACCTTCATCACCATGCAATCAACCAAAAAACTTAGCTTGTGTTTTTAAACAGCTTTTTTTTTAAACTGTTTATAGCATTATAAATATTATATGTTGAGCAGAGGTAGACATTGTGTAATCGTTGCTATATAAAAAATGTGAACCTTAAATAGAAAATACACAAAAATTCCAACTTACCTGTCAGAGGACTGAAGAAACTTCTGAAGTTCTCTACTCTAGACCTCTTCATTACCAAAATGGAACACACACACACACACACACACACACACACACACACACACACACGAGCTGTTCTGCTCATTTGAAGTCATGCTTAATGTATAGTGCGGATGGAGTGTTGGTTCCTTCCAAGGCTCACTCTGTTGCTGATCAGCACAGTGTATTTAAATGGCTCTATGAATGACTGCCAGCCAGCAGGAAAGGCAGTGACAGTTGGAAGCCGATGATAGGAACTACTTTTACTGATATCAGTTAAGCCAACGTAGTTTTTTTTTTTTTATTTTCATATGTTCTTTATTAAACTATGTTCAATTACTATATATATTACCAACTATACACAGAATAATAATATAACCAGAGATATCTTCCAATTATGAGGGTTGAAATTCTTACATTTCAAATTTTTTTTTGTTTTTTTTTTTGATTTTTAATATTTTTATTACATATTTTCCTCAATTACATTTCCAATGCTATCCCAAAAGTCCCCCGTAGCGCCCCCCACTTCCCTACCCACCCATTCCCATTCTTTTGGCCCTGGCATTCCCCTATATTGGGGCATATAAAGTTTGCAAGTCCAATGGGCCTCTCTTTCCATTGATGGCCGACTAGGCCATCTTTCGATACATATGCAGCTAGAGACAAGAGCTCCGGGGTTCTGGTTAGTACATCATGTTGTTCCAACAATAGGGTTGCAGATCCCTTTAGCTCCTTGGGTACTTTCTCTAGCTTCTCCATTGGGAGCCCTGTGATACATCCAATAGCTGACTGTGAACATCCACTCCTGTGTTTGCTAGGCCCCGGCATCGTCTCACAAGAGACAGCTATATTTGGGTCCTTTCAGCAAAATCTTGCTAGTGTATGCAATGGTGTCCGCGTTTAGAAGCTGATTATGGGACGGATCCCTGGATACAGCAGTCTCTAAATGGTCCATCCTTTCATCACAGCTACGAACTTTGTCTCTGTAACTCCTTCCCTGGGTGTTTTGTTCCCAATTCTAAGAAGGTGCACAGTGTCCACGCTTTGGTCTTCATTCTTCTTGAGTTTCATGCGTTTATCAAATTGTATCTTATATCTTGGGTATCCTAAGTTTTGGGCTAATATCCACTTATCAATGAATACATATTGTGTGAGTTCTTTTGTGATTGTGTTACTTCACTCAAGATGATGCCCTCCAGGTCCAACCATTTGGCTAGGAATTTCATAAATTCATTCTTTTTAATAGCTGAGTAGTACTCCATTGTGTAAATGTACCATAATTTCTGTATCCATTCCTCTGTTGAGGAACATCTGGGTTCTTTCCAGCTTCTGGCTATTATAAATAGGGCTGCTATGAACATAGTGGAGCATGTGTCCTTTTTACCGGTTGGGACATCTTCTGGATATATGCCCAGGAGAGGTATTGCTGGATCCTCCGGTAGTACTATGTCCAATTTTCTGAGGAACCGCCAGACTGATTTCCAGAGTGGTTGTACAAGCTTGCAATCCCACCAACAATGGAGGAGTGTTCCTCTTTCTCCACATCCTCGCCAGCATCTGCTGTCACCTGAATTTTTGATCTTAGCCATTCTGACTGGTGTGAGGTGGAATCTCAGGGTTGTTTTGATTTGCATTTCCCTGATGATTAAGGATGTTGAACATTTTTTCAGGTGTTTCTCTGCCATTCGGTATTCCTCAGGTGAGAATTCTTTGTTCAGTTCTGAGCCCCATTTTTTAATGGGGTTATTTGACTTTCTGGAGTCCACCTTCTTGAGTTCTTTATATATATTGGATATTAGTCCCTTATCTGATTTAGGATAGGTGAAGATCCTTTCCCAATCTGTTGGTGGTTTTTTTGTCTTATTGATGGTGTCTTTAGCCTTGCAGAAGCTTTGTAGTTTCATGAGGTCCCACTTGTCAATTCTCGATCTTACAGCACAAGCCATTACTGTTTTATTCAGGAATTTTTCCCCTGTGCCCATATCTTCAAGGCTTTTCCCCACTTTCTCCTCTATAAGTTTCAGTGTCTCTGGTTTTATGTGAAGTTCCTTGATCCACTTAGACTTGACCTTAGTACAAGGAGATAGGAATGGATCGATTCGCATTCTTCTACATGTTAACAACCAGTTGTGCCAGCACCATTTGTTGAAAATGCTGTCTTTCTTCCACTGGATGTTTTTAGCTCCCTTGTCGAAGATCAAGTGACCATAGGTGTGTGGGTTTATTTCTGGTTCTTCAATTCTATTCCATTGGTCTATTTGTCTGTCACTATACCAGTACCATGCAGTTTTTATCACAATTGCTCTGTAGTAGAGCTTTAGGTCCGGCATGGTGATTCCACCAGAGGTTCTTTTATCCTTGAGAAGAGTTTTTGCTATCCTAGGTTTTTTGTTATTCCAGATGAATTTGCAGATTGCACTTTCTAATTCGTTGAAGGCCAACGTAGTTGTAAACACAGCCATGTTAATACAAGTTTAAATGTATTGGGTGGACGCATGCGGGGGTTCACAAGTGAGGTCAGAGGACAGCACCGTGGATTCTGTCTGTTCCTTCCACCTTCATTTCCATGGATTTTCTAGTTTGTGCAGGAAGCACTTCACTTGCTGACCCATCTTCCTGGCTCTGTGCAGTTGATTTTTAAGTATAGAATCCTCCAGTTGTTTTTCAAGTTTATAGGACAGTTTGTTTGTTTGTTTGCTTGCTTGCTTTTAAAAAGTAGATAAGACACACTGGTTAAATCATTTATTTCTTTCATTTATATAATGGCCATATTTATATATATTTTTTAGTAAGTTTGAGTCCTTGCCTTCTCTCTTCTTATTTCTCTGTTCCTTTATCCTTCTGTTCTCCCAGCTTGCCCTCCCCATCCCTTTTCTCCCTGGATTATGTAGCCTTTCTCCCTTTGCTCTCACTCCCTTACATTCCCTTCCCTGGGACATTTTCCTTTCTTTTCTCCACAGTGTGGCTTACGCCCAGGAATAAACAAACACAACATGTAAACAAATGCTTCCCAGTGCATCTTTACATGGCTCAGAAATAACACAGAACTTGGGATAACAGAGGGAAGTATGCATCATTTTGAAATTTCAAATGTTTGCAATTAAAAATGAGGAAGAAAAAATTTCAGAACCACTTTAGCCAATACAAGGCTTGAGTACTGTGTTTAACAACAACAATCAAAGAAGAGGCTATCTTTCGGGGGAGGGGCATTGGATAAGTGGGAAGGGGGACAAGAAGGAGGAAAGTAGCCTAACAATATTTAATTAAAATCTACAAGAGCTAAAAGTAGAAACAAACAAACAAACAAACAAACAAACGATCATTTGGCCAGAACAAAGCCTTGGTAATGAATAGCTACAATGGACTCAAGAAGCTGCCGAAAATTAGTGCCATGTTTCAGGTGTCTGCTAAGGTTCTTTTGGTAAGTTTACATTTAGGTCTTAAAGGGAAAAACACGAGTCAGCCTTCAGAGTCTGAGAGTGGAAATTTGATGTGTGTGCCTCTAATTCAGCATGGTTGTATAAAGAAGAAACTGGCACCCTTCAGGGCAGACAGTTTGCTAAGACGAGAGGGTGTGACCCCATAGACTGGGATCAACCCACTTCAAAGGTGGAGAGAACTGAGTTGGAGGTCATCTAGTCCTGAGGGGGAAAACATGGAAAATTTCTGAATATATGGATAAGGGAAATCAAAAGAAATGGGCTAAATGCTGGTGCACCCTAGCTCCCAAGCGTGAGTCTTGGCTGCTTTCATACTTAGCTTTTCTGTTAAAACCTTGCAAACTGAGATGATAGTTGCTGTTTTAAAATCAAGCACAACATTTTTCCTTATGGATATTACAAATCATTACAAAACTATTAAATATCATTAGATAAAGTACTGCACAGACTTTCCCTCCAAAAAAAAGAAAGAAAAAACTTTAAAAATTATTACCCTGGCTGCAAAATAATCTCATTTTGTCTATTTTTCATCAGAACAAAACAGTCCAAAAAAGGGTGAAAACGGCGCATGCTCCATCTAGTGGTCAAACGGCGGCGATGCGTTCTAAAGTAGGCTGCTATGAGAAAGGCAGTTGACACTATCTAGTGGTGGTGAAGGTGTACAAAAACAGGAACTTCATGATGCCACCCAGTGGCCAGAATGAGGAACTGCTGCGTTTGGGATTTAGATGAGAGATTCTTTCTAATCACCCCATTTCAAACTCAAATCCTGCACAAGATTTCCTAAAATATCACGAATTAGATGATAGAAGACATGAAGGAAACAAATTCAAATCTTATTTGACTAGGAGGTGTAAAACATTTGTTTAAAGAGGTATAATTTTTAAAGTACATTTTAGTCAATGAATTCCATTCATATGTGTATCAATATTAAGGGTATAACTTTGGAAACATATTTTTGTTTTATGTGTATGGGCGTTTTGTCGGCAGGCGTGCTTATGCCTCATATGTGTGCCTGGTGCCCACAGAGGTCAGAAAAGGACATTGGATTCCCTGGGACTGGAGTTTCAGACCTTTGTGAACTGCCGTGTTGGTTCTGGGAATCAAGCCTCAGTCCTCTAGAAGAGCAGCCAGTAGTCTAAAGCCCTAGCAACTTCGTGAGTCCCAAATTCTACCATTTTAATTACTTGATAAGTAATAACAATATGCAGCATATTTACTTAAAGGAATTTAGAATATCACTAAATGATATTAAAGCCCTATTTAAAAGAAAATAGAGTACTCACTGTAGTATTGGTACATGTGTCCAATGCCACAGTCACCCCAGTAAGAAAAATACTACCCTGTTGAGTGAGGCCCTCTTACTCCATGGGCCCTTTACTCTAATTCTCCACAGTTATCCTTCAGCCTTAGTTTCCTGTTAGGTTTTACAGGGAGCTTTGGTCGTTCCTTGGCTTGTAGAACTAGCAGTGACAGGATGCCTTGTAGTCCTAAATACCAGCTACAAGAATGAATTAACTTAGAATGAAACTCTACATGCTTATGTGGTTTATGGAGAGATGAGCATTGACCCAGTCAAGTCCAAGCATGTCTCAATAGAACAGCAGCATACGTGTCTTCCACTCCAGGTCCATCTCACAAATACAGCAAATGCAAGGTCACAGTCACAGACATGGTCAACAGAAAATGCTGCCTGTTTTCCATCACTTCTGTTTCCTAGGGATCTTTCTGATCAGCAGAAACCCTTTAGGACCAGTCACAGCCAGGGGAGGTAAGCAGAACAGGAGGGGTCAAGGCAGAAGCCCAGGTCTCTTACCTCTAAACTGGCGTGCAAGGAGCAGACCAACAAAATGGGAGGGTTTGAAATTCGGAATCCATTGGCCCCAGGGATTAATTGTAGTTCTGAAAAATTAATATGATGTCATTATGTACAACATACTTTTCAAAGGGGCATATAACTGTAAAGAAGTCGATATTGAAAGAGTAAATCTTAAGACCATTCCCCCCCCCCCAGGTGGCGTTCCTAAATTATGTAAAAGAAATCTGAAAGAGGGACAATCCTGACACGTTTCCAATCCAGTGGCCATTTCCAGGACTCGATCTCAACACTGTCAGATGACTTGACATTAGAATCCTTACATAGAAGATACAAATGGTCTGAACCCTATGCTCTGTCTCCCTGGTTCCAAGCCAGTGTTTCCTTTTTACACTGTGCTTTAAGAACCCCCTCATGGCTAGTAAACAAACAAACAAACAAACAAACATAGCTCAGATAATTGAAGTTATTGGCGGGACAGTTAATGTTAGCAGCCTGGGTATATTACAGACTTCTGGAATGACTGGGATTTTCCATCAGGCCTCTTGCTATTTGGCTGTTGTGAATTTAAAGCCAGATAAATAGTTCCTAAGTCATGGATACACACTAAGACACAGAGTTTTTATTTAACTGGCAAATGTTCATGATGCCTCCTGTGTTCTAGATGGCTGGAGTACCAGCACAAGAAGAAAAAGAGCTCAGACATGACCCTAAGGCATGATGGAAGCTTCCTTACTACCATTGATGTACACCCTATAAGGTGTACATCACCTCTTTGGTACACGGTAAATGCCACAGCATTGGAACATTTAGAACAAGGAATGCATGTGAACATTTGCTTAAAGTATTATAGTGTGCCCTAGAGTTCGTAGTTTCGCATTTAACTTACTCTTAAATCAACACTGAAGTCACCATTGCTTCACATTAGATATGAGGAACAGAACCTACAATGTCTGGCATGGTCACAAAGCGGGATTGATGCTTACGCTGCTCTGGCTCTGGCCTCCATCACCAAGTTGCGCCTTGCCTTCACTGATTGTATTTTGGCCATTCTGACTCAGGAATCTGACCAAGCCACATGAGCCACAGGCTAGATTTCATTTCCTTTAATCTCTCTTCAAAGGGATGAAATGCAAAATCATGCTAAATCTATAAACACTTAGCCTTACATACTGAAATGTCATTTCTTATTTTGGAAACCACAGTGACATTTTCAAAGTGCATTCTCTGTGGGGCATGTCTATTGCATGGAATACAAAGGCAGTTGAGAGTCAGAACGATGTGAAAACAGAATCTCATGTGATAAACTTGAATATACTTACTGTTATCCATGTTAAATCTTGTACTGAGTTCATGGCCGAACCATCCCACTAGCCTGAAATTTAAGATAACAATAGGCATTTGGTCTACAATACTACTGAAGATAATTTAGTAATTTAGGAATTCATGGTGAGAATATTAGAATAAATTGTGGTTTAAGTTACCAAGTCCTTAAGTATATAAATATTATACAATAGAATGAAAAGTATCAAAAATAAGAAAAATTAATTTCTCATATTATTTTAGAACAGTTAAATATACTTACAATTAATATTTTCCTATTCAATGATTGCTTTTTATTTTTCAAATGATTTAGATAAACATCAGTTAGGGTTTTGATTTTAAATGCCAAAATGAAGGTTAAAGGTCAGTGGTACCATTTGGTAGTTTACAATATAACCCTAGAGACTTGGTCTAGCAAGACTGGATTGAGTGACTAGAGTGTTTGAATATTTTCTTAAGAAAAAAAATGTATTCCTTTGTTTTGGACTTCATTTTCATTAAATGGTGTTTTAATGAGCAAGACAGAAAATATAGACTATATAGAAAAAATTATGTGTGTCTTTGTTAGAAGCAAAACAGGACAAAACAATTTAGAGTAATAAAGCAATCATCAATCAATCAATCAACCTTGAGAAAAACAGAATGCTTCAGCCAAGAGTTTTCTTTCTATTTTCAGCAATTTTAAAATAATTTTCTTTTTAAATATAAACAAAAGAAGAATATAAAAGGCACTATACTCTAGGTTCACAAACACTTAAAATCCTGTGTTAAAAAGGTAGACCAAGTTACAGAGAAAATGACCAATAGGGAAAGAAGTGATCTTGTTATTTTTATTTATTTATTTTTTATTTTATTAGATATTTTCTTTATTTACATCAAAGAGAAGAATACTAAAATGTTCAAAGAGCCATACTTCCCTGAATAAAGAGGAAATGCAAATATACCTACACCATTCAGCAAAACAAACATCATATCTTAGTCCCACAAACAAAGAAAAATTTCAAGTAACAAAAAGTATTAAACTACATTGAAGGTCCTGAATTGACGACATGGGATAAACTTTATGATGCCTACTTTGGCCAAGAAAGGCAAGATGTGGATTTAGTTGTGAAGTGATGTAGATTTAGTTGTTGAGTGTTGTGGATTTAGTTGTTTAGTGTTGTACATTGCAAGCATTCAACCCTCTCTGGACTATGACATGATGAGTGGAGACCCAACAGCAGGAAAGAGTCTACGTGAAATTCTCAAGAAAAGCAGCACACCTGTGCACATGGAAATCACAAGCCACAGGAGCTGCCACAAAAGGCCATGGAAGGGTAGAGCATGTAATAAATAAATGCAAAGGAAAGTTGTGAACAATATTCAATATGATAAGAAAATATCACAAGAAGATGTAGGAAAGGGACAATTGCAATGATGTACAGGCAAAAAAGCAAAACAACAATGACAGAGAAACAACCCTGCCATTAAGGAATATGACCAGCCCCATGCCCAGAGGAGATGCTGAAACTTCAGCAGCTGCCCAAGAGTTTTACAGAGAGCCCCTGGACTTTTATCAGTCACCATGGGTATTGGGGTGGCTGTTTTGGTGACAGTACTGTTTTGAGTCTTGTTAGTAATCCCAATGAAAACTCTTATGTTTTAGCTCTGGTGCAAATATTGATCTGGTTTATTATGTTTTCCCTCCCTGTGATGACTGGAGGTGTCTGTGTGTCTGTGTGTGTGTGTGTGTGTGTGGGGCTTCTTCTTAAGAAAAGTGTTACATACGACATACATCTTGGAAATGTGATAATGAAAATAAGTGTGTGGAATTAAGTTTGAAAAGAAAACAGGTCACATGAACGACATAAAGTTTTGGAAGGAACATGAGAAAGTCAGGGTGGGCAAAGAGATCAGAACAGAGGAATCAACAGGGCAGACATGCCAGGAAAGAATGAGGTATTATGCGACTTACAGACAATGTGGTAATTATCAATCAGCCCCCCAAAATGAAAAAATTTATCATCACCCTGAGATTATAAGAAAAAAAAGAAATAAAAGATAATTTGAGAATTTTAAAAGGTTGGATTATTTCAACAGTATTTTACTGAATAAAGATTGATTTGAATCTTTATATTGAAAACATGCAATGGTATCTGAGAGTCACAGAGGCACACTGACTAATTAGAAGGTTAGGTTATAAGGAGTTCAGAAAGGAAAGGAAGTCAGAGCAAAGGGTGATGGGTGGTTAGGCAGAAAAAGGAAGAGATGTACTAAACCATCATTATTTAATGAAAAGAAATAATAGAACTTAAAAAATAATTTTTAAATAAAATTATAAGATCAGAACATTCTAATTTAAAATCTTGAACAGGAAAAGTGTTTGAAATGCTCCTTTAAAGAACTTACTACAGAAGACACAACATTAAACAACACTGAATAAATTCTAGGCACATCTATCAAAGCAATATTGTGTCTAGGGAGCATCTTGAAAAAGAACAGGATTTGATTATGTCACAAAGCAAGCAGAGTCACTGAAAATGAATGATTCAGAAATAAACAGAAATAAAAGGAGAAAAAATATTGATAGAAGTTTAAAAAGATGCAACCTTTATGTCTAACAAGATAGAATTTATTAAATAATAAAATGGTATTTCTTAATATTAGTGGTGACTTGCAGGCAAAACAGTTTAAAGTTTCTGGACATTGCTGCATACCTTTCTCTGAGTTCAAGGCCAGCATGTTTTACATAGTGTGTTCCAGAACAGCCAGCACTACATAAAGAGATCCTGGCTCAAAAGGCCAAAAATATTTTTTTTTCTAGACAGATGCAGGATTATTGACAATGAAGACACAGCAGAAGCTGCATGGGAAGACAGGATTCCTGTGACAGGTACGTGTTACTAACTTTTCTAGGTCTATAAAAAAAACAATTGTGCAAAAATAAAAAATTACAGAAGTCAATCTCACCAACACAATATAATGATGGATTCTGAGATAATTATCATAGATTTCAAAAATCTGTGAAGATATTCATTATCACAAAACTGGGATAGTGTCAAGATGTATGTATTCTATGATCTAATAAAACCAGCAATTAATAGAAAAGCCAGAATGGAAAAGGTTGTTGCTACCAAGCTAAGGAGAAGAAAAGTTATAGCAATTACATTCAGAAGAAAGAGGGAAATACATTGAATTGAGAGTTTCCTGGGCACACTGCTTAAATACCACTCAGAAAATAAAACAGCAATTACAGCCAGTAAGAGAAACACTGACATGGACACTTTGGAAATAACACAGAACACACCTGTATACACAAGTCAAAGTCAGCAGTGCTCAGCAGATTCTGCTTCCTTAGGAAAGTGTAAGACAACGCAGTAGAGAACATAAACTGTCATGTGGAGAGTTAACCACAAAGGAGGAAAACTTAGTTTATCATAATGCAGAGATGACTTAACAGTATTTTAAAACCTAAATAAAACGAACACTTTTCTAATAGAATGTGATTCATTCAACTCAGTTTCAGAAAGGAAAAAGTATAAACCAAAGGAACTTATTGAACTAGAAACATTATAAAAAACTTACAGCCATAATAGAAAATCCATCGCACTACTGTTTTGGGGACAGATAAATCTCAACATCATTTATTCCCATACATCAAAAATTATTCCATCAAATTATTTAAAAAATACTATTTGTTAAGCAATATAATATCAATATAAAACTAAGTTAGAATGTCAGATATAAAATCAGACCAGTCATGAGTGTGCTAATATACAATCATAAAAAAAACCTGTAAACCAAATAGGAAAGATATACCTTGCAAATTAAGCATTCTGTAAGCAGTTAAGACTAATTTTTTTTGGCCTATATTTGTTTGACCCCTATATTTGTCTGCACCAGATATGCTTAACCACATGTGGGTGGGAGGTATATGGGCAGAAAATAAGTGAGGATGAATGCCTGCCCTTGATTGGATGTAGGCAGGATGTTTACAGACAGGAAGTATGTCAGGGTGTATGCTTGCTCCGATTGGACCTATAGTGAATGCAGTGAATTGTGAATTTTGCCTCTATAAGCCTCTGAAAAACATGACTTGGGGCCATTTTCTGGAAACTCAGAGATGGACCTGCCAGAGAGTCCATCAACCTGGCCAGTATTCAAAGCTTGCTTTAAATTTGGCTTTTACCTGTAGTAGTGCTCTTATTCTCTATCAATGGGATTAAGATTTTCTGGAGGCCTCAGTGAGATTCAGACCATCTGTCCAAATCCTTCAGCTGGACGTTCACTCCAGAACTCCAGGGCTGAGGGGGCACTTCAAGAGGCATGTGCCTTGAGATAGTCCAAGACACCTAGCCTGCCTTTAGTTTACAGACTATCAGAGTGAACGTCCATGTTGTGAAAAGCAGCAAACACCTAGAAGACCTCCTGGTGAGTTATAGATTGATTTGGTCCTGTGGGATCCCTATCTAGGCTGTGGAGGGGGTTCCACGGGGCCCAATATTCTCCTGACAAGGGCAAATAGCAAGAAGTTGCCTGCTCATCTAGTTCTGGTTGACTGGAAAGTTTTGTCTCTCAGTTTCTCACCAAAGTGCGTCTTCCTGTTTTGTTGGAAAGTTTTGTCTGTGTTTTCTGATGTGTGTGTAAGTTTTATTGCAAACATGCAGCCATGAAAGAAATAGGTTGTATAATTTGTTGTCTATGCTGCCATGAACTACTAGCTACCAACCACCACTGCCTTAGCTGCTTTTATGGCTGAGGTTCAGAATTTATCACTGAGCTGTTTGGTCTCTAGATGTGGGTTAGCAGGAGTTCAGATGTCTTTTGGGTATGGATAACACTAAAGGTTTTTTTATGTTGTTTGGCTTTATTAGAAAACTGGCTCTAGAGTTGGATTATGGCTTTCCCTTCTCTAGACTCCAATGTATGTAACAGTTTCCTCTGTCTCCTGACTCAGTCAAGCCACTTGACGCTGTGACAGGGAGAAAAATAGCAAAGCAGAACAGCCAAAATATTGGACTTAGTTTATGTGAACATTCAATACCTCAAGATTTATATACTTATTGTATTGGATATGGTTGAAAATCTGTAAAGTCCATGAAAAAGTTAAGTTAAAACTCGTAACACTGGGTGTTAATCACTAAAAATGTGTACATAAGTAATCTTTATGTAAGATTACTTATGTAAGTAAGAGGAATCATGTATCCTGGGATATAAACAACACATGCTAACTTCTGTCCCCCATCAGTATGGAGGCAACCACATGGGTGGTCTTTATCATTGCTAAGGTTGGAGAGGGCAGATATTTATGACATTCCTGCCATCTTGATTGAAGATGACTACTTGTTGTGGGCATACCAAAGAGGCAACAAGTCTCTAAGATATTTTGGATTAGGATGAATTTTTATATGGTAATTTCTGTCCTGACCTGAAAACAAGGTTTATGAAAAATAGGATTCAGAAACAATAATTGTTTAATAAGGTATTAAAGTTTCATCTCCATGCATTCATATGCAAGGGTGTGCCTTGCACTGGCAGCCAAACTTTGTAACAGTCACCCAGGTGATATTGGATGCAAAGATGTGCAGGGGTAACAGCCGAGGCTTGCAAATGGGTGGCACGACTGGAGTTCCTAAAGGGAGCCCAATCGCAATGGAGGGCCATAGCAGCATTGGAAGACTGGTGCAATGTGAAAGTCACCCAAAGCACCAGTCACAGTGAACTGGAGGAGGCTACGCCCTACAAGGCAGGCAATACATGTGCTGCCAAAGGTGCAACCAAGTAGGTGATCCAAGCCCCTCGGGAAAGCCAAAAGGATTGACTCCCAGATACTGAACTTTGAATTGATTACATTGTTAGAGCCTTGTTTTGCCTTCTGCAGATTGTGGTTGTATCCTGTATCTTCCCTCTTGAAGTAAAAATGGTACTTTATTTTTGATATTGCAGGAACACACAATTGATAGATTTTAAATGTTTTAATGAGGAAATTTTTGAGTTTTATAGAAAACAGCAACAGCTTTTAAAATACTTAAATTTATAAGGCTATGGGACAGTGAGGTTTATAGAATGTTTTATTAATATATGATCTTACAAGTAAATAAATAAAAAGGTTAAAAATTAGGGCCAAAGCTATGAGCATGAGTGACTACAGCAGAAACTCGAATGTTCCTATCTTGTGATATAGCAAGACAATGACCCAAGCAGTCTTGCAAAGGGCTCGAAGCAGCTTCTCAACCTATGGCTCACAATTCTTTGGGGGTCAAAAAGACCTTTTTAAATGGGTAGCCTAGGCCCACCAGCATGTCGGGTGCTTGCATTGTGATTCGTAATAGTGGCAAAATCACAGTTGTGAAATAGGCATGAGGGTGGTTTTATGGTTGGGTGTCACCACAACATGAGTAACTGATTTGAAGGGTTGAAGCCTTAGGAAGAATGAGAAGTCCTGGGTTACAGAATGTCTCTCCTTACCTAACGTCTATTCACGGTTAAGTATGTATATATAGCCTCCTTGTCATTACTAACTTTGTTACACTTAAGCTATTTTGATAAAGTGAGTCATATAAGAAACTGTTATATTCTGTAAATGATAACTATAAAAGTATCAGGAAAAATTCGCAGTCTCTTTGTAGGCTGTATTTAGAGTTAAAGTTTTATATTGATACTAAAAGAGCATCAGTTCAGAAACTATTATTTTCAAAGCTCAAATTTACAGAGATGAAGCTATAAATTCCTAGTCTTATAAAAACTATTAATGCCAACTGTTAAAGATAATTAAGACATACAAGTTAATGGTCAGCCATCTTATAAACGATCAAATAGTTTAACATGTTAGAACTATACTTTTAGATGTGCTAAGTGCTAATGTAATTAATTACAGGGAAAAAAGGTTTTATTTAGCCTCTACATGTGTTTTTAATATTAAACTTAAAACCAAGACACTAAAAACAAGAAAAGTTTGTTTAGCTCAGATACACTTGATAGATAATTACCCTCAAACTTTGTCAGAGATCTGATGAATGTGGCATTTACAATGTCTAACGGAAAAGCATCGATTGCACCTCTTTGCCTAGATAAAGGTAGGTCAGTCCCCCTCCCCCCCTGCTCCATTCCTCCCTAACAGTAAAGCTCTCATCTTCAGGATATTGCAGCCAAAGACTGATGCTGTCCAGGTGCCTCTTCCCCCAATGCCGTGGATACCACAGGAGCTTGGGATGGACCTTCTAGGCAATGGACTAGGCTCTCTCACTTTGACTGATACATGGGTCACTTGAATTATACTTCCACTATAATTTATCCTTCTCAGATTTCTGGTATTGATGGCTTTGTCAGCTCAGCAGCAGCAAACAGGTTCTTTCCCAAGGCTGAAGACACCTTGTCATACATATTTCATGTGTAAAAATTAGGCCTTGCTTTTTCTAGAGCTTCTATGTCTTCTGCTGAAAAAATGTAGACAAGTTTGCCTGCCTAACAGGCTTCATATTAAAAAAATAACAGGTTTCAGACATAAGTTTACACTAACAGAACACGATTTATGATTGTTCTCAGAAAAAAACACTATTTGTGTCTCTGTTAAATGATTAGATTGAAAGAAAAGGGGTTGAATTCTATGCAAGTTTTGAGGATCTAAGATAATGTCCTAGGATATTAAAGTCTCTAAGTTCTGTTGGTCTAGCAAGTGTTCTCTAAGGTATATAAAGGACTGAAAATATGACAGCTTAAGAAAAGTTCCGAGAGTCGCAGAAAACAATTTAAGCTGTATAAATGTTATAAAGTTATAATGAGGTGGTTTAAGTCATATGACAATGAGAAATGTTTCATAATTCTTCCCCATTCTATGCTATTGTTACACTAAGATTTCAGAAGTTTAGAGTTTGAACATTGATCAGTAGAGCTCTAATAGGCTGGCTGAGCACTAATAGCTATTATCAGTCACAAGCTCAAGATATTAAATTGCTTGCTTTGATTTCTTTTTTTTTTTTTTGACATCATTTATCTCTTTTTATTTTTTTATTTTTTTTTAAATAAAATACACATTTATATTTGTACAAATTAATCCCTCGGTTGAATTCCAAAATGTATGAGAAAGTCTGTAATGCTATACAGTTATACACAAAAGCTCTGCATTGTGTCTTTCTTTCTTGTTTTCTTTTCTTTCTTCCTCTCTTTTACTTTCTTTCTTTTCTTTTCATTGCTTTTTTTCTTTTCTTTCTTTTCTTTTTTTTTTATTACATATTTTCCTCAATTACATTTCCAATGCTATCCCAAAAGTCCCCCATACCGTCCCCCACTTCCCTACCCTCCCATTCCCATTCTTTTGGCCCTGGCATTCCCCTATATTGGGGCATATAAAGTTTGCAAGTCCAATGGGCCTCTCTTTCCAGTGATGGCCGACTAGGCCATCTTTCAATACATATGCAGCTAGAGACAAGAGCTCCGGGGTACTGGTTAGTTCATCATGTTGTTCCAACTATAGGGTTGCAGATCCCTTTAGCTCCTTGGGTACTTTCTCTAGCTTCTCCATTGGGAGCCCTGTGATACATCCAATAGCTGACTGTGAGCATCCACTCCTGTGTTTGCTAGGCCCCTGCATAGTCTCACAAGAGAGAGCTATCTTTGGGTCCTTTCAGCAAAATCTTGCTAGTGTATGCAATGGTGTCAGCGTTTAGAAGCTGATTATGGGATGGATCCCTGGATATGGCAGTCTCTAGATGGTCCATCCTTTCATCACAGCTCCGAACTTTGTATCTGTAACTCCTTCCCTGGGTGTTTTGTTCCCAATTCTAAGAAGGGGCACAGTGTCCACATTTTGGTCTTCATTCTTCTTGAGTTTCATGCGTTTATCAAATTGTATCTTATATCTTGGGTATCCTAAGTTTTGGGCTAATATCCACTTATCAGTGAATACATATTGTGTGAGTTCCTTTGTGATTGTGTTACCTCACTCAAGATGATGCCCTCCAGGTCCATCCATTTGGCTAAGAATTTCATAAATTCATTCTTTTTAATAGCTGAGTAGTACTCCATTGTGTAAATGTACCATAATTTCTGTATCCATTCCTCTGTTGAGGGACATCTGGGTTCTTTCCAGCTTCTGGCTATTATAAATAGGGCTGCTATGAACATAGTGGAGCATGTGTCCTTCTTACCAGTTGGGACATCTTCTGGATATATGCCCAGAAGAGGTATTGCTGGATCCTCCGGTAGTACTATGTCCAATTTTCTGAGGAACCGCCAGACTGATTTCCAGAGTGGTTGTACAAGCTTGCAATCCCACCAACAATGGAGGAGTGTTCCTCTTTCTCCACATCCCCGCCAGCATCTGCTGTCACCTGAATTTTTGATCTTAGCCATTCTGACTGGTGTGAGGTGGAATCTCAGGGTTGTTTTGATTTGCATTTCCCTGATGATTAATGATGTTGAACATTTTTTCAGGTGCTTCTCTGCCATTTGGTATTCTTCAGGTGAGAATTCTTTGTTCAATTCTGAGCCCCAGTTTTTAATGGGGTTATTTGACTTTCTGGAGTCCACCTTCTTGAGTTCCTTATATATATTGGATATTAGACCCTTATCTGATTTAGGATAGGTAAAGATCCTTTCCCAATCTGTTGGTGGTTTTTTTGTCTTATTGATGGTGTCTTTTGCCTTGCAGAAGCTTTGCAGTTTCATGAGGTCCCACTTGTCAATTCTCGATCTTACAGCACAAGCCATTGCTGTTCTATTCAAGAATTTTTCCCCTGTGCCCATATCTTCAAGGCTTTTCCCCACTTTCTCCTCTATAAGTTTCAGTGTCTCTGGTTTTATGTGAAGTTCCTTGATCCACTTAGACTTGACCTTAGTACAAGGAGATAGGAATGGATCGATTCGCATTCTTCTACATGTTAACAACCAGTTGTGCCAGCACCATTTGTTGAAAATGCTGTCTTTCTTCCACTGGATGTTTTTAGCTCCCTTGTCGAAGATCAAGTGACCATAGGTGTGTGGGTTCATTTCTGGGTCTTCAATTCTATTCCATTGGTCTATTTGTCTGTCACTATACCAGTACCATGCAGTTTTTATCACAATTGCTCTGTAGTAAAGCTTTAGGTCTGCCATGGTGATTCCACCAGAGGTTCTTTTATCCTTGAGAAGAGTTTTTGCTATCCTAGGTTTTTTGTTATTCCAGATGAATTTGCAGATTGCACTTTCTAATTCGTTGAAGAATTGATTTGGAATTTTGATGGGGATTGCATTGAATCTGTAGATTGCTTTTGGCAAGATAGCCATTTTTAAAATGTTGATCCTGCCAATCCATGAGCATGGAAGTTCTTTCCATCTTCTGAGATCTTCTAGAATTTCTTTCTTCAGAGACTTGAAGTTCTTATTATACAGATCTTTCACTTCCTTAGTTAGAGTCACGCCAAGATATTTTATATTATTTGTGACTATTGAGAAGGGTGTTGTTTCCCTAATTTCTTTCTCAGCCTGTTTATTCTTTGTGTAGAGAAAGGCCATTGATTTGTTTGAGTTAATTTTATATCCAGCTACTTCACCGAAGCTGTTTATCAGGTTTAAGAGTTCTCTGGTGGAATTTTTAGGGTCACTTATATATACTATCATATCATCTGCAAAAAGTGATATTTTGACTTCATCTTTTCCAATTTGTATCCCTTTGATCTCCTTTTGTTGTCGAATTGCTCTGGCTAGGACTTCAAGTACTATGTTGAATAGGTATGGAGAAAGTGGACAGCCTTGTCTAGTCCCTGATTTTAGAGGGATTGCTTCAAGCTTCTCACCATTTACTTTGATGTTGGCTACTGGTTTGCTGTAGATTGCTTTTATCATGATTAGGTATGGGCCTTGAATTCCTGATCTTTCCAAGACTTTTATCATGAATGGGTGTTGGATCTTGTCAAATGCTTTTTCTGCATCTAACGAGATGACCATGTGGTTTTTGTCTTTGAGTTTGTTTATATACTGGATTACGTTGATGGATTTCCGTATATTGAACCATCCCTGCATCCCTGGGATGAAACCTACTTGGTCAGGATGGATGATTGTTTTGATGTGTTCTTGGATTCGGTTAGCAAGAACTTTATTGAGGATTTTTGCATCAATATTCATAAGGGATATTGGTCTGAAGTTTTCTATCTTTGTTGGGTCTTTTTGTGGTTTAGGTATCAGAGTAATTGTGGCTTCATAGAATGAGTTGGGTAGAGTACCTTCTGTTTCTATTTTGTGGAATAGTTTGTGAAGAACTGGGATTAGATCTTCTTTGAAGGTCTGATAGAACTCTGCACTAAACCCATCTGGTCCTGGGCTTTTTTTGGTTGGGAGACTATTAATGACTGCTTCTATTACTTTGGGGGATATAGGGTTGTTTAGATCATTAACCTGATCTTGGTTCAACTTTGGTACCTGGTATCTGTCTAGGAACTTCTCCATTTCGTCCAGGATCTCCAGTTTTGTTGAGTATAGCCTTTGGTAGAAGGATCTGATGGTGTTTTGGATGTCTTCAGGATCTGTTGTTATGTCTCCTTTTTCATTTCTGATTTTGTTAATTAGAATACTTTCCCTGTGCCCTCTAGTTAGTCTGGCTAAGGGTTTATCTATCTTGTTGATTTTCTCAAAGAACCAGCTCCTTGATTGGTTGATTCTTTGAATAGTTCTTCTTGTTTCCACTTGATTGATTTCGCCCCTGAGTTTGATTATTTCCTGCCGTCTACTCCTCTTGGGTGAATTTGCTTCCTTTTGTTCTAGTGCTTTTAGGTGTGTTGTCAAGCTGCTAATGTGTGCTCTTTCTAGTTTCTTTTTGGAGGCACTCAGAGCTATGAGTTTTCCTCTTAGAAATGCTTTCATTGCGTCCCATAAGTTTGGGTATGTTGTGGCTTCATTTTCATTGAACTCTAAAAAGTCCTTGATTTCTTTCTTTATTCCTTCCTTGACCAAGGTATCATTGAGAAGAGTGTTGTTCAGTTTCCACGTGAATGTTGGCTTTCTATTATTTATTTTGTTATTGATGATCAGCCTTAGTCCATGGTGATCTGATAGGATGCATGGGACAATTTCAATGTTTTTGTATCTGTTGAGTCCTGTTTTGTGCCCAATTACATGGTCAATTTTGGAGAAGGTACCATGAGGTGCTGAGAAGAAGGTGTATCCTTTTGTTTTAGGGTAAAATGTTCTGTAGATATCTGCCAGATCCATTTGATCCATAACTTCTGTTAGTTTCACTGTGTCCCTGTTTAGTTTCTGTTTCCATGATCTGTCCATTGGTGAAAGTGGTGTGTTGAAGTCTCCCACTATTATTGTATGAGGTGCAATGTGTGCTTTGAGATTTACTAAAGTTTCTTTAATGAATGAGGCTGCCTTTGTATTTGGAGCATAGATATTCAGGATTGATAGTTCCTCTTGGAGGATTTTACCTTTGATGAGTATGAAGTGCCCCTTCCTGTCTTTTTTGATGACTTTGGGTTGGAAGTCAATCTTATCAGATATTAGAATGGCTACTCCAGCTTGTTTCTTCAGACCATTTGCTTGGAAAATTGTTTTCCAGCCTTTCATTCTGAGGTAGTGTCTATCTTTTTCTCTGAGATGAGTTTCTTGTAAGCAGCAAAATGTTGGGTCTTGTTTGTGTAGCCAGTTTGTTAGTCTATGTCTTTTTATCGGGGAGTTGAGTCCATTGATATTAAGAGATATTAAGGAAAAGTAATTGTTGTTTCCTGTTATTTTTGTTGTTAAAGTTGGCATTCTGTTCTTGTGGCTGTCTTCTTTTAGGTTTGTTGAGGGATTACCTTCTTGTTGTTTCTAGGGCGTGGTTCCTCTCCTTGTATTGGTTTTTTTCTGTTATTATCCTTTGAAGGGCTGGATTCGTGGAGAGATAATGTGTGAATTTGGTTTTGTCGTGGAATACTTTGGTTTCTCCATCTATGTTAATTGAGAGTTTGGCTGGGTATAGTAGCCTGGGCTGGAATTTGTGTTCTTTTAGTGTCTGTATAACATCTGTCCAGGATCTTCTGGCTTTCATAGTCTCTGGTGAAAAATCTGGTGTAATTCTGATAAGCTTGCCTTTATATGTTACTTGGCCTTTTTCTCTTACTGCTTTTAGTATTCTATCTTTATTTAGTGCATTTGTTGTTCTGATTATTATGTGTCGGGAGGTATTTCTTTTCTGGTCCAGCCTATTTGGAGTTCTGTAGGCTTCTTGTATGTTCATGGGCATCTCTTTCTTTAGATTTGGGAAGTTTTCTTCTATAATTTTGTTGAAGATGTTTACTGGTCCTTTGAGTTGAATATCTTCATTCTCATCCACTCCTATTATCCGTAGGTTTGGTCTTCTCATTGTGTCCTGTATTTCCTGGATGTTTTGAGTTAGGATCTTTTTGCATTTTCCATTTTCCTTGATTGTTGTGCTGATGTTCTGTATGGAATCTTCTGCACCTGAGATTCTCTCTTCCATCTCTTGTATTCTGTTGCTGATGCTTGCATCTATGGTTCCAGATTTCTTTCCTAGGGTTTCTATCTCCAGTGTTGCCTCATTTTGGGTTTTCTTTATTGTGTCTACTTCCCTTTTTAGGTCTAGTATGGTTTTGTTCATTTCCATCATCTGATTGGATGTGTTTTCCTGTTTCTCTTTAAGGACTTCTACCAGTTCGGTTGTGTTTTCCTGTTTTTCTTTAAGGACTTGTAACTCTTTAGCCATGTTCTCCTGTAGTTCTTTAAAGTCCTTCTTGATGTCCTCTACCATCATCATGAGATATGCTTTTAAATCCAGGTCTAGTTTTTCAGGTGTGTTGGGGTGCCCTGGACTGGGCGAAGTGGGAGTGCTGGGTCCTGATGATGGTGAGTGGTCTTGGTTTCTGTTAGTAAGATTCTTACCTTTACCTCTTGCCATCTGGTAATCTCTGGAGTTGTTATAGTTGTCTCTGTTCAGAGGTTGATCTTCTGGTGATTCTGAGTATCCTCTGTCAGCAGACCTGGGAGACAGGCTCTCTCCTCTGAGTTTCAGTGGTTAGAGCACTCCCTGCTGACAAGCTTTCCTCTTAAAGGGAAGGTGTACAGATATCGCGTTTGGACCTCCTCCTGGCCAAAGAAGAAGGCGGAAAACAGGACCTTTCCCAGATGCTGTGTTGCTTTGGCAGGTCACAGAAGCTGTAGGCTTTTGTGGTGCACACTCTCAGCTGTGCAGACTAAGTTCCTAAGTTCAGTGGAGTCCTGGATCCAAGATGTGCTCCCTGCTCCTGAGGCAGAGGGCTCCTGTGCAGGGCAGACCACTGTCTTCCAGCTAGGAGGGTGCCGGATGTCTGTGGCCCCAAAAGGGTGCTGCCTCAGCGGCTCTGTGGCTCCCTCCTGTCCCAGAAGCTGTCTGCCTCTGTGGTCCTCAGTCTTACCTGTACAGACTAAGTTCGCTGGAGTCCCGGAGCCAAGATGGCGCTCCCTGCAGGGCAGGTCACTGTCCTCCGGCTGGGAGGGTGCCGGATGTCTGCGGCCCCAAAAGGGTGCTGCCTCAGCGGCTCTGTGGCTCCCGCCTGTCCCAGAAGCTGTCTGCCTCTGTGGTCCTCACTCTGACCTGTACAGACTAAGTTCAGCGGAGTCCCGGAGCCAAGATGGCGCTCCCTGCAGGGCAGGTCACTGTCCTCCAGCTGGGAGGGTGCTGGATGTCTGCGGCCCCAAAAGGGTGCTGCCTCAGCGGCTCTGTGGCTCCCGCCTGTCCCAGAAGCTGTCTGTCTCTGTGGTCCTCACTCTAACCTGTACAGACTAAGTTCGGCGGAGTCCCGGAGCCAAGATGGCGCTCCCTGCAGGGCAGGTCACTGTCCTCCGGCTGGGAGGGTGCTGGATGTCTGCGGCCCCAAAAGGGTGCTGCCTCAGAGGCTCTGTGGCTCCCGCCTGTCCCAGAAGCTGTCTGCCTCTGTGGTCCTCACTCTAACCTGTACAGACTAAGTTCGGCGGAGTCCCGGAGCCAAGATGGCGCTCCCTGCAGGGCAGGTCACTGTCCTCCGGCTGGGAGGGTGCCGGATGTCTGTGGCCCCAAAAGGGTGCTGCCTCAGCGGCTCTGTGGCTCCCGCCTGTCCCAGAAGCTGTCTGCCTCTGTGGTCCTCAGTCTTACCTGTACAGACTAAGTTCGCTGGAGTCCCGGAGCCAAGATGGCGCTCCCTGCAGGGCAGGTCACTGTCCTCCGGCTGGGAGGGTGCCGGATGTCTGCGGCCCCAAAAGGGTGCTGCCTCAGCGGCTCTGTGGCTCCCGCCTGTCCCAGAAGCTGTCTGTCTCTGTGGTCCTCACTCTAACCTGTTTGCTTTGATTTCTAAGTACAGATTTAAAGGTGCTTCAGATCTGCCCAATGTAAATTAGAGAAGTTATTATACAGCTTTAAGAGAAAACTGTTGTTTCTAAATAAACCATTAGAGATCATTAGAGATAATTTGGCTGTACTCAACAAAGGGTGTGTGTGAAATGGAATAAATTAATGATCCTTAGTCTCATTTCCAGGCTCTTTCTAGATAGATATATCAGGCATCTTAGGGCCCTTGGTCCATCTGTTTCTGTTATTACTGTTGGTTCTTGCATCAATGACTTGACCAGATTATAACATTGTTTGGGTATCACTAAACTGATGGTTATAAGATCCCAACATAAACAGGTACACATTGCAGAACTGAGACTTTGTCTCAGTATATAACTCAGGGAGGTACTATGAGACCAAACAGGAAAAATATATCCTGCAGGTTAAAAATTCTGTTTGTATTTAAGAATAAGTTCCTGTTTGGCCTATATTTGTTTGACCCATCTGAACCAGATGTGATTGATCACATATGGGCAGGAGGTAAGAAGGCACCAAGTTTGTCAAGATGTATGCTTGTCCCTGATTGGACCTCATAGCAAATGCAGTGAATTCTGGGTTTTGCCTTTGTAAGCCCCTGAAAAATGTGACTTGAGCCATTTTCTGAAAACCCCGAGATGAGAGTACATTAACTCAGTCAGTATTTATTTAAAGCTTTCTTCAAATTTGGCTTTAACCTGTAGTAGTGGTCTTATTCTCGGGCAGTGGGATTAACATATGAACTTTGCAAAGAATTACACTAAAGCTTCCAGTGTAATTGCAAGAGTCCACAGAAAATTTAGTGGAAGGGGGAGAATTATTACTACATTTAAGTTATGTAATTTTTCACTTGATAAGAACAAATTGATAATTTAATATAACAGTCTCATATGAAATTGTTAAAATAAAAATTTAAGTACAAATTTACTTTATTGCACAAATATATTAACAAGAAGCATTTAAGGACTATATTTATAAACAACTGCACAAGAATGTAATTAGTAATCAATATCAGAAAAAAACAAACTATCCTCAAATTTATGTATAAATTTAATGAGTCCCATAAAAATGCAAACAAGCTTGTTTTTATTTATGAGAAGTGAAGCTGACTCAAATGTCACATGGAAAACAAATAACACTAAAAAAAAATCTCTTTGTGAAAAAAAATATAGTGACAGGGAATATCCCTGGGAGATTTTACTCTCTGTGAAAGTTCCAATCAAAACAATATGTACCATGTCAACCAGTGAATAAATACATAATTCATTATGCAATAATACTAAGAATTTTGAGATTGCTTCTGCAGAATGATGAACTAAAAAAAGAAAGATTGTTTAAGTAACAATCTAGATCATCAGTTTCAATTTATATCACAAAGAATTCGTTAATTCTTTTAAACAGGTTACTTATTTTATATATGTAAGCATTTTGTCTCCACACTTGTCTGTCTGCCACATGCATCTAGTGCCTGCAGAGACCAGAAGATGGCATAGGATTCTCTGCAGCTGGGGTTTCAGACAGTTATTGGACACCACGTGATTGCTGCCAATCAATCCAAGATTCTCCTGAGAGCAGCAAGTGCTTTTAACCACTGAGCAATCTTTCTAGCCCCTAGCTAATCTTAATATGTGCCTAGATACAGTATTCAACCATAAAGGAAGAAGGAAATGATGGCGTTCATGACAACATGATAGAAATGGCAGTCATTTTATTAAGTGGGACAAAACAGGCACCTAAAGACAACCATGATGTCACTGATGTGTGGGATGTAATGACCCAATTTCAAATACATTTAGAATAGAATGGGGATTACCAGAGTTTGGAAAAGGCAATGGAAAAAGTGGAGGGAAGTTGATCAATTGGTAATAAGTTGAAATTAGACAGAACTAAAAAATTCTGGTGTGACACTGCACCCTAGGTTGCTCATACATTACAATTCAGCATAATGTATCACAAAAAGGTAGAAAGGGAGGCATAAATGGCTTTGTCACAAAAGATGTTAAGTATGTGAGACAGTTATAGCTAAGATGTGTTTAAAAAGTACACATGCATCAAATCTTTGTGTGATCTTAATATTTGTAATTGTTATTCATTGGCTATATTTAACTTAGCCCTTCTAGAAAATCATAACACAAAATAATTCAGAGAGAATGGACAAAGGGTGATAGGCATTGCACACCTTGAGACCTAGCTCTGGGAAGTAGAGACAGATAAACCTAAACTCAGAGGCTGGCTCAGATACTTGGTGAGTTTCAGGTCATAAGTGAAAGTCTTGTCTTAGAAAAAACAAAAGTTAAAAATGAGAAGAGGAGAGCAGAGAGAAAAAAAGCCAGGAAAGGACAAAGCATATAAAAAGGTCAGTGTTGTTAAACACTGTCTTACATGTCAGAACATCAGCCTTCCACTCAGTGTTGGCAATGCCAAATATAGTTACGGGATATCACATTCCACCTCTTAGTTAAGAAAAACTGAAAAGTTTGATCATGCCCTCTATTAGTATAGATAAATAAAAAGAATAATTCCCACCTCTTGTTGTAGAAGTATTGTTTGATGTGCACCAGTGGAAAGCAAAGGAATAATTGCTATAAAAGTTATAAGTACTTATACTATTGACTTGGCAAGTTCACATCTTAGGATATTTTGGGGGGAAAACATAGTTTAAAGAAAATTATAAATATAGCCAGTAACTGTTCTTCAAGACTGTAAGAAACACTTCTTTGATTGGGAAGTAGGATTTTACAAATTACAGAAAATTACACAATAAACTATTGTGCCATAGTTACATAAAAAGTGAATGGCAGAGATGAATGTGCTAATAAGGAATGACTATAAAGTTGCACAAAAGCAAGAGAGGTGAAGAATACCTTAAATAATTACTTGTTCATATGCTCTTGTTTTCTCTCCAGCTAAAATATCCATTTTTGATCCTAGAGAGTTGATTATGTAGATCAAGGTAATGTGTGAACTGTGATGTGTCATAAATTTCAAAACATGAAGGACAACTGAACCTCCTTGGGGTCGGAAGGGGGCTCTCCCGGGAAAGGTGAACAAAAAGATAGGTGTATTTTAGAAGAAGAGGAAGAAGGAAAAACTATCAGAAAGTAGCAGGGAAGAATGACAGAGGCACATCTTTTCAGTGAAGTAGAGATTTTCCCAAGAAAAGCACTCTTTGTTTTAAAACTCACATCTGTGTCCACCATTGAAATTTTAATCTGCATACAATTAAGAGGCAATTGTAAAAATGTACTCAATATCTTTAAAATTTGCTTTTAACTTTTAAAATCTTTATTTAAACTGGAACCCGATGGAAAGTATACTTATCACATTATTATTTTCATTATACTGATTGATTTTTCATGGCCAGTGTGTGGGCGTGTATGCCACAGTGCCTTTTCAGAAGAAAACTTGAAGAATTCATTTTTCTTCTATCATGTCAGTCCCAGGGATTGAACACAGTTCAGTAGGCTTGGCAACAATTGCCATTATCCACTGAGTCATCTCACTTGGCTTCAGAATGTCTATCCTTTTTTGTATATTTAGAATAGAAATTAGAGCCTGAAGTGTAATGTGGACATTATGGATGTCTCGTGTAACTATATGAGTGACATCAAAAGAGAATAGAGGAAGAATAAATATAATTCAGTTATTTACATAAATGGCCAGGTCAGTTCTAATGAGTACATGGTTACTAGTTTGAAGAAAATTAAGAACTGACTGAAAGATAGATTTAGCACACTCAAAAGGCATAACATAATAGGAGACATTTCTGTTAATGATTTATAGAATCCATTCTCAGATAAATGGGGGAAAAAAGTGTATGTCTCAGTCTAATTAAAAGAATCATTACCTATACAAACATTTACAGGATAGCTAAGAATTTGCTACATCATCTTCATGCTGCTCATGTTACCTCAGTCCCACAGCAAACATTTGATTAAAGAAAATATTTTAATAGAAGGTGGTTTTGGAAAAAATTCTTCGATTAATCATTATTAGAGTAATAGATTAAATGATAGTTCTTGCTAAATGTTAAGGAAAATGGAAAGGAGATAAAATTTATTGATTCTTGAAGAAAATAGGTAAAGTTTCAGGTAAAGCATGAACTTGGAGTTACCTTCATTTTGAAAATAATGATTTATTAAATAGAATTGTTTCTTTTACAGCTCCATATCAAGATAGTCTATGAGCCCTTATGCATATAATAATACCAAATTTACCTCTTGAAAAATCTGACTCTGAGACATAGTGGTGGAAAAATACAATAACATGTTGCTTCATTTCATTTTTTTGATGGGATTGAACCAAAAATTGGAAGCAATATTTCAATCTTTTCTTATTTAGCAAGCTTTCTATCATTTTAGTATAATCACTGAAGAACAGAATCCTTGTCATCTCTGTATATGGGATAATATTAAAGATTGAAGAGAATAAGTTATGATGTTAAGTTTCTGCTTAACAAGAGCATCAAACACCTACTGTGATACATTGTATCACAGGAGAAGTGATAACTTGCCTAGAGTATACAAAATGACACGTTCATAAGAGAAATAGGAACAAAAGACTATACCAAGGGGAAAATGTGTTCCTCTTTACAGATAAACTCAGAACTGATTTTAAACTATAATCAAAAGAAAATAAATTATAGCACTACACAGCAGAACCTTTGGGATACATAGAATGTTGGCCTAAGATGAAAGACTATAGCTGTTAAGCATTCAGATCAAAGAATCAGAGAGATGGCTCACAAGTAACCTAGCGATGCATCTCAAAACTATAGGGGAATGAGACAAAATCAAACTTCGATGCAGTGATGGCAAGAAATAATAACTATAAGGATAGCAATTAATGAAATCGAGACTAAAAGAACAATAGATAGAATTATCAATCAAATAGCTGTTTCTTTGAAAAAACTTACAAGGATAGCAAACTCTTACACAAAGCAAACAGAGAAAATTGGCATTCAATAAAATTAGCAATGACAGAAGATGCCCATTCTCTCCACTCTTATTCCTCCTACTGCTCAAGCTTAGCCTTAATGACTTAAATGACTCAGGAAGCCATCAGAAAATCCTTAAATCTCATAAGCACATTCAGAAAGGTACAGGATATAAAGTGATCATACTAAATCTATAGTGTACACATGTCAATCATGAACTGGCTAAGGAAGTTAGTAAAATGACATTATTCCCAACGTCATTGGAAACATCAGAGAATAGAACTAAACTAAGATATAAAGGAATTGTACACGGAAAGCAGTATGACACTGAAAAGGAAGTAGCAAAAGGCATAATTGATGGCATAATTAATTAGTGTCACAAAATGGCTATATTAGCAAAAGTAATCTACCACTTCAATGGTACCTTCATCAAAATTACAATGAAATTTTCCACAGCACTAGTGTACTGGTTGGTTTTGTGTCAACTTGACACAATCTGGAGTTATTACAGAGAAAGGAGCTTCAGTTGAGGAAATGCCTCCATGAGATCCAGCTGTAAGGCATTTTCTCCATTAGTGATCAAGGGGGAAAGGCCCCTTGTGGGTGGGACCATTCCTAGGCTGGTAGTCTTGGGTTCTATAAGAGAGCAGGCTGAGCAAGCCAGGGGAAGCCAGCCAGTAATTAACATCCTTCCATGGCCTCTGCATCAGCTCCTACTTCCTGACCTGCTTGAGTTCCAGTCCTGACATCCTTTGGTGATGTACAGCAACATGGATGTGTAAGCTGAATAAATCCCTTCCTCCCCAACTTGCTTCTTGGTGATGATGTTTGTGCAGGAATAGAAACCCTAAGACAACTAGTATCCAAATACACATGTGAAAATACTAGAGCAAGGATAGTCAAAGCAATCCTAAGGTGAAAGAAAAAAAAAAAACATAGCAAGGTGCACACTACCTGACTTCAAACTACACTATACACCCATAGTGACAAGGACAGCATACTACTGGCACAAAATATAGACCTATAGACCAATGAAATAAAATAGATGGTTCAGAAATAAACCCACACAGCTATGGACACTAAACTTCAACAAGGAAATTTTATAAACACACTGAAAAATATGAGAACTTATTCAATAAATGGTGTTAGCAAAACTGGATACCCACTTGGAGAAAAAGGAAAGTAGATTTATGAATTTCAGGCTGTACAAAACTGAATCCATAACGGATCAAAGACTTTAATTTAAAACAGAGAAAGGCAGAGAAAAATGTTCCAGGGTTTAGCTATAGACAAGAACTTTCTGAATGAATCTCAAAGGCTCAGCAAGAATCTCCAATAATTTACAAGAAGATCACGTCAAATTCAAAAGATTTTGTACAATAAACTATCCACCAAGTGGGCAGTCTATAGAATGAGAAAAACCCTGCAAAATGTAATGGACACCCACAGAAATCTGCTAATAAATAGCTGGACTAGTGTTCTAAACAGACAGATCTTGAAAGAAAAAATCCAAATGACCAATTAGTATTCTTAATTATCTAGGAAATGCAAATTAAAAGTTCTTTGAAATTTTTTTATCACTAAATTCAAAGAGGCTATCATCAAGGCTAGTGAGGATGTAGGGAAGAGAAACACTCTTGGTGGGGGTTTAAACTAGTGCAGCCACTGTTGAAACCATATATATAGCTGTGTGAGAAACTGGAAGGTTCTCCCACAACTATAAATAGAACTATTATATAATATAAAGATATTATTCCTGGGCATTTCTCCAAAGAACTCTATACCCTACCATAGAGTTAGTTGGAGACACATCTGCTTGCTGTTTTATTCATAATAGAAAAAATATCAAATCGCTTAATCTGTCCATTTAAAGAACAGAAAATGAAAATATGATATTCACAAACAATGGAATATTATTAAAAGTAAAAAAACTAAAATTATGAAATATTCAAGACAATGCATAGAACTGACAATATTTAATAAGCTATGTAACTCAGATACTGAAAGACATATGCTGAATATTCTCTCACATGCCCACCTTATCTTCTAATTTTTGTGAATGTGTATGTATATGAGAGGAGATGGAGGTAAGGAGATTAGAATGGGACCCATGAGAGAAGAGAAAGTGGGCTTGAAGGGGAAAAGTATATGTGCTGGTTAGTTTAAAGTCAACTTGACACAAACTAGAGTCTTGTGGGAAGACAGAACCTCAGTTGAGAAAATGTCCTTACAGGTTAGCCTGTGAGTAGGCTAGTAAGTAATGTTCCTCCTGGTTTCTGCTCCAGGTTGTTGCCCTGACTTCCTTTCCTGGTGGACTGTGATTGGGACATGCAAACTAAAATGAACCTATTCCTTCCCATGTTGCTTTTGGTTATAGTGTTTTATCACAGCAATAGAAACCCTAAATAAGAAAGATTTGGTTTCAGGCCATGGAGTAATTCTGGGACAGACCTGACTGTGGTTTTTGCAGAGGTATCCTAGGGTTTTTGTTTCTGTGATCAATCAAACACCATAACCAAACAGCAAGTTGGTTACAAAAAGATTGATTTTGCATACATTTGCATATTACAGTTCATCATCCAAGGAAGTTGGGGCAGGAACTTAAATAGGTCAGGAAGCTGGGGACAGTAGCTCATGCAAAGGACACAGAGAGGTGCTGCTTACTGGTGTGTTCGCAATGGCTTGCTGAGGCTGCTTTCTTACAGAACCCAGTACCAACAGCCCATGGATGGCACTACCCACAATGGGCTGGATCCTCCCCTATCAATCACTAACCAAAAATTACCTAGCAGATAAGTCCACAACCTGATTATATAGAGGCATTTTCTTACTTGAGGTTCCCTCCTCTCAGATGACTTGAACTTGTGTCAAATTGACATGAAACATTCCATCACAGGAGGCTTGAGATGAAACTCGGGGGTAGAAAAAGAACTCAGTGTAAAATCTTGGTGAGTTTAAGAACTTCTAAGAGGTGAGCAGAAGAAAGAGGCCTAGCTTGTGAAATTTCAGAGGGAAGTAAAGACGCTTCCATAGCTGTTTATGTGATATTTGAAGTGAAGGGTCTGTGGTTCTGTTCATCTGGCATTGAAGAATCAGCCCTAATTAACAAGCGACCAGCATCACAGAAGTGAAATCTTTGCTGGGCAATTGATGCTGGTTGCCTGGATCTGGGTGGTGGTTGAGAACACATCAGCTTCATGGCTGACTTCTTTGTTCTTTCGCATCCTCTTAACCTGGATATTTTACTTCAAAATGGACAGACCCAACTGTGTGGCCGGACATGCCTATATCTCTAACACTGAGAGTTTGAGGCAGAATGATCATGAGTTCAAGACCAGCCTCAGCTACAAAGCATAGCAAATTTGAGGCCAGACATGATACTCTCTCAGAAAACAAAACAAAACAAAGCAAAACCAAAGAAGGGCAAATGTTGATATTTGAATTAGTAAATTTGAATGTGCAGTTTGACTCATACGTCTTAACTTAAAACTTTTACAAATGGACACTTCTATTTAAAGGGTTTTAGAGATTTAAAAAAAAACAACAATATATAATTAGTTAAAAGATATTCATGTTCCAAATATATCACACATTAGAATTAGGAAAAAGAATTGCAGTCTACGGAAGTCATGGCCGACACTCTAAAAATCAACAGATGTAAAGCCAAAGAAGCAGAATTACCATTATATTAGCAATTAATACCAACACAACGTACTGACCAATAATTCCTTAAAACTGACTTGAACAATAATAGATAAATATAATCGCACAGTATTTTGAGTGGTCATTCAAGAATTTTTTTCCATGAGAAATTAAAAACTAAACAGGGACTGGCTTTCTTCCAAGGCCAGGTTTAAAGGGCTTGGAGGAAATTAAGGATGTTTGAAGGAAGTTAGTAAATTCTTTGAGCATCATACATTGAAAAAATGGAAATAGTGGCCACAACTGTTAAGGGTGTTTCTGAGGTACAACCACGTGCAGTAGAAAAATCCTAACAGTGTTCAAATGTGGAGGTAGAAATGACAAATTAAATCAAAACTCCTGGACTTACTATTTGTATACACACAGGACGGCAGAGGGCAGAGTTATTTCTATCATGTCTTTGCTGGATGCTGGACTTGATACCAGATTCTGGAATCCAAACCATGGCCCTTATAATGGTACACTAGGCACTCTAAACCACTGTGCCATTATTTCAGCCCCATCATTGATCGCTTCAAGGAGACATTAATGCCAGAATCCTCAGACCAAAAATTGGACAAAATAATATCAATATCTAACTTACCAAATTAAGATTCTTTACACCTCTTATCTTCCTTCCCCCCAAACCTCCCTGAAACTAAGCAAAACAATCATTTGCATATTTTGTAGCTTATTATAAAAACTCAGTTGCTCTTGGAACAAAGTCCAAAATATGATAAAGTCATAACCCAAACTTTCTAAAGAATAAACATCATGAAAAATTACATTCATAATGCCTTTTAACCTTACATCTTATGAGCATAAATTCAGATTTATGTTTTGTGGTTTCTATAACTTTTCCTTACATGTTCCCCCCTCACAACTTAAAGCTAAATACCATTTTCTTACTGATTTCATGACTTTTAAAATATATTGACTTGAAAAGAGTGGTTCAGTGTTGGAAAAACAAAACAAAAAACAAGAGAAAACCACGATGTGATACACCATAATTGTTTATTCTTAAATGAAATAAAATTTGTAAAAGCAATTAGAGATATGTCAAAATGTCTCAGTCCTATTTTTGTATCTGAAATGCAAATATATTAATATACATACATGCATACATAATCCACACTGCCATAAATCAGAAGTTTCACAAAGGCTGTTTTGTTTGAAGTATAATCAAATAATCTGAGACATATTCACTGAAAAACCTTTTATGTGTTCTTTTATTTGTAGAAAATGGTTGATAAATGGGACCTTATGAAACTGCAAAGCTTCTGCAAGGCAAAAGACACCGTCAATAAGACAAAAAGACCACCAACAGATTGGGAAAGGATCTTTACCTATCCTAAATCAGATAGGGAACTAATATTCAATATATATAAAGAACTCAAGAAGGTGGACTCTAGAAAATCAAATAACCCCTTTAAAAAATGGGGCTCAGAACTGAACAAAGAATTCTCACCTGAGGAATACCGAATGGCTGAGAAGCACCTGAAAAAATGTTCAACATCCTTAATCATTAGGGAAATGCAAATCAAAACAACCCTGAGATTCCACCTCACACCAGTCAGAATGGCTAAGATCAAAACTTCAGGTGACAGCAGATGCTGGCAAGGAGGTGGAGAAAGAGGAACACTCCTCCATTGTTGGTAGGATTGCAAGCTTGTACAACCACTCTGGAAATCAGTCTGGCGGTTCCTTAGAAAATTGGACATAGAACTACCGGAGGATCCAGCAACACCTCTCCTGGGCATATATCCAGAAGAAGTTCCAACCGGTAAGAAGGACACATGCTCCACTATGTTCATAGCAGCCTTATTTATAATAGCCAGAAGCTGGAAAGAACCCAGATGCCCCTCAACAGAGGAATGGATACAGAAAACGTGGTACATTTACACAATGGAGTACCACTCAGCTATTAAAAAGAATGAATTTATGAAATTCCTAGGCAAATGGATGGACCTGGAGGGCATCATCCTGAGTGAGGTAACACAATCACAAAGGAACTCATACAATATGTACTCACTCATAAGTGGATATTAGCCCAAAACTTAGGATACCCAAGATATATAATACAATCTGCTAAACACATGAAACTCAAGAAGAATGAAGACCAAAGTGGGGTCACTGTACCCCTTCTTAGAATTGGGAACAAAACATCCATGGAAGGAGTTACAGAAACAAAGATTGGAGCTGTGACAAAAGGATGGACCATCTAGAGACTGCCATACCCAGGGATCCATCCCATAATCAGCTTCCAAACGCTGACACCATTGCATACACTAGCAAGATTTTGCTGAAAGGACCCTGATATAGCTGTCTCTTGTGAGACTATGCCGGGGTCTAGCAAACACAGAAGTGGATGCTCACAGTCAGCTAGTGGATGGATCACAGGGCTCCCAATGGAGGAGCTGGAGAAAGTAACCAAGGAGCTAAAGAGAACTGCAACCCTATAGGTGGTACAACATTATGAACTAACCAGTACCCCGGAGCTCTTGACTCTAGCTACATATGTATCAAAAGATGGCCTAGTCGGCCATCTCTGGAAAGAGAGGCCCATTGGACACACAAACTTTATATGCCCCAGTACAGGGGAACGCCAGGGCCAAAAAAAAAAAAAAATGGGAATGGGTGGGTAGGGAAATGGGGGAGAGGGAGGAGGGTATGGGGGACTTTTGGGATAGCATTGGAAATGTAATTGAGGAAAATACATAATAAAATATATTAAAAAAAAAAGAAAATGGTTGGCAGCTTGACCTAATATTTACATACAAAGAGAATGCTGCATTATTGGCAGGGAATTCATAACAACCAAGATACACATAACTGAGATGCCCATGTACAGATGAATGTACCAAGAGACTTCAGCATACATACACAATGGAATGGCCTCAGCCACATAAAAATTACTGTCATTGGTGGTAACACTGGAGGATGCTACACAAAATGGCAAAGCATAGAGAGTAACAGCTGTCTTCACTCATATGTGCTGCAGGAGTAAGCAGAGTAGAAGAGTTCACTGGAGACAGAAAGAGGCAGAAAAGCCATTCAATGCAGGGAGACAAGGACAGAGGTTTCAGAGTGTTGTAGGTGACAATAATTGGCAAAAGTGCGTTGGCTATTTCAAAAAAGGAAAGAGAGTCCCCATGAATGACCATTGTAATTATCATTGGGAACAAGTCCACTGGCTAGCTAAGCCTGCTTCTGCATTGGCATGATCTTCAAACCCTCTTCCTTAAAGGATGCCGCCAAGAGTAAGCCAACAACCTCGAACACTTTAATGTCCAAGAGAACAGATAGATGTCTTTCAGGAACTTAATATTTGTGTCTTTGATCAGGCAGGCCAGGTTAATTATGGGAATACTCTCCATGTCTTCAGTTTTGTTGCAAGCCCTGAAGCTTTAACCCAGGCCCTGAACCTGGACTACAGTTCTGGATCCTACTGCAAAAGCCAAGATGAGGCTAATGCAACCTCCCAAACCCTGAACTCCAAGTTTTTCAGACACTTGGCAGCTCACCAGAATCACCTGTTATTTGTTCTGTTTTTTTTTTCCCTGTGGAAAATGTTTTTATTCTTGAATTATTTATGAAAGCTTCTATCTACCTGGAAGCTTAGATCTGAAAGCCTGGCACCCTTCATGACCTCCTCCACTAGTCTTCTCTTTGAATTATGACCATCTGCAGGCTGGTCACTGGGGCAGCTTCCCAGAAGAACTTCTAAAGTCCAGTACTTAACTTCTTTCGTCCTAGCCCCAAGAATCCAACTTGGTGATTATTTTACCACATAGTATTTTCTGCCACAATTGGCAACTGACCTAAATCTTTAGATCAAAGGACTGAGAAACCCAGTGGCCTTTATCTAATTGTTTCCATTTTTTCTCAGCTCATCCTATCTATGAAGACCATCTTTGCTTTTCCTCATAGTCATGGTTAAAGTTTTTCCTCTGCTTGCAAGTCAAAAGAACTTCATCCTCACTTGTATTCTTTAGTCCCCAGGATGGGTTTTTACAAAGGCCTCTTCAAAACTATACATACTAAAGTTCCCACAAAATATGTGTCCGTAAACCACTTTTATATTTTTAACATACACTGTAAAATTTGTTAATTTCTAACATACCTGAAATTTCTCTATATTGTGTGGATAGTCTGTTCTCTGGCAGAAACATAAGCTTCATGGATATAAGCAAGATTGCTTATTTGCTGGTACATCCCATATGACTTACATTTTGTTTCGAAGTAGATGTACAAAAATATTTTTATTTTTTTATTTTTTATTTTTTTCAAAAATATTTTTAAAGTGGACATTTATTTAAAACCATAAATTAATATTCTTTTTTGATGTTCAGTGACTATAACTTCTATTCATGAACAATATAGTTAGATAGTTAGAACATCATTCTTGACTGCTCTAAGACCTAGTCATGTGTTGTCAGTCACAGTGTTTCTTGCAAGCTACCCTGACAATGTTTGGGATGAACAAATGCAAATATCCTCAGTTAGCGTATACTAGAACTCTGTGTTCTGGCATGTGAAGTTTCTTGGGTAACATTTGAGCCTACTCTGGTAGCTATATACATCATGTGGTCGTGTTCTTTGACCACAATGTCAAAGCAGACCTTGCTTTACTAAAGCAACAGGTAGAGTAAGGAGAAACAGAGGAATCAGATAGTCTTTTGTAACATTTCAAGTAGGAAATGTTATCTCAGCATTAACAGAAGTTCAGGCACATGAAGAGGTCAGTTCACTTCATGGGAGAAGGGAGAACAATGGTTGAAACAGTAAAGCACACAATAAAAAATAATGAAATACAAATTAATCAGAGAAAGAGCAAGGAATGTCTGAATTCAGTCACGAGCTAATCATCATATTAGCAAAAAAGTGAAAGAGTTGTTTTTGTAACAGAAACAGACTCTGGTTTGAGAGTCTGAACACAAACAAGATTCTTCCTGTGAAGATGCCACATAGCTTGCTTGAGGCTACACATTTTGTTTCTGCTTCTGGTATTAGCAACCATTTCCCTAAGGAGCCTTGGTATCATACTGGATATGGCAAGGCATTTGAGGTCTTCATCAATTTCTTTTGTTTGAGATTATTCACCTCCTCACTATCTCTGTGCTCAGCTCTATATCAGCTGTTTAACACTTCTCTGCAAAGCACTTTGATGAGTTAGTACTAAGCTCAATTCATCTCCTTCCTCTCCTTTGCCCCTTTATGAATAAATATAGATGATTTGCTTGGGTCTACCACATGCTCAATTACTTCTTCAAGTCTCAGTATGTAAAAGACTTATTCAAATGTGGTCAATGAGCTAGCAATATGATAAGCACATTCATACAAACATATCTCTTAAATTGATTAAATTTTAATGGAAATTATTATTTACTGAAGTTTTAGATTATTACATTGTTCTTCTTAAGAGCTGAGTCAATATAATACTGAAATAGAACATTATTTGTAAAAAGCCTTTGAATTTCTTTTTTTTTTTTGAACGTGCTTTTTTGAAGTATCTCATTATCTTGAAATATTGCTTTGTAATCCTTTGTAATCTTATTGATGTGCTGAGTACAAGAACAGGAAAAAGACATCTCAGTCCGGGACTTTAGAAAGTACTCAAATTTTGGGCATCAGTGTTAAACCAAACTCATGAAGGATTTATGTAGATAGCTTTCACAGATATATTTGATCTTTTTTAGAAGCATATGGAAATGCATATTTAATTTGTCAGCATTTTGCAAATCACACCCCTTCAGAATAATTTGCAGAGTATAAATGCCTCCATATGTTAAACTCGGGTTTGTCTATTATTGCAGGAATAAAGAAAGAAAGAGCCATACGTTAATTTTGGGTGGCACACTGGATTATGAAGGAGAATTTAAGACTGTAATGTCCCTTATTCAAATAACTCAGAATTAAGAAGTCTCAATTTACAGTCAATTTTTCAATCACATTGAATGAGCTATGATGAAATCTTACTAGGACCACAAACCTCTTACTTGAAAAGGAAAATGTGTCACATGCTGTTTTCTGTCTATATTGCCGTCTTAAGTCTTTTGAGACACCAACCAAAGCTGATTGAAACAGAAAATGATATGCAAACCAAACCATCTCTTTATAGTCATAGGAATGGCAGGTAAATGTATAGTTTCCACCCAAGCAAATTCCTTTTTCTAACAAAACAAACAGGCAAAGGGAAACTAGACCTTGCAGGTCAGCCATTTCTTGCCAGAACTATATTCAGAGGATCTTGAGCTTACCAGGGTGTTCTGGGTCTGTGAATGATAAGGCAATTTCCCAAGCTGCCTACACACCAGGTGTGTGTATCCTCACAGCAGACTTCTTACCCCAGCTCTTTTGGCAATCCTACAGAGCTGGAAAATGCATGCAATTTCTAGATAATGCTGTCTAAAATTTTAAGGAAAGAAAACCCTGCAGATTTCAAAGGTCACTTTCTGTACGGAACTTGAAATAATTAACACAGAATGCTGAAGATCTTTGACAAGTTTTACTCTTTAAGTCTGAAAGGTTCATTGACCTATGTGCCTTCGGAGACCCTAGACTATAGTATTAGAAGATAAAATAAAATTTGAAGTTTCAAAGGACTTCATCATTCCCAAATTAATGATTATGTCAGGATTACCAGTGAAGGCTGATGTGTTAGCAAGAAGGGCCTTAAGGAAATTATAATGTGGATAATTATTATTTGGCTTCCTTTAACAGCTGGTATTATTTATTTCCTGAGTAGAAAGAAAACAAGATGATTAACCAAATTTATTTTGAATTGTGATCACACCTCAGTACAAATAAGTTATTTTTATGGTAACACCTTAAATTTAACATATGGGAAAGTTATTTGAAAATTTCACACAATAGAAACTGGTGGGGCTGCAGAGAAGGTTAAGTGAGTCAAGTACTTACTGCAGAAGAATAACAAGCTAAGTTCAGAATGTGAGCACACATGAGAAAATCTGACATGTTAGTGAGTGGAAAACAGTGTTTGGTACTGGAAACCTATGTCACTACTCAGGGCTAGTGAAATCACGGCCATTTCAGGAGCATGTACAACCACTAGTCCACTAAACTCTCATAATCCCTAACAACAATCTATTTGTCATCATAGCCACATATCAGTGTGATTTCACCCTTCATCAAGGAAACCTCTTTTGGTCACAGACGGAGACCACGACAGAAAACCACAACCAATTGAGATGAACCATTATGGACCTCAAACCCAATACATCTATACAGACTGATCTAACTCTTAAAGCTTAGGGAACATTGTGGGAAATGGAATGGAAAGATTATAAGAGCCAGATCAATTGGTTTGCTGAGAGATTGTGTCTCCTAGTAATGTCAGCAGCTACAGCTACAAAATCTCCTAAGGATGGCTGTCCATACATGAGCTGAACAAGGACAGCGCCAATGGGCATGGCGAAGTCGGAAGCCCACAAGCCTCAACCCTACAAAATAACTATAGGTAACTGAATAAACGGCTCATGGGAGAAGTGGTCTTCCTCACATTTGCATACCAATTGGTTGTCCAGTGCCAAATATGTATACAAATAGCAATGTATGGACTAAATAGGATATATATGTATATACACATTCATATATATATGTATGTGTTAGCACTGACTGAGAAGGGGATGTTGACACAAACTCCTATTCCTAACTATGAATCTATTTGTATTTGATACATGTGGAGAAAGGGAAATCAGTTTTCTTCATTGGAGTGTCACTAGGTATATTAACCACACACCCATGCAAGCCACATGTCCAGAAATAGTCAACACAAATTGGAATCTATATTATTTTTGTACACTTCTTTTCTGTTGTGATTTTTTTATTTTTTATTTTTGGTTTATTAGTTTTGTGTTTTTATTTATGCATTCTTTTTGAAACAGAGAGGGGGAGAGGGAGGAGGGAGGAAGAGAGAGAGAGAGAGAGATCAAGCATATGGGTAGTTAATGAGGTGGGATGCGACTTGGAGGAGTCGGAGGAAAGAAAAGAATAAAAGGTAAGGTGAAGAGTGACAGGGGAAATCACCAGATGCTGACTGATCAGTGCTTTTTTGGGTGAACTCAGTCCTTTCCTCCCCCTGCCCCCCCCCAATCACACAGACACACACAAGCACACAGAGACACATATTCTTTTTTTTTATGTTTTCTCAAGATTTATTTGTACTATTTTTTTGAGGACATTTTTTTTTTATTTATTACATCTTTTCCTCAATTACATTTCCAATGCTATCCCAAAAGTCCCCCATACCCTCCCCCCTACATGTGACACATACACCTTGCCAACTGATAAGGACACTAATTTCACAATGGCTGATCTTAAGTTTTAATAATTTATAAATGAAAACAGAGTAAGCTGTGTATCATGATTGCGCAAATGAAATTCTCTGAAAGAGACTTGTCTGCTTTCAGACCTCATACAGTTACAACTTGAGGAATAAGTTTGAATATAGATGGAACTAACTTGTTCATTGTGGCTTCAGAACTGAGAGCTTAAAATAATTCTGGTTATACTATTGTTTATAATTTATGAAATATTATAGAATTGAGATAAAGGGCAATGTGATGATACTGTGGCAGGTTTAAAATGTTAAGCCAATAACATTTCCATGAAAGTACCAGGGAAGGGAATAAAAAGAAAGGGATTCCTTGAAATAACCTTAAGAAATGTCATTTAAGCAATTCCTTCTTCTTTTTATACCTCCATATGGATGGAATTTGTGGAGTGAATCTCTCTTATATACAACAATTTCAGGTCTCAAAGTAAAAGAATAAAGGTAATCACTTAGTTAATATTGCATTCCATTTGACAGAGAAATTGCAGCTATAAGTTCCCCCTCTCCTGGCCTGAGCCTACACCAAGAAACCCTGAGTTAGTCACATACATTTTTACTTCTGGGACAAAATCAGCCAACAATTACAAGTTGCTTTGGGACACAGATTATAACTTACTATTGTCTGTCACTTAAATCATGTATATGATTGTTTATGTGACACCTTCCCAAATGAATTGTAACATTTTTTTAATTCCCATCAGAAAGAATTTTTATTTTTCCTGAGAACTCTTCAAAATATTACACAACTAGAACACTAGCACTTGGGAAGTTAAGGTCGGAGGACCACAGGTTCAGCACCAGCCGAGACTATAGAGGAAGGACGTTTTAGGTTTAAAAAGAGGATCTGCAACAATCACCAGATCAATACAATTCCCATTAAAAATCCACCACAATTCTTCATAAATCTTCAAAGGGCAATTTTCAGCTTCATATGGAAACACAGACCAATAAATAAATAAATAAATAAATAAATGAATAAACAACAGTGTAGATAAAAACAAAACAAAAAACAATCCTAAATAATAAATAACTGCAATAAATCACCACCCCTGATTTCAAATTGTACTACAGAGCTATAACAATAAAAACAGCACTGGATTGACACAAAGATCAGACATGCACACACTTTTTTTTTTTTTAAATAAAGAAGCTAGAAATGAACACTGGAAAAAAGATAGCATCTTCAGTTACTGGCACTGGTCAAACTGGATGGCTGCATGCAATAGAATCCGAATATGTACTTATCATTCTGCACAAAACTCAACTACAAATGGCTCTAGATCTCAACATGAAACCAGATATACTGAACCCAGGAGAAGAGATATCTTTGAACTCACTGGCACATGAGATACCTTTCTGAAGAGAATACTGTTAGGACAGCCATTAAGGTTAACAAGTAGAGACCTCATTAATCTGAAAAATATCTGTTTTTAGATAAGTGGACAGCCATCAGAATGGGAAAAGATTTTCACCAACTATACATGCAATAGTGGATTAATATTCAAGATATATAAAGAAGTTAAGAAGAACTAGATATTTAAAAAAAACCCATACAATCCAATTATAGGTGGAATATGGACGTAAATAGAGAATTTTCAGTAGAGGAAGTTCAAATGAGAAACACTTAAGAAAATTTTAACATCCTTAGTCTTCAGAAAATTCAAATCAAAACTACTTTGGATTTCATTTTACACCAGTCAGAATGGCTAAGATCAGTAAAACAAGTGACAGATTATGCTGGCAAGTATGTGGGAAAAATAAAACACTCATTCTATCCTAGGTGGATGGAAGGAAGGAACTGGGTGGGAGAGGGGATGGGGAGGGGGTAGAGAGTTGGGTGGATTAAGGGTAGGGAGAGCAGGGGAGAACAGAAATAGGTGGGGGTGGGGTCAGGCAATCTCTAGGATGTGCCAGAGAGATGGGATGGGGATCAGCCCCAGGGTGTTTATGGGGGTTACTCTAACTGAGACTCTTAGCAGTGCAAGAGAAGGATCCTGACGTGGCCACTTCCTGTAGCCAGGAGAGATAGAGACAGCAACTAACACACAAAAATGTCCTGCCTACAAGATATGCAGGGACGAAATTAAAGCAGAGAGACAGAGAGAATAGTCAACCAATGACTTGTCCCATGGGCAAGATCCAATCCCTGACATTATTAATGATACTCTGTTATGGTTGAAAATAGAAACCTAACATAACTATTCTCTGAGAGCAACTGATGGAAAGAGATGCAGAGACTCACAGCCAAACATTAGATGGAACTCAGGGAGTCTTAGGGAAGAGTTGAGGGAAGGATTGAGAGACCCTAAAAGGACAGAGACTCCTCAGGAAGGCTAACAAAGTCAACTAACCTTGGGGACTCCCAGAGACCAAACAACCAACCAAAGAGCAAGCACAGGCCTGACCTAAGCCATCTACACATATGTAGCAGATGTGCAGCTTGGTCTTCAGGTAGGTTTTCCAAGTGGAGCAGAAGCTGTCCTTGAATCAGTTGCCTGTCTGCCTGAGGAGTCTGTTCTTCTAATGGGCTATCTTGTCTGGCCTCAGTGGGAGAGGATTCGCTCGGTCCTGCAGTGAGCTTATGTGCCAGTGTGGGAGTACTGGGAAGGTAGTGATAAATGTAATACCCAGAGGGGGACTCTACCTTCTCAAAGGAAAAGAGGAGGAAGGAATTGGGGGACAATCTGTATGAGAGGGTATTGAGATGGGGGAGGGGGCTGACATTGAGATATAAAGTGAATAAACAAATAAATTTTTTAAAAAGAGAAGAAAAAGAAAACACTCATCCATTGCTGGTGCGAATGCACAGAGACTTTTGAAGTCAGTGTGCCAGTTTTTGAGGAAGATGACAATCTATCACCTTAAAGTCCAGCTATACCACTCTTGGGTATATTACCCAAAGGATACTATGTGCTACACAAAGACACGTGTTCAGCCATGTTGATTGCTACTTTATTTATAAAAGCCAAAAATTGGAAACAATCCAGATGCCCCTCAATAGAAGAATAGATAAAGAAAACGTGGTACAATGTGCGCAATGGAATATTATTCATCTGGGAAAAATAAATGAAATTATGAAACTCACAGGTAAATGGATGGAACTTGTTCCTTCTGTGTGTTTCTTTAGTACTTTTCTAAAATATTCGTTTTGGTTTTATCTTATTGCATTTTATTTTATTATAATTTAATTAATTTTATTAGTATTCTTTAAGAAACTGTTAGTTTTCTAATTAGACATAGAAAGGGGTTAGATCCCGATTGGAGTGGGAATTGAGAAAGATTAAGGAGTAGAGTGAGGAGAAACTGAATTCAGTATATATTATATGGGAAAATCTATTTTTAATAAGACAGGGAAAAGGCTTTTTGCAGAAAATATTTATAAGTCATATTTATGTGTCACTTTGATCCACTCACTATTATTCAACCCACATGAAAAAGCAAGGAGAACTTAAACAGATATTCAGAAGGATTCGATGTGTAGTGATCCTTGCCATATTTAATTATTGCTTTGGAAATGTATATTTATACACGGCTATACACTCACAATACACATATGTAAGGCTACACCAGAATTCCTCATCATTTGAAAACAGAGAAATGTCCTCTGAAATAAATTTTATTTATAATGGAGAAAATAGTTATTAAAACATTGCCTTAAAATATTAAGTCAAAATATTAGAAACATGGCTCAGCAGTTATGAGTACTGGCTGATCTTGCAGAGGACTGATGTTCAGTTCCCAGCACCCATACAGCAGCCTACAATCATCTACAGCTCCAGTTCCAGGTGCTGTGACACCATCATTTGGTACTAGACATTCTGCTGCAAAGACAAACACTAGTACACATAAAGCAAAAATAAATAAGTAAAAAATGATGTGAGGTTGAAATAATAAAAGATTTAACTTTATAATCTGATAAATTTGAAAATAAAACAATAACATTTAAAATGATTATTTTGATATTTATTTTTATATGTATAGTTGGTTTTTATACAGGTAGTCTGTCTGGCACATGCATGACTGGTGACGTTGGGTCAGAATATGGTGAGAGACCGCGTTAAAGACAAATGTGAAGCACTATGTGTGTGCTAGGATTCGAACCCTGATCCTCTGAAACAGTAGCCTGTGGTCTTTCACTGCAGAGTTATTTCTCCAGCCATATGATACAGTTTTCAAAAAGAAGAAACAATAAATCCATTGTTTATTTTGGATTTGTATTTTTGCATTTGCAAAATATAATCCTGTTCATATAAGGTATAACTTTTTCTACAAAATCTTGGAGATGTTTTTTAGCCCTGGCTGTCCTGGAACTCACTTTGTAGACCAGGCTGGCCTTGAAATCAGAAATCCACCTGCCTCTGCCTCCCAAGTGCTGGGATTAAAGGTGTGCACCACCACTGCCCGGCCTTGGAGATGTTTTTAACAGTTTCTTTTTCTCTAAAATCTTTAACATTTCAGCTATTTGATTTAAAATTATTGTCAGATTTCTTCAACTATCCGTGCTAAAAATTCTAACTATGGGATATCCTTGCCTATCATGAATCAAGAGTTTTTCAACTTCACTTACACTGTGAACTCTCTGGAAATATCATACTTTATAATGAGTGTCCATTATACTTGTTTATCAACTCTTATTTATAATATGAGACTATACAAAGTAATTAATAGAATTGGATTTCAATTTAGTTGATGAAGGCTTCTTAAGTAGGAACTAATTTTATAAGTGGATGGTTGACCAATTAAGATTTTTCTTATAGGAAAATCTTTGTTACTCTGTGTTGTGTTGGACACTGGATAATGCTTAAAAAGTGTGGTACTCTCACAATTTGAAATTTGATGACAATAATGACTAGCAATGAAATTTTTCTCTTAAACAAATGTGTGATTAAAATTATTACCATATCTGAGCTACTCCTAGAGAAGCACTTTCCTCTGCAGTCATAAAATCTCCGTTCTAAGAATATTTACACAAGGAGGCATTATGCGGGAGAGACAGATGAGATCACTAAGAAACTAAAACAAAGTTTACGTTGTAGATACAGCTTGGGACATGCCTCTAGGTATATGTGGATATGGAAAATATTAAATCCACAGAACAAATTTGCATAAGCTTATCTCCACAAATATCATTTGTTTAGTTGTAAGAAACATGGTACAAGCTTATGATCTTTAATGTCTTTTGGTGAGACATTTTGATGCACATGTTTTTTCTGTATTGGACTTCCCTGAGAATTATTTTATGTGAATAATAAGGGGCAAAACAACAATAACCTGTGTTTGAGATCTGAAATTTGTTTTAGCCTCTCACTAAAGCTAGTCAGAATCTTTTTAACTTGCACACTACTTGTAATAATAATTATGACAAAAGCCCTTTATGTCATCTCTATTTTAAAATTTCAATCAAAGGACTCTAAGTGGATCCAAAAAGATGTGTTTGTATGAATAAAAATTAGAGAATTTTTATCAAAATTATCAATAGGCATCATTCTTGGCCACTTAAAATGTCCTCAAACTATCACCAATGGAAGTAAAACTTTACACAATGGAAGCACTGAAGATATGCTGAACCTGTTGCAAGTAGGCAGCAACAACATTGAGTACCATGGTCTCACTGAATAACATTAAAATTGTGAACAGAAATCATCTTTCTGCACATCTGATCCATTTCAATTCTCAAAGCAGAATATCCATTTTTATTAAAGCAGGTTGTGGCTGAATATTGAATTACAGCTTAAGGAGTCCTGCAGAAAAAACATCTTACATATTGAAGTTCTTAAATCAAAGGGACAAACATGATACTGGACCACATGAAATATAATCATTGACATTTGTAAAGCTAACACGAAGTCAAGGTCATTTGAGTACTGTTTGTCACATATTGTGATTGTTAAGCCTTTGAAATTTAAAGTACTACTTTCATATTATTTTATATTTACTTAGAAAGTCATATATAATATATGTACACAGATATCAAATGAAGTTATTCCCCCTTAGAAGCGGTTAGACCAAGTTTTTGGATAGGGGAATTCAAGAGATTTTCCAAACAATTTTGGCTACAGCTTCTGTCCTAAGTTTCTTTCCAGAATTTGAAGGTAAGACCTATTGCTGAAGAAACCACTTAAGGCATAGTACTTAAAGGACTGAAGCTAGAATGGACCTAGAAAACCCATACATGAGGACTGTTATAGTAGCTAAAGTGGCTATGCACGCTACCAAGATGGGAAAGCAACCAAAAGTCCTACCCATTCATAAAGCCTATGAACTACAACAATGACCAGAAAAGCAAGATATCCTGTTGGATGATATTGATACTTATATTTTTGGAGTAACCAGCATTCATCTATATAGATTTAAGGTCCACTCGATGGGAGAGAAATCATAATGGCTGCTGTAAACCTAGCCAACTACTGGCAGCTAGTCAGGTCATTAATCAGAGGATAATGTGCAACTCGCACTGCCCTAAACCAATATAATTCCTTATGGCATTCTAGATATTTACCCTCCTTAGACCTCCAGAAAAGAGTAAATCTTCACCTCTCGTAAAAGAAGCTTCTCTTTGTAGTAGCCATAGATCATTATAGGAAGTCACAATTGATCAAAATGGAAAGAACAACAGAGAGTGGGGAGCCAAACCCCAATTTGATACATCACCCTCAGAGCAAGATGTGCATAATGTCAACCCCAATGACATGCCCATGAGGGTGGTGGAGGAAGATCTCACAAGGTCCCATGCGATGTGGAATGATAGATAACTAATGGTTGTTGAGAGAGGGGAGAATCAATCTTCTCTTGGGATAAACCCCATGATAGCTTATCCAATCCTGAGTGGTCAGCCCTAAACACATACAAATGCGCAACACTAAATGGACTCAGCAAGTTAGGTTCATATAACATACATGTATATGTGTAACAATCATGACAGAGGAAGAGGTCATGAGCTTGAAAAAATAGGGAGACACAGGAAGAGCTGGAGAAGTAAAGGAAGAGATGACACTGATGTAAATACAAAACTTACGTTTGAAATTCTCAAAGAATTTAAATTAAAATATAGTCCCACATTTTAGGGCAGTTGTTAGATTGTTAGTTGTAGATTGAGCAGCAGTCCACCATAAATATCTGTTGAGGGATTCTCAATATGTAATTTTTTTTAGCTAGTCATAATCTATTATAATCCTTAAGTGTGGACTAGGTTAAAATTGCAGGGAGAGAAGCTTTTGATTAACAAAAAGGTAAGATTGCTTGAGCTGTGATCTTTGCAGAGTAGATTGCCTCTGTCTTGTGATAGGCTCCTTATCCACAAAAAAGAACTTGGAAATATCTTACGTAATCAGCCGTAGATAACATCCAACAAGCACCTTCTAACAGCAACAAATGAGGAAAATTCTTGGTATAGATATGATGAATCAGGTTAATAGAGAAAATACTTCAAAAACGTTCCAAAATTATATAGCAACTTTCCAAAATTATATACTAACTTTCTAGAATGCACTTCATTTCCCTGGATTTATGCCACACCAGATGGACCACTCATTTCTGCATGGGTGTTTTCCCACATTCATAATGAACATCTAAAATTTACATGAAATTCACCATACACCTGAAATTACCTTATCTTTACTCCTACCCACATTCTGTTCTTTATCTCTTTGAAAGCATCCATTATCAGACTGCTGCAATGTACATAGCACTGGGATTAAAAGAGGAATACTTTATAGCAATTATATTTGTATTATAATAGCAGAACTATTTATGTTAAAAGAATGACAATGATTTATTTATTTGAAATAACATCTTTAACCACTAGATGTCAGCCTTTTCAAGCAACAAAGCTTACTGCCAATTTTGTCAATGTAGCCTTTATATTCTTCATTTGAGTTGAGGTTGTTCGTATGATAATGAATAATTTAACAGAGACAACAAAAGCCAACTCTCTCTGAAGTTCTATAAAGATAGAGAAGGTATAGGAATAAGAAGTTTTATTAAACACAATTAAACAACTGAAACCTGAGACCTAACAATGGAAATGCAATTATTAATTGGTAAAAGAATTAGGATATATACCCTGAAATCCAACTTATATGTGATATCTACATGATAATTGTTATTCACAGGAAAATATCCTTTGAAATGTCAAAATAGCTTTACTGAGTGAGCATCAGGACTGTTTATGGAACCAGTCTAGTTGAGTGTCGTATTTTGACATTTTCAATCTTCCTCTAACATTTTCCCAGGGATGCCCTTTGATTTGCAGATATACAGAGAAGGAAAACACAGTGCAGAGCACAACGTGAAACTTTCAGCAAAGCACTAAGCTTCGCATCACAAACAAGCAGAGATCATGAGGCTCTTGTGCAAGTCTACAACACCCCTCGCCTACATAGCTCTAAGTCCCTAACACAAATTAACTCATGATCCTGGGTTTGGAGGAGGGAATTAAGCCTAGATATGGGAAGCCCTGGAGTCAGTCATTCTGACATCACATTGAGAGAAGCTTTAAGAACATGAAGAAATGAACAACAAACAGAGGAGGAAAAGCCAGTCTTCTGTAATGCAGCTTGGCTGGTTAAGCCTGATTTAAGCCCATCCATATGCCAGGCTGACTAGCTAAAAAGCAGTACATCAAAATATAATCTTTCAAAAACATTGAACCATGGCATATACAAATACAAAATAAGCATCAAAAAAGGAACCTCTTTTTCAGTATGGTTGACACACCTGTCATAACTGAGGTGTTCGGAGACTGAGGTAGAATACTCTGACTTCCAAACCAGCCTCGACTACACAATCTCCCTTGAAAATCTAAAAAAGAAAGGAAGGAAGGAAGAAAGGAAGGAAGGAAGGAAGGAAGGAAGGAAGGAAGGAAGGAAGGAAGGAAGGGAGGGAGGGAGGGAGGGAGGGAGGGAGGGACAAGGGAGGGAGGAAGGAAGGAAGGAAGGAAGGAAGGAAGGAAGGAAGGAAGGAAGGAAGGAAGGAAGGGGAAGGGAAGGGAAGGGAGAGAGGAGGGGAGGGGAGGGAAGAGAAGGGAAGGAAGGAAGGGAAGAAGGAAGGAAGGGAAGAGGAGGAAGAATGAGAGATGTAAAGAGTGCACAGTAAGGTCAGTGGGAGAGAGAATTTAGAGAATAGAAATTTAGTCAATTCTTCAAATTTCCACTGAACCTGGTGACAGCCAAAAATGATTTGATGCCCTAGAAGGTCAGAAACCATAAACTTTGGGGTTACCATTTGTGCTTGAGAAAAATACTTTCAATTGGAAAAAAATGCTACATGTTCACTGGGAGTCAGCTCCGCACCCATCCAATAAGGATGAGAGAATGTCTTAATGACAGTTTTAGAAATGTCACCCAATGTTAATCTTCCTAAAGTTTTGAATATATTTATGTAACTTTCTATGAATTGGTGACATATAATAAAACTAAGTGGCAACATTTAGTGCCTTGGGATACATAAAATTATTTTTTTACTCAGAAAACTTGTGTATGCAACAGAGGCTGACATTATTTCCTTTAGGGGAAGTACATTGAACGTGCGGAAATATTGTTGACATTGCACACCAGCAACAGACTGTGATTTACAGATTCCACAGAACGAAGCATACTCAGTCTTTCCTGTTCCTCGTGTGCTGCAAGAGAAATCATGTGCAGCCCACCTCTGCTGGCAGGTCAGAGCTTAACTCCTGGCATGGCCTGAAGCATCTATAAATTACTTTCTCCTCTGTCCATATGCAAACAGATTGCCCTTTAACTTGATATCACACTGCAGATCATCTATTCCGATTTAAATAACAAAGGATGAGAAATACCTCAGATAATTACTCATAACACAAGTTTAAAAATATCTTGTATATTATCTATAACTAAGCAAGATGAAATGATAACAACATTTGTTATGTTTATGTTGTATATATATGTGTGTGTACTGTTTGTGTGAGTGTTGTATGTGTCTGCACGTTTCTAAGCATGTGTTTGGGCATACACTGTGGCACACATGTAGGGAGTTCAGAGGACAACCTTGGATATCTGTCTTCCTGTATCGCTTTGGTGCTCACTGTGACATATGCCAGCATACTGTTTGGTCTCTGAACTTCTGGAGATGCTCTGTTTGCACCTATAACTACACTACAGGCAGGGTGATATTATAACTTGTGTGCAGCCACATCTAGATTTTTATGGATCCTGGGAATACTAATGTTGGTCTTCATGCTTGGGCAAGTGCTTTATCCACTGAGCCATCTTCCTGGCTTTAAATCATGAGGACCTGTGTTTGGATCCCCAGCGCCTATATAAAAAGCTGGCAGTGATAGTGAACAGCTACAATCCTTGACTTGAAAGGCAGACACAAGAGCATTGTGGGAACTTGCTCTCCACCTAGCCTTACCAGATCAATGATCTCCAGGTTCACTAAGAGGTTCCCTGTCTCAAAATATAAGGTGGAAAGCCACAGAAGAAGAGACCTAAAGTCAATATCTAGTCTTCACACTTAGGTATACATATGCACGCAAGCACCACCACACACATAATTAACGCATTTCTATACACACACACATACACACACCAAAAACATGACTTAAAATATGTACATTTTCTATTAATATGTGTTATATATTCTTCTCTGAAGATTTGGGATATAGACAACTCTTTAAAGTACTGACAGCAATATATATTAAAGGAAAATACATGCCTGGCTAAATAATTGTCCAAAAAAAAGCACCTTTTAATTTTAGAAGCCTGAAATCTTGAAGAGACTTCAGACATGATTAAGTAACATACAGAAAATGATCTTAAATTTCTAGGATTAATATGCAGAGAATTGCAGAAATGGGAGGTGATCCAAGGTCTAGTAATTCAGATGTAATTTCTTTAAAGGTTAAATCATTGAGGCAGTGGCTAAGGGATACAGAAAACTAACCAACGGCCCTGAGTCATGTAGTGGCACTGTCTACGACCTCATTGAACACATTCCAGAACAAACACAAATCAGAGGCAGAATGATATATTTTTTTTAATCTCCACAACAGATAAAAATAAAAGGCACACAATAAGTTTCTTCGTCAAGTAAAAAAATGCAGAAATGTGTTGGTGTATTGCATTTGTGTTTTCACTTATTGTAAAATATGAAGAGATGTTTGAAGCAGCCAGTATCATTTTTGCATTGTTCAATGTTCAGTTTCTTCAGGATTCATGTATAATGAAGTCTTGCAGGATAGAAGATATCCCTTACAAGCTAGCTTGTGGCACTGACAGCTTTAGAGGTAGATGCTATTTGAATAACAATACACTTAGGCCTTTATTAGGCACAGTCTGCTTGTCTTTCATTTATATTGATGAGGAATAAGAAATTTTCTAGTACAAATTTTTTCCAGTGATATTTTCCTTATTCTCTAGCTGGAATCAAAGATGAAAGAAAGGCTATCCAAACGAAGATGTGACAAATCCCCAGGCTTCAAATGGAGTGGAAGGAGGAAGGGAAAGGAGTAGGAAAGCAGACAACAAGAAAAAGAACTGCTGGCTGCCTCTTCTCACCCCCATGAAGACTGATTGCAGGACCATGGTGCTACCTACTCCCAGTCTTAGCTAGCTTCAATAACTTAAAAACCTCAAAACAGGACCTTTAGGAGTAAACATGGCAGCTATTTCCTGCCTCACCTGTCCCTTAGTCTAAGGGAGCCAGAATCACTAGTGTAGAAGATGGAGTTGATGGTGAGGAGCCTAATCTGGGGCTGGAATTGCTGAGAGTCACTGCTGCTTGCTGTCCAGTGACTTTGTTTCCCACTCACTTGCTTGAGAGGACTTTTCATGAAGCTGAGCTGTCCACTGACAGCTTGTAACTGTTTCTCTAGTTCCCACTTCTACAAAGCTAGCACCTCCTTTGTCATTCTCACAGATTTTTTCCACCGTTCCTCCCTCCCTCCTCTTTTTTCTTTTGCTTTCTTCTTTACTTTCTTCTCTCCTTCCTTCATCCCGCCCTCCATATCTACCTCCCTTCCTTCCTTTCTTTCTTACTTGCAGAGATTTTTAAATTTTCATTTTATGTTTTTATATTATAATACATCATTTTCTCATTGCCTTTCCTTCATCCAAACCTTCCCATATACCCCTCCTTCCTTGAGCTCTTTCAAATCCATGACTTCACTTTTCATTTAGTTGTTGTTACAAACATACATACATACATACATACATACATACACACACACACACACACACACACACACACACGTACATATGTGAGGGAGATGTACTCATCCCTTCCCACAGGCTTAATAGTTTAGAGCTACAAAGTTTCTTTCATAGACAAGATAAAACAGTGGTAAAGCTAAGGGAGGGTAGCTTATGTGCTTCAAAATCAATCCCAATTACTTCTGTACTTGAGCCCTTATTATGAAGATGAGCTGGAGAACTCAGAGGGAAAAACAATAGGAACTTCATAAAGGTCCTGGTTCCAGTGGCTCATCTGACACCTTGGAATTGGGGAACTTAAACACAACCTGTGACTTTCAAACCACAACATTGTGGTTTGGATCAGGAGACAGACTGTACTTAAAGCAATTGGCAAGTCTAAGCAGCACATTTAAAAATATCAATTTCCAGAGGGCTTTTGTATTATACCATTGTCTCTCCATGGTTGCAAGGAACTCATTTTGCATTGAAGGTTTCTTTTTTGATTAAATTTCTTATTCAGCCAATTGAAGTCTTTGGAAAGCAATTATTTCTGAGAAAGCACAGCACCGTTAATAGAGTGGTAAAATAATTATAATCTAATCCAGATCCTGTTCATGAGCAATGTAAGAATGTTTAAGATCCTAGGAATACACACCAATTCATTCATACCAGAACAAAAGCTTGGAGACACTACTCACGCAGGCTTGACCGTATGAGCATGTTTCTCATGGACGAAGGCACCAGCCAGACCTCCAGCTCCTGAATTTAAATACTGGAAAAGAAGTGAAATCGATGGCTCTACTTGACTATATGAGGAAGATATAAACATTATTTTTATTTTAATAAAATAAACCCATAACTTTTGACCAGTTTCAAATTTGTGATTATTTAAGCTTCTGGAGAAAAACAGAATACTGGGTCTTACTGTTAAAAGAAAACCAAATGAAAAGTATTACTAAGTTGAAGATATGTGGCTATGTTATTTTTACCAAATTTTATTCAGATTATTTGGGTAGGAGAGTAGGGCAGAGTGAGGTTTTGGAGAGCCTTGCACATATTAAAAACTTAGCTGTCCTGATCATTTGTAGGACAACTAAGTCTAGCACCAGTGCAGGTACAAAGAAGAAGCAAGAGACTGCCATCTAAAAGTGACCAGAGACTCCTTAAAATGCTGACACACACCCCTTGGAGGAGACATAAAATGCTCAAAACATGTGTATGTGATGCATGAAGTTTTATATAGAACACATTTAACAGATAGGATATACATGTAATGCTCAAAACAAAACAAAACAAAACAAAAACGACCCCAAAGGTGCAGTCCTTGTAGAGTAGAGCCATCTGAACTACTAAGTGTTTGTTGCTCTTGCATACTTTTTACCTTAGAAATTGACTTTTTTCTAATACAAAGCTCTGCTTTGGCTGTTCTTCATGTATCTGTGTTTTCTTGCTTCAAGTCCTTCCTCCAGGACACTCCAGAGGTGTCCATTGAATGCACAGTATCACTTGTATGTAGCAGCTAAACTAAGTTCTAACAGATTTCAAAGCTTTTGTTCAAATGCTCTATGCCAAATAATTACTAATTCATATATGTTCAAATATTGTAACTTACTTTTAATATCCACAAAAACTAAAGGCATCATCAATATGAATTATGCTCTAAGTAAGGAGTCTTTCTCAATATTTAATTTATTTTCATAGTAGTGTAGACATTTAATGAATACATTTTCAACAGTTGTAGGAATAGAAAAGTTATTCTTTTTGTTACTCTATCATATGACCTCACTAGTTCCTAAAGAAGAAAACATGGCATTGACAGAATTAGAATGTAAGTTGTAGACCAAGCATTATCTCTCGATTAAAACCAATGTGAAATAAAGGCTGTCAGATATTATTTCCTACCTTATAGGAACACCAGCAGGCAAAGTCAACACCCCAGTCATGTAAGCGGAGTTCAACATTTCCAACTGCATGTGCTAGGTCAAAGCCAACAAAACAGCCCTAGGGAAGAACATTCAAGGTTTTGATTTGTTTAATGATTAGGACAAACGTCTCAAGCCTACTGCAATATGTTGAACAGTAACATGTTCTGATACCCCGGATCACAACCTTTGACCCATAACTCCTTCAACCCTTTAGGCAGCCCTCTAGACAAAAGCCATCTTCACAAAACTACTTCCTTCTTCACTACGTTGACATTTTCACTTGTGGAAAAATGCAGATAGGGATGAAACTTCAGGTCCAGCAGGAGAAACAAAGTCAGCACTGCCCAGCTGGACTGCCTTGATTACACTCACTTCAGAGTTCATTTGTGGGAGACAGAGGGGTTTGCTGAAATTCTACTTGTGAGTATTGTAACAGTGTAGTAGCAGGTCCCTGTTCCCAATAGATTCAGAGTCCCAAAGACACCAAGGCTGCAGAGCCAAAGACCCCTGTCCAACCCTCTGCAATACAGGACAATGTAGTGCTGACTAGGAACAGAAGGCTCTAGATCTTTACCTTTTAACACAGCACACCTGTGCTCACAATCACCCCGTAAGCCTTCCTTTTCTCGTGCATCCTCTGTCTTTTACCTTCCACTTATGCACACGTTTCAGGCTGGTTGTGCTTTTGTCCATTTTTCAGCTGTTTTTAGACTGCTGTTTATTTTGTTCCATCCAGTTTACTCTAAATCATTTCATTCTAGTCTAGTCTGGTCTACTCTATTCTTCTATGCTGTCACATTTTATATGTTCTCTCTCTCCCCATGACTTTTCTTCTTGTTATAATGCTTAGCCCCCATTTCTTTTCCTTCTTAAATTTGACATTCCATCAATGTAACAATCTCTAAATTCTGTAGATCCTAACTCTATCTCAACTCTCCCTTCCTAGCTACTTAGCCTACCTTAATTTCTTTCCTTCAAAGTCAATCTAATACTTAGTCCTTCTACTTATTTACCCTACTCCACTCCCCTTTCTAACCACTTTAACTAAAATATGAGTATGCTACACGCTATACTTTGTTGTTTGTCTTGCAATCGTCTTTGAGGTCTTTGCTAGTATGAAAGTTAGATAATGATCATACCAAACACGTGTTCTCATCCCCCACTTAATGTCTTACTGCGGGTGTTATACAGAGTTTATACCAGGTATCTGGAGCTCCAGGTATGAAAAAATTATTTCCTGAATTATACAATCTATACTTCCTCATCCAATCCCACCTGAACAGTACAAATCCTCCAACCAAAAGAGTATAGCTGATTAAAATTAAACCAAGCAAAGAAGTCTCACCAAATACATATTACTCAATGTTCTAATGAACGAAACGTGAACAAACAAGACATCCTCTCCCTGAAAAAGCATTACTCCTGCAAAAATGACATCTAGTGTAAGTGAGATGCTCTCCTAGACAGACAAATCAAAATAATGATCAAAAGCATGTTCAAAGAAAGACACAGGTAGGGAAATACAATAAAGGAGGGGATAGACAATATGAAAGAAGAATTTTAAATAAGAAAGAAATATTGAAGGAAAACCGATATGATATTAAAGTCAAAGTAAGTAAAATAAAATAGTAAGTAAAGTAAGATCAAAAGTAACTAAAATAAAAATGTAACAATGTCTCAGTGATAGAATGGACCAGTAAAAGGGGAAAACACGGAGCTTGAAGACAAGGAATAAGGACTAGAGGAGACCAACAAAAATAATGAGGAAACGATATTAGTGGAAAACCCAAGATGTATGAGGATTCTCCAAAAAGACCAAATTACAAGTTGTAGGCATAAAATAAGGAGAAGAAACTTATTCTAAAGGTATAGAAAACATTTTTTAAAGAGTCAGGATAGAAAAATTAGCAGAATTCAGAAAAGAGATGCCTATCCAGAATGATAAGACCAGGAAGAACTTCCTCTAAACATATTCTCATTAGAATATTATATAAATAGGGCAGAGAATGCATATGAAAAGCTGCAAGGGAGAAACACCAAGTCACGCATAAAGGCCATCAGAATAACAGCAGATAATGCAACTGGAAGTCTAAAGGCTAGAAGGTCTTAGAAGGATGTATTTTAAGATCTGAGAGATAACCATTGACAATCCAGGGTATTATATACAGTGAAACTAATGACCACAATTTAAGAAAAAGATAAGAACTTTTGTGATAGAAAGAGACTAAATAAATTTATGGTCACTAGGCCAGCTCTACAGAAAATACTTAAAGAAATCCTACAGATGAAAGAGAAACATAAATCCCTCCATGAGGCTACTGAAAAGAATGAGCCATAAAAGAATGATACTAAACAATGGAAAGGAGAAGAAAAAAAAAACCCTACAAAATCAGCAGAATGCCAGGAATCAATACACAGCTTTCAATAACCCTGAATGTTAATGGCCTCAATTCCCTAATCTGCAAACATAGCCTAATAGATTGGACCAAAACGCATGTGTCATATATTTGTTGACTCCAAAAGAATACACTGTGTCATCAAATTAGTACCTTAGAATGAAAGAATGGAAATCTATCCCAAGCAAATGGCCTACAAACAAGCACACCATACAGTTACAATATCGGGCAAATATAATTTAAACTAAACAAAGTGAGAAAAGATAAAGACAACAACTTCATACTTATTAATGGAGCAATCAACCAAGAGGGCATTGTCAAATTTCTAGACGAAAATGAATTTCCAAAAGTAAACCAAGATGAGATAAACCCTCCAAAATGTTTAAACAGATCATTAACATGCTGTGAGAGCAGCAAATCAAACAAGAATAACAACAACAACAAAAGAGAAAAGGACAAAGAAAACCCCAAACAAAAAACATGAACCCAGAAATATCAAATGTTCTCGCCCAAGGAAATGGTAAGCCAAGTTGTCTTCAGTTGTCCACTTTTTCCAAAGTTGAATTAATAAAAATATCAAACATAAAATGGGGAAAATACCAAATTACAGTTTCTCTCCAAATATCTCCTTTTTCATTCAATCTGTTTCCCATTTTGTCCTGAACATTACAAGCCCCTCTCTGCTGCATAGGGACCTGTGCTTTGGGTGAAATCACATGGTACATTTGGCAAACACTCCCTCAGTAAGCATCACTCATCCTGCCTTTTTCTTCCACTGTGTCTCAGACTTGCCCTGGATATTTACATGTTGGACATTTACATGTAATGTGTGGGCATTCAAGATACTGGATGATCAGCTCTTATGCTTGTTTTCCAGCTGAGCCAGTAAAATTCCTTCCATCCCAAGGATAAGTGTTTCTTTCTGGGCTTCCCTCTCAATTGGATGTATAATATAGAGTTTCTGATTGGCAGGCCAAGTAAAAGACAAATTAGATATTGGAGGAAAAAGGCCAAATTCTAGCAAATTAAAAATCTAAAACCAGAAACAAACCAAATACCTGTAATTGAATCTTCCAGAAAAAAAAAAAAAAACACTAAGTAGTTAACTTTGAACTAAATGCTTCAGAGACAAAATACAAATAGAATCCAAACTGAACGGTATCTCAACTATCATCTCAAAACAAACCCATAGATCATCCATCCATCAATGCAAGGCAAGTCCAACCTCTAGAAAGAACTCTCCAACAACCACTCAATGGGGCAACATTGAGCACGAGAGTCTCATGCTAGTACCTGACACAGATTCAAGTTGTTCCTGCAGTAACAGAACAAAAGAAAGCCATAAATCATGTCACTTTCTCAAGGACTTTCGTGGAAATATCAGGTTATTGTAAGAAAATCGAGAACTCTCTGTTACAGTTCCCAGGTGCTATCTAATGACTTTCTAAGTCTATGGGCTGGTGGAAGCTTATTGCTTTTGTTAGCACATTCCCCAACACTCCACCTGATAGTCACAAGGATGGCAGGGCACACACAGAGGTGAACAATGAATGGCTATTAAGGAGACTGAAGATAGCCTAAGAGTATTGTACTCCAAAACTACCACATCCAGGCTCTTCACAATCTCAGATGATCTTCTCAGTCATTATTCTATTCAGCTTTGTAGAATTCTTAACACATGTATAACTTTTATTCTTGGAAATTCTGTTCACAAAACTATATTTACTATCATGTGATTACATCTATTATTTAACAAAAGAAACGCCTTATCTAGAATGTGTAACTTATTTCATTGTTTTCTTCTAATGTAGAGAGATGAATTTGTACCATTTTTCTTACTCCAAATTGAGGAGTATGTATATATATAAATATATATGATATATATATATATATTATAAGCAAGATGTTTTCTATGGGAATAAATCTTTTGAAACTGACTGGGAAGCAATACAAGTAGTTCACAACAAGGAGACTTAGAGGTCATCATAATCTGGGCTTGCAGATACATGATTCAGCATAATAGACACCCACATTTGTTACCGTGAATTGTAAGATACCCATATGATTGAAATTCCATGTGGCAAAACCAGAAATTGTGAAACTTAAGTGCTCTGTCTACTCACTTGCATTTCTAATTAGAGGAGTAGTTTTTTAACAAGAGAAAATTTCAAACTCACCTTTTTTATACACTGTTAAGAGTTTAACTTTCTTAGATTACCCAAAGAAAAATCTGTACTTTATTTCATGATAAATTATTCATAAAGTATGGACTATGAGGAAGGCACCAAGTTCACCTACTGGATCCTGTTATTAATCCCCTGTGGTCACAGCTGTGGCATTGTATCAGAAAACCACTCCAGGCTCTCACAGTACATTTTATTGAATGTACAATTCTTTTGTATGGATGGCAGAAAACATAAATTATTAAAGTGGGGACTGTATCAAGCTACAAATTTGAAAGAGGTGGTCAGAGTGTAATTTTACAGAAGAGTCGCTAGATGGCAGCATCTTAAAACAAAGCATCAAATTGAGCCCTTCTTCAGCTATTTCCACTATTTTCAAATGGAGTAGATGACTTGTGATTCAAAGAAAAGGAAGAGGAGGAAGAGGAAGAGGAGGAGGAGGAAGAAGAAGAAGATGAAGAAGAAGAGGAGGAGGAGCTCAAAGCTTGTTTTCCTAGTTCATACAATGTTTTTAAGTCACAATTTTTCAACAGGATTTTATACCAACTTTACCATAGATGGTTATTGCATAAGCATTTTGACATAATTAAGTGGAATAGAGTTGTGCTTGGCCAGCACAGTCCCTTACTTTCTAGCTGTCCTTGAATAATTCTAGTCATTTATTTCTTAAATGCAAATCCTTTCGATCTGCATTTTTCTAAACAACAGTTTCAAAGGATATCCTGCTTTCCCTCTGAAAAACTCCTGCTAAGATTAGGATGCAAGCTGTAGTAGTTGTTTCTGTGTCTCTTGAGCTTCTATAAACTTGTCCTTTCTAGTTTTCCTGGCTCAGGGACCCTACTACCCCTTCAGTTATGTTTTCCTTCATGTCCTTTCCCTCTTCATTGTGCTGAAACTGATCTTAGAGTCCCTCAAAGGTCAAGGGCTGGGAATTTTACCTTGAGATTCATCTATAAATGACATTTGGAGGTGGGGTCATTGGGTAGTTAATATTAGCTGAAATCATAATGTGGTCTGTGGTAAAAACCAAAACCAAAGCCAAAGCCAAAGCCAAAACGAAAACGAAAACGAAAACGAAAACCAAAATCAAAACCAAAACCAAAATAGCTTTGTCCTTGCTGTTTCCCAGGTGATGCCCTCTGCTAGGGTATAACAAACTGCAAAAAGGCAGTTCCCAAGAATCCTTGGGACTGATCTTGGACTCCTCAACCTTTAGAACCACAATTTAAATAGGACAACATTCCTTTACAAATGAATTATGAATAGGCTATACTATTCAGTTATAGCCAAAGGAAACAAATGGGCCTGGATGACTGAGATTATGTTCCAAAGATCGGTGCCATTCCCAATACATTCCCTATTTATATACTCTTATGCAAACCTCCAATCTTGTTGTTCTGTATACTGATATAATAAGTGAAAGTGTTGAATAAGTAAAGCAAAAGACTAGACAAAATCATACAACAGCCAGTAGATATTCTCATCTGATGTTGGAGTTTCTTTATAAAATAGTTCTTATTTACATTCATATACTTAACACTGAAATTCAGCTAGACTTGAGACCCCAAAAAACCTTAATGAGAGCACAAAATCTTGGGTCAATACAAGCAGATGGGAAGGGGGGAGCTCTCCTGAGCTACCCAGGGAATGTCCTAGTGTTCAGATCCATCCAAGTCCCAAGAGTCAGAACTGTCCATAGTCCAATGATCAGTCTTGATAGCTTTATCACTTTCGGACTTAAAGAGCTTCATGGCTTCTACAATACTTATATCATCTCTCCTTTTCTCAAAGACCACAGGCTTGTCACTCAAGCACTCAGTCTTGGCAGGGAGATCAAAATCTAGGAGCCATTTGGTTTTGGTTTAGTATTTGCCATGAGCAAGGTCCCAAGATGTATATGTTTTAAGGTGAAGTGCTCAACCTCAAATTGCTTGATATGGATGGACCTGCAGCCAGTGTCAATGTGTAATATGACATTACAATCTTGGCACATGAATCCTGAAGTAATTGTGTGAAGAATAAATAAAATGAACCATTATTAAACAATTCCTTTCCCCCACTCCCACCCCCTGGGCTCAGAGAAGCAATACTTTGTGTAGCCTTTGAGGCTCTGTCTGCAAACAGCTCAAAGAAACATGGAGCAAAAACTCCCTGTCCACCCTCAAAATGTCATTGAACATGGCTGACCATGGCTTAAAGCAAGTGGCTAAAGAAATAGAGGCCTCTGAAAAGCCCAATGTTGGATTACAAATGAGAATTCATTGAGGTTTGATCTGGATGCGGTTTTATTATATGTCATTTTTCTCTAAAGACATCTTTTAAAATGGCATATTTTAGGTAAAAACAGCAAGTTCTATATGCTCTGGATTACTCTCTGGTAAATAAGAAATACCACATGCATTTGGTTTTGTAATCCTCCTTCACACAGCACCAACAATGTTTCCTGATCAGTGGAGAAGAATGCAGAACAGGGTGAACACCTTCATCTCCATCTCTTCAGAATTTATCAAACAATATAGAGAATGAGATAACGGAAGGTGATTAAGAATAGTAACAGTTTTGACAATTTTGGAAGTTCTGCAATATGCTAAATTTTTACTATCATTTGGTATTTTCCTTCTTCACTCAAGAAAGTTGTCTGAATTGTGCGGAATGCAAGACAGGTGTTTACATCAATACTTGGAGCTGGTATTCACCATTTGTGTTTTGTATGCTCATGAGGATTGTAAACTCACAAATGAGGTGGACAAACAACCAGTGTGCTAAGCCAGCTGAATTCCAACTTAGAGATGTAGCCACCTGGTCTTTATTAGCACATATAAGGGTAACTCTATCCCTTGGTAAAAGCAGCCTCTGAATGTTCATGGAAAGGTGCCGTACCAAATTCTGTTGAATGAGGCAGGTCTATATCCAGTGCTACTAACACTGTACTAGTCATGTCCCTAGTCTCCTCAGTTCCTTCAAGGCTGATTGTGGGCTTGATTTATTATAAAACGGCTTCCAGAGCAATGAAGTCTTTGAGATTTCTGTATAGCCTTTTCAACTTGACTCAAAATTCAGATAATACTGTGTACTTAATTAGAACAATATTCTTATAAGAAGAAAACTATGTGATAGAAAACTTTGTTTCAAAATAAAAGTTTCTGTGTACATTTATATGTGCGTGCATACCTGTGAACACATGGCTTGACTTTATAGAGAAATATGGACATGCGGTGGGTTAGTAATACAGTTTGCGAGGTAAGTCTGATGTTGGGTTTTGCAATGATTTTCACAATTAGAGGTCTGCTAAATTACTAGAGAGGAGTAGGAGTAGAGGACAGAAGTTAATAAGGTTTCCTGTCTCAGAATTAGAACATTTAATTCCAAAGTTCACTCCCTTATTGATACAGTCATGCACAGATAAAAACAATACCAAAAATCAAGATCTGACTGGGTATGGTGGCATATGCCTTTAATCCAACATACTTTGTAAATTAGAAGCTAGCCTGGCACACATTTGACAGGTTTTTGTCAAACGGTGTCACACAGTGAAATCCTGCCTATATATCTATATATCTATCTATATCTATATCTATATCTATATGAAAACAATTAAACAAATGCAAACTAGCAGTCCTATAAGAGGGTCTCCTATCATCTCACCATCTCTGTCAATCATCTTAGTCAGAATCTACAAAATATTTCCTTTAATCCATAACAACATTACCAAGACTCTCATATGACCTCTCCTTTGTTATCATTTTCTTTCAGCTCTCTGGTATGGGCAGGTATTAGTATTACATTCTATATTAAGCCTCTTTTGTACCAAAAGTCAGTAATTCTGTGGGTCACAATTCTTTCTAAACAGTACCTAGGGTTATCTACTTTTTTGTAGTGAGGGAATAATGCTTTCAGTTACACAAACAGCTCAATGGGAACAGCAGCTCTTCAGTATTAAAACAGAAGTGAAAACAATGAGTCTTAAGGGAAGAGATGCAGTCTTTCTCATGCAACTGCAGAAATAGTTTTTAGAAGTCAAGTTGCATCTCAAAATATCTCAGCGTGCATGGTTTTTGTACCCAGAACTCTGCTAGTCAAGGTTGTATTAGACCTTAGGCTCTTGTAAGTAATGCAGAAGATGAAAACTACAAATAATGTACATTATAGAAAATAAATCCCCAAATCTTTTATCCCAGGAGAGATCTGCCTGATGATGAATTCTAAATGCTCATATTGAAGGTCAGTAGCCAACTGAAACTGAATGAAGGAAGCTGGGATTATGTCTCAAATAGTTACCCTGGTATTGAAGTCCGATGATTTAAAAAGAAATATTTTAATGCATAAGTGCATAGTTACTGGGTAACACTTACTCTACTTGCTAAATTGATTCCACAGTTCCCATTGTCCCAGATGTATCGATTGATGGTATTTAAGCAATGTATTTGCAGAGCAGACAACAGTTCCTGATAAAGTGAACATTGCTCTGTGACTTGCCTGTCCCAGAGAGCTTAATTTTAAAGATAAGAAATCCAGTAAGAAAGTGTTTTGAATTTAAAAAGAAAAGCAAGAGAGAGAAAGAGTTTGTCATGAGAAAGGAATACACAAAAATCAAAGGACTTATTGCAGTAGAAACGGTACTGTAGCAAGTGTAATGGTGCATGATTATAATGCCAGCACTTGGGAGATTAAAGCAGAAGGATTGGAAGTTTGAGGCCAACCTACAATATCTCAACTCAAAAAAAAATTGCTTTAAAATCTAAATGAGATTTTAAATGGATGTTTCAACCATCTTATTTTTATACTCTTATTGATGTGGAAGGGTAAGTCTAAAGATGAAAGTTAAAATCTTCATGAAGTAGTAAACCTGGGCAAGTTAAAGCAACACAGTATGGGCATTTCTTTAGAGTCAAGCTGCTTTCACATATAGTATAGCATTAATTATATACTTATAATATCTATATATCTATAGCTACATCTATCTATCTATCTATCTATCTATCTATCTATCTATCTATCTATCTATCTATCTATCTATCTACCTATCTATCTACATTTCTTTGTACCAGCAATTGCCGTGATGCAAAATGACCTGTTGAGAGTGTCAGGTTGTTTACCCAGGTTAGAAAGACGTGGAAACAATCTCACCAAATGCTGGTTTTGGCTGAAATCCCTAGAACACCAAATGTGGATAAGGAAAGCTTACTGAGATGCAGCAGTGGCCAAGCTATTATAACTTTTAGGGACTTTCAACGTGCTATCTCTTTCATAGGAAGGTCACATGTACATTTTGTTGACATGAACATCTATGTAATCTAAATTGTCCTTTTAGATTCCATTTTATAGAGGAGGGATTCACATAGTCAGCGACTTCTTGGACGTAAACTGGTAAAGAAGAGTTGGTACCATGGTTCTGTCCTTAAATGTGAGGAGAGACACAAAGGAAAGCAAGAGAATCAGAATTGAGAATGGAGTCCCTCATCCATGATATTGGCCAAAATTTAAACAAATTAGAACATGCATGTGTATAAATTTTGTCCTGTTTTCATGAGATGCGGGAAATGTGTTTTGTTCTTTCCTTTGTCAGTATTTAATAATCAAATGCTTTCATGTCTACACAAACTGCCTAAATGAGTTCTTTAAAGAGAGTAGTTTCCCCCAGTCAGTCTTCTCTCTAGGATCCCCTTGAAGGCCAATCTTCCCAGAAGGGAAAGGTCAATATACAAATGAAAGAACCAAGTTTATTGTATGTGTTGTGTACCCCAGTACCTGAGAAGTGTCCAGGGACTTCCTGCTGCAAATCTCTGGAGGATTTTGTAATTCTCATCCAGTCCTCTAAAGACTTGCACAATTTTAATTAGAAGGAACTCTTTCAGATGCCACATAAAGAGCTGAAAAAATGCAGGTGGATGGGATATGTAGACTGTCATCCCGTGCTGTTGTTAGTGGGGCAGCTACATGAGACACCCACCAGAATGGGTGGAAGTACCATGTATTAAGATCTTTCTACATGAGTTGGAGATTACGTTTCTGAGGGTCTGGGAAGTCATTTCTGAATGCCGGCATTGATAAGAACCTTACCTGGAATATCTCTATCTCCTATCCTTGATCATTGGGACTAATCTAATACTCAAGAAAAGGGAGGATAAGAAATAATACTTACATTTTACTTTCCCTTTCATACCTTCTGAGATATCTTTGCCACTGCAGGATTAATTGGAATGAAGAAAAAGAGATAGTCTAGTGAGAAGAGATTGCCCATGCCAGCCATTGAAAACATAGCTTTGGAACCATCTGTAAGTAGACTCCAACACCAGGCTTCATTATCTGCTTAAGTGGGCAGGGCAAGTGCTTTTGCAGAAACAGTTCTCTCATCTGAGCCCCGATGAAAGGTCACTAATGGGTTTTCTGAGAAAATGTACTGGATAGCAAGCACCCCAATCATAGGATATTACCGGAAGTAGCAGCTATTACTCTGTTCTCACTTGTAAGGTGCATAATTTTCCAGAGATGCTTATCCATTAAAGTAATTCTTGGGGGATTTTCTATGCACCCTTATTTTCAAATAATTGCTGTGAAATTTTATAACTACTCTATCCTGTTTTAGCTCCTGAATAAAGACACAGAGACCTTGTACTTTTATTAACAAGATTCAAGCCTTGGCTGGGCAGCTATTCTAATCTGACTAGGCTGACAATACACAGACAAGTGATCTGTGACTTGCAATCTGCTCTTGCACTGGTTTCTTCTGGTCCATGTATTTTGTCATAGCTCCTCTCTCACCACAATCTCATGGCAATTCCTACTGGTACCCCTGCATGGTCTCTTATGCCTCGTTCTCCTCCTGGTACTTCGCTCTCCCCTATCATCTCTCTGGGATCTCCTGACTGACATTGGAATTTGCACCCAATTCTCTTCTTCCCACTTAATTGGCTGATTAGTTTTGTATTAACCAATCAGAAGGTGATGGGGAAAGATGTTTACAAAACACTGATACAGGTGATGCTTTAAAAAAAAGAACAAAGTCCAGCATGTACTCAACTCCCTGTTGGTACAAAAATCAGCAATTGAATAACACAAAGTCAACCTTTACTCAGTGCACAAAATCATCTCTCAAGAGTCATCTCTTTATTCTTATTGCTAAAAGGCTAACACTGAGTTTTTGTGATATGTCAGTGATAAAGCCTTTAGGTAGCATGAGACCATGAATTCAATTCATAGCATATGTTGTGCATGGCAAACCTAGAAGTGAAAATGAATGGAAAGGAGAGAAGGGATATCTTTCTAGTAATATTTAGTGGTTTAATGTGTCTAGTTTGAAGGAATAAGGCAAACAAATGATCCTTAGAGAGTAAGACCAATGGACTCAGGAGACAGGAAAAACAAATTAACTCAGAGGCTCTGCAGCATGCCATAATTTTTCAGGTGGAAACTTCTCTCACAATTTATGTCACTTTTACTCCCTAATTAATGATCTCCCCAACCTTCTTCAGTGGTGAGCATAGAATTCTAGGACACATGCATTTAAGACTCGAACTCTACAACTGGCTATCCTTTTTTGAGCTCCTTTATTTATTTAATCTCATATGTACAAAAGCAAGAAAATAGACTCAGTGGCACCATCTTCTTGCCCTATCTTAGGCCTATCTGACAAAGATCCTACAAATGAAAAATGAGCTTAAGCTTTTTAATTTATTTATTTCAGTTGGCTTAAGTGAGAAAATAGCTGAAGGTAATTTTTTATGTTTAATTTAGTTCATTTAATTTTTAATGACCTAATGGAATATCTTGATTTTGAAAAGAATCTCAAAATTAATGTAAGCATGCAGACCACAATTTTAGGATAGCTAGACACTATTTGCCATTTTCCTGAAAATAATTATACTTAAAATTCTGTTCCTCATGCAATACTGTGATCCATCAACTTGCCTGACCAACACTTTTGTTGACTGCACACACATATCTATTGCCAGATCTAGCATGTACTTAAAATAAATCACTTTATGGAAAGCACAGTCTGCAGCTTATGAATTTTGCGGAGTTAGTCATTGATACTCTACTGATGTAAGCCTTCTATACTTGAAAGAATTGTAAAGCAGAACAAAAGGAATCCAATGATATATTTCTCATACATTCCTCCAGACACAGTGATACAAAAACTTTCACGATGAAGGTCAAGAATTTCACATACAGGATCTCTAAAACAATGATCTTAACATTTGACACAGTTCATCATGTTGTCGTGACTTCACAACTATCGTATTCTTTTCATTGCTACTTCATAACTGTAATTTTGCTGCTGTTGTGAATCATAATGTAAATAACTATGCTTTTTGATGATCCTCAAAGGATCTAACAACCCACAGATTGAGAACCACTGCCCTAAAGTCAAGAAAGTAACGTATAACTTGGACCTGGGAGAAATATTTCACTTTCCTCTTGTAAGAATACAGTAGAAATGCATACTATGATGAGCTGAGGCTTAAATTCAGCACCAAGGACAGCGCAGAATATGTCACTGAGAAGGTCTAAGGTTAGCGTTTCAATGCACAAATGATGATCCAAACTTTCAGTTTTTTCCTGAGATATTTGCAAATAGTAAATTTTATTTAAAATATCATGGCTTGTAATTGTTGATAGGTAATTATGCATTTACTAATAGAATAAAAGCAACAAGGAGAATCTCTAGAGCAGGCTTTTGCCTGTTGATCAGGTAGGGTTCAAACCAGGGAATAAAAACAAAGGACATTTAACTGTAAAGATTCTGTCACAGGTGGGAAAAAGACTTTTAATTTTTTCTTTACTTAGTAATGACATCTCTATCTGCAGAAATGCCCACCTTGACGAGAAATCAAGAAATATCCTCCCAGAAGATAATTTTGGGGTGATTGCCGTACAAATCATAGTAATAAAATCCCCAACCAACTTTTCTTTCTTTTCTGTTTTTAATTATACACTAAATATGATGATAGTGTATTAAAAATCTATACATAATCCTTGAAGAGACCTCTTCTAAATTTCTTCCATCATAGCCAGTTTTTTAAACTGCCTCTGATTATGAATGCTTTCATTTCCAAGACACCTGCTGAGGCAGGAAGGTGACAGACCTTAGGTCAGATAACTGCAAATTAGAACCCTGTCTTAAAAATACCAGAGAAGATTCTGGAGAGATAGTTCAGTGGAGTTCAGTGGTTAAGAGCACTTGCTACTCTTGCTTGGTTCTATCTGCCTACATGGGGACCCATAAACATCTGAAAGAACAGTGGCAGAAGATACTAGACACACATCTGGTTTACATGCCTATGTGCAGGAAAAGTGCTGCACGCATTAAAAATAAAAACAAAGAGAAGTAGACAAATAGAATAAGATTTGTTATAGATAATTTAATGGTTTTTTTTTGGTCACCATCTTCCACCTTCCCTTATGAATATGGTTTGTGAGTAAATGAGCATTCTGCAACTCAACTGACTTTTAACCTGACAGTCCTAAACGTGTCTATTTTAACAACTCATCTGGAAAAATAACTGGAAAGAGAAAATGACATGCATGACTTCTGTATCTGTGTGTATGTGTGTGTGTGTGTGTGTGCTGGATACTCATAGAATTCCATGGGTTTTCATTATTATAATAGCAAATAAGTTAAAATGGATATATATACATGGGTGTCTACATTTTATGTTGGAATTTTTAATTTTTTAGTTATAACAAAGACAAGCCAGTCTTTCTTGATTAGTAAAGAGGGAAGAAAAATATAACATTAGATGAACAACTCTGAGTCCTAGACAACTAATTATATAATTTGTATCATCTAAAACAAAAAAAGGAAACATAAAATCCTCTGACTGTAACATCTCCTTCAGATGGTCCAGGAGTTACCAGGTAAATGCCGTTTGATACCAGAAAAGTGCTTCTCCCTGGTGCCTTCAATAAGAATGGACACACTATCACAAATCCTGACTGACAACTAGGAGGCTTGCTTTTCCCAGACCTATAATCCTAAAACAACATCTGGAGTCTAAAATACTCTTCCACTGGGAATTAATTACTTTTATCTTATATAGTCCTCTCAATCAAGTCTTAAATAAAACAGCTGACAAAGATTTCATAGAAACGGCTCTATAACTTTAGATTCCTGGGTAGTGATCTTCACCAATTTATTTTGACTTAGTGATTTCTGGATCTCAAATGGGCAGAATTATGAGTATGGATAATTTTCTTCGTGTAGCACAAAAATCTTCTGCCATTCCAAAGACAAGAGTTAATAAGATAGTCTGTTTAAATTTTACTTTTGTTTTACTTCTCTCCCTTAAAAAGAGAAGACTGGTATTCTTCTAGCAATCCTTGTAAGTGTAACTTAAACATTTTTAATTATCTTAATCACGCATATACACACCTACATGTATATGTATGCATATGTATATGCATATAAATACACATTTTCAATTTGCTTTTCCTTGACTTCCCTTGATTAATTCAAGTCTAGATAATATGTCAGGAATTCAGTGTAAAAACAATTTTCAGTGATTATTTAAAAACCCATTTTTACTATAACAGACGGAAAGAAGAGAGGGATGATTACACAATAGATCAAAAAATACTCTGAAGTGCATCACAATGATAGTCTTCATGTTTTTGCGAAGATAATAATGTACTATTTCATTGTGTCCACTTTTATTCCATTCCAGTCTATTTTCACCCTGGCAGGTTGGACATTTCTTTCAAAAATTAAAATAGATCTGCCTTCTTAAATAGCCAAAGCCTTGCAGTGGCTTCCGTGGGTCTCCGCGGAGTTGCTATGGCTTGTAAGAGGCTGCTTCTGACTCTGCCTTCTTCGTGGACTGTCTTATTTTTTTCTTTTCTAAAGTTCTAAAATTAAATTATACTGAACCAATTCTTCCTTGCAAACCTATTAATACTTTACACTTCTGAGAATAGGCCTTACTATATATCCAGCCCTGACAGAAAAGGTCACAGCTAGAAAATATCTGCTCATGTTGAGAGAACCGGCTTTGTTTCATCTTCTCAAAGAAGGTCACCCCAGCACACCGTGCTGTGTTAAGTGTTCCTTGTTTAAATTTTATTATTACAATACCCCATTAAAATATTTACTGATGAGTAAAAGGTATAAATATGTGCCACTCTACTACAGAGAATACCATGGCAAAATTCTAAGATCCTCTCAAGTAAACTATAACTTAAATTTTCTAGTAAAAGTGGGTAATAATAATAATAAAAATAATAAAATCATAATTTTAAATGCTTGTATAACAGGTTAATTCTTTCCTATAAGCATTCTTTTCATCATCAGTCAGATGTGCACATATCTGGCCTGAGGCAGGAGGACCATTAATATTGTCAAACTGGGTTACAAAAAGCCGTTCACGCACATCTTTCAAATTTGTTATTTATATGTATATACATGTAATATAATATAAAAAGTATGTGTGTTTGCATATTTAGAAATAACTATCTCATTTAATGGACATCTCAATATTATAAAATGCAATATTATAAAAATATATCTAATATTCTGAGAGACAGGAGCTTCTGTCTAACCTCACAACCAGAGTTAATAATACACTTTGAGGTCACATAAGAATTAAGACTGCCATCCTACTACGTATTTACTCTGTTTTTTTAACTCACTGTTAAGAGAAAATTTAATAACAATCCTCATTTGCCTGGGATTTCCCAAGTAGCCAACATTTATACTCCTAACTAATACACCGGTGTAATCACAAGTTAGGTGTTCTTCCATGCTCCCTACTCAAAATTAATGCATATATGTTTATATGTGTGTTATGATAACCATTTGCTGAAAATAAACAAAAAAAAATTAAAATTATCCACCACAAATATTGTAAGATAAGCAGTATACAGATACTGCTTTTAAGACAATGATATTTGCAATACTGTTCATTGTCTGGGTGAGTTGGGGTGAGCTGGAGTCAGTGACTTAATTCTTTGTAAAAACTCTGTTAAAGATTTCTTTAAAGTTTCTCATTTTCTCCCCCATGTGATGCTTTCTGTGGTGTTAAATGAAAGAGAGAAAAATCCTTTGTTAAGTACAGACACATTCTGACATACAGACTGATATACGGACACATTCACAAGACAGAGTTTCCAAAGGGCATAGATTCAGACTGGATAGAAGACACAGGGAGAACGGATAGAGAATTCAAATCTGGGATCTCGCTTGGTTAAATGACTCAAGGGAAAAAGCTTTGATTTTTGTCCCTTAATGTGACACCTGTGCATTATTTGAGATAGTTTATTATTAATGCATTTAAACTGACTTCAAGTCTTGATGCTGGACACAAGCATTATTGGTATGACACAGTAACTGTTCCTGGGAGTCGATGCCAACCATTGTAGCCAAGGTTTTGGTCGAAATCTTAGTCAATCATTTATCAGTGAACTCACAGAAGGTAAAGCTTTTCAAAGAAAAATTTGGATTTATGCTGAAGATAAAGGAATAGTTCTGGTGACCATCTATATGTGGATGTTGCTTTGGTGTTATTGAATTTTTACAAATTGATTTTACCAGTTAGATATTTATCAGGTTTCTGTATTTTTTCCTTATCATTCAGTATTCAGAATTAAGTGTGTGTGTGTGTGTGCGCGCGTGTGCGTGCATGCGCGCGCATGTGTTGCACAGATCTATGCGCATATACAGTGGTCAGAGGAACATGTCAAGGGTCATACTCAATGATGTCCACCTTATTTCTGAGAGACACTGTTGCTCACTGAACCTGAGTTTGTCATTTTCTTATGAACTATGATGGGTGGTTAGCAAGCCCCAGAAATCCTTCTGTCTCTTCCTCCTTATGTCGATTGAGTGACAGAAACACCTGTGGCTGTGACCAGCATTTTCACATTGGGGCTGGGGATTTGAACTCAGATTCTCAGCTTACTCAACTAGTGTTGTTGTGCAGTGAGCCATCTCTTCAGCCTGCCTTGTCTTCTCCTCTCTCCCCATGTCTCTCTATTTGTCTTCCCTGAGATTCTGTGTTGGTTTGAAGAAATGGGGTCTTCTTGTGTTGCCCAGGATGGCCCTAAGTTGCTGGACTCAGATGATTCTTCTGCTCCAGACCCTTAAATGTATGTACCACCATGAATGACTGAGAATTAATTCAACTTTATTAACTCTGATTGGACTATAATTGCTAGTAATACATATTAATAATTGAAAGAGCTTAGGGTTGGGCCTAATGCATAATTCACATGCAAAAATAAAAACTGTTACATAGAAGGAGATGGTTTGCAGAATCTTTTGAATCCACCATCTGCATTTACAAATCAAATACGTGAGCATCCTCATATGTGTGCTACTGCAAAGTGTAAAAGAGATGAGAGACTAGAGCAACACATTTATTCATCTATCTGTTTGGCGCGTCATCATTTGATACTCACTATTTGCCAGAAAACATGTGTAAGACACTTGATGGAGGACAGAAAGCACAAGAAGTTCGAAGTGAGACTTTGGAGAAATAAATTACTCAATAGTACATTAGTCTGTAGTTTAATTCATAAACCTTTAGCCTGAGTCTTCCCCTCATAAGGAGCTACATAATATATTCTGCTTTCATGTAGATGGAAAAGACTTAACACTAGAAGGGAAACATGAGACAGATGAACCTGCCCTATCCTCCATTCTTCCTCCTTGCTGCCTTGAATGGTAGTATGTCTTGGGCAACCATGTTATCACTATGCTTTAGAAAGTCAGAGAACTCCAGATCTCATAGAAAACAGGGGAAAACCTTAAAAAGAAAAGCTTTTTACAAAAGAAAATACCCAAGGAATAAAGCGTGTGTTTGAAAGCAGATCCTGACTGATGAATGATCAGGTTACTGAGTAGCTGAAACCAAAATTATCAGCAGCTCTTGTTGTGTGCATAGGGAAACAGATGCTCTGAAACATACTGCTCGGGGTGTGCACCAAATTTACATAAGTCCATAGGAAAGTGGATCCTGCTCATTATGACTGAATTCACACACAACGTAGGATCCAGGAAGTCTAAGAAACAGATGTACCAGACATGTGATGGAGGCTTACCCTAAGTAATTTGCAATAACAGCCTAAGTAGCATGTATAGTAACAGGCTTCAAATAGAAAAAAGGAGGGAGGCAAGTATCTGCTCTCCCACAAATATAAAGATTGTGCTGTGTTTCCTGTTAATATTGTATGAGAATGGAAATATAAATGAGCAAGACCTACTGAATACAGCATAGGTGAATTAGTCTTAGAATCTGGTAATAAGCCAAGCACAAAATGTCTATCCACACACAAGCTTTCTACTTCTATAAAGAGCCAAAGTGGTCAAAGTGAGTTATATTGGTAAAGTAATGAGAATTTTAGAAATGAAGTTCTAACCTCTAAATATTGATATGTTTCCCACATTCACAAGTTACTAAATAATTCTAATTGTGACCACATTAGAATGGGGGCACCAGATAGCAGGACCCCTATGAATGGGATTAGTTTGCCTATTTGTCTGCATGTGTATCTGTATATGTGTGGGCACACACAGAGACACGTACCAAATATACAAGCATAGCATGCTCAGTTTGTTTAGTGTTCTTTTTATACACACACACACACACACACACACACACACACACACACACACACATATATATATATATGATTTTAGGTTTGACCACCTGGTAAAAGGAACTAGAGAGCTCATCCCCGAGAAAGAATATTTCTCCGGCTCTCTGAATTTTTTAGTTTTCTGTAGTCCTTTGTCTATAGTTAGATCCCCTTGAGATTCCTTCCCTCCATGTTAGCACATCGACTGAAAAGGAGAGAGGAAGTGAGCATGGGGTGCCTAGCCCCAGCTGAGACAAGACAACTCTTATACCCAAGGCACAGGGAACACTGTGTACAAAGGGGCAAAGGACTGTAAGAGCAAGAGGACCAGGAAATCTGCTGGGAGAAAGTGACTCCTTAATATGACCCGGAAGGTACATCCACAATACCTCAGTGATGTGGATGCCTAAGGAGACTAGGAGAACTATGCACTCATATTGAAATTACTTACAAAGTACAACCTAGCTCCTTAAGCCTTCTACTTCTGATTTGTGCTTTTGCTGGCATACATGCAGTTTTTAATACTATACTTTGTGTATCCTCTTTCCTACCATGGGATTTTGAATTTTTTTACTCCAGGGTTTTGCAGTTTGCATTTTATAATCCAGTCATTGGCCTTCACGACTCCATTCCTGTCATGTCCAGCTGCTACTATATTTAATTTCTGGAAACTTCCCTCTCTTTTGCCTCACTTATTCAGTCCTAACAGTGATTGTTTTAAGTTCCCCCCTCCCTTTGAATTGTCAATTTCTTCCTTGATTGACAGCTCTAATTTCCTCCCTGTCTCTTTCTTGAGCTTTAGATTTTCACTGGCGACCCAGGAGAGTTATGTAAGTCTAATTTTAAATTAGCCTAATTTTTCAAATTCAGTTGAGAAGGAGAGCAATTATACAGCAAGAGGGTAAACATTTGTTAAAATAAATTTGATAATGGGTAAACCTAAGTCAACCATACCCCCAGTTTGCTCCCATGAAATCCTTTCATTTAGATTGGAACTGCTCATTTTTCCATTCATTCTTTGGCTGAATGTGCCAGGAGAATTTGGCTCTATAGATATGTTAAATGAGTGACAGCCTAAGGCACACTTAGAGACTGGTTTTAGCTACTTAATCCCTTATCAAGAATTAAATATAGAACCTAGTGAACACATTTATTTTCTAAGATTTTTACATTTTATTTATATTTTGAGTGTCTATGTATTTTGCCTGTGTATATGTGTCTTAGTTAGGGTTTTATTGCTATGAACAGACACCATGACCAAGGCAACTCTTAGAAGGACAACATTTAATAGGGGCTGTCTTGCAGTTTCAGAGGTTCAGTCCATTATCATTAAGGTGGAAACATAGCAGCATCCAGGCAGGCATGGTGCAGGAGGAGCTGAGAGTTCTACATCTTCATCTGAAGCTGCTAGCAGATTACTGACTTCCAGGCAGCTAGGGAGAGGGTCTTAAAGCCCACACCCACAGTGACACACCTACTCTAACAAGGCCACACCTCCTAACAGTGCCACTCCCAGGGCCAAGCGTATACAAACCGTCACAGTATGTATATGTATTTCATGTATGCCTGGTGCTTCGAAGGCTAAAAGAAGACATTGGATCCCTGGGACTGGAGTTACAGATGATTGTAAGCTCCCAGGTGTGTGTTGGAAACCAAGCCTAGGTCCTCTGCAATAGAATCAAGTGCTCTTAAACATGCGATTACCTCTCTATCTCCCTTATTTTAATTTGCAATGGGAAATACAGTCTGTATCTGAGGCATTTCCCATAATCTCATATTCACTGAGGAAAAGTGAGGAGAAGTAGGGAGGGACTGCTCTGTCACAGGTAGCCATTACATACTTTAAACACCACATTCTTTATCCCCTGTGCATGAGGGAGATGCTTGTATGATGAACTAGAACTTTTGAAGCAGAAGCTCAGAGAAGATGAGGAGTCCCCTCCAATAACATGCAGGGGACCATCTAACCCAGCAATGGCCCCAGACTGTATGACTGCCAAGCTCTTGGTTCTTCTTCTCCACCTTTTGTCTCATTTCTAGGAGGGTTAATGAGACATGCTTGCATACTAAGGGAACATGGTTGCTGATTACTTGCAGAACATTTTAAAACACAAGTTTTATTGGCTACCCTTTATTTTGGTGCTTAAGATTTAATATCTAAATTAAGAAGACATTATCTTTATATCTTTTGTAATGCACCACTTTCACAGTTATCCATCAAATCAGCTGGAGTTCCTTGTTGGAAATTCCTAGAGACCACTGAAGACGGTGCTAAATTCCTTTTCATTAGTTCCAGTCATTAGCTTCAATAACTGCATATATTAGCTAGATCTCACATATATAGTAATCCTATAACTTATTAATGTTCAGAGTAAAATTCAATTGTCACCTTTTTTAATGCAAGCCTTGATTGCATAATCAAACAGAACTGCTACTTAGGTTTTTTAAATATAACTTATGGCTATTGAATTCTTCTCCCAGTTGATTTCTTTCTGATAGGCCAAAAAATTTTAAAAGATTAAATCAGTTATTTATATTCTGATATAAAAAGATATGATATCTTAAATCACTTATTTATATACACAGAGATATGATATACAGATAGAGTAGCTTAATGTAGAATTAATAGTATGCAGGGGAGAAACACTTTTGTTATAGGTAGTGTTATAAAGCTATAAAGTTGTTCAGAATTAAATGCCATCCTTAAAGTGACTTGGGTAAAAAGTCACCCTACTGGTAACTCTACATGAGCTGCTAATAGAGCCTATATTTCCCTATCTAGAAATACGTAGCTTTAAATGAAAGCTGGTTCACATTTAGAATGAGTTACAGTACAAAATGTACAGAAGTGGGATTTTTAGAAGTTCTTGCATGTCCTGTAGACCCTTAGTATTTTATCCTCATTCTGCTGTCTGAGAGCCACATCACATATGCAAAATTTGCTTATCCTGGACTCTAGGGACCCACATGAAGATGGCATTTTTAGGAATGAGGTAGGATCACTGATGTCATGTAAACAAGCAATGAACGACACCAATCATAGCAATAGTAATAATAATCTCTTAAACTTGAAGACTTGGCCAGGTGGTGATGGCACACATCTTTAAACCCAGAACTTGGGAGGTAGAGGCAGGCCTGGTCTACAGAAAAAGTTCCAGGATAGCCAAGGGTATACAGAGAAGCCCTATCTGGAAAAACAAACAAACAAACAAACAAACAAACAAACAAACAAACAAACAAACAGTGTTTTGTTATTTTTAAAGAAAATAAATCCTGCAATACTTTAAAGTACACATAAAGTGCATGCTTGAGCGGAGTGCTTTCTGGGTAAGTACCAAGGAGAGAAGAGTAGTCTACCTTTGTGTGTCCAGCTTTTGTGATGGCAGGAATGTTGAACAGCTGTCCAGTATAAAAGTGCAGCCCACTGAACAGGATCACGGCAATCGAGTCTCCTTCCTCCTCGATTACTTCCAGTATGTCCTCCATCCTTAAGGTCTCTTCCCCCTAAATCAAGTTCAGTGCAAGTTACACAGCATGACCATAATAAACGTGTCACTCCATTTCCACAAATGTCTTCCTACATACGGCAAAGAGAGGGAATCATGCTTCCCCCTACCAATGTTCCTCGGAAAGCTGGCAAACGAGCAGCAATGGGAAGCATTGTGTTATTAGGAAATAGAAAGTAAAATGTCAGAGAAGTTTCATTTATGTGCCAGTCTGCACAAACCTACTTGCTTCTTTCTAATTAAGTATTCAATTAATCCTTACTATTCAGAAACTTTTCAATGATTTTCCCCATTATCTTTAGCCAACCAAAAAAAAGCAAGAAATCCATGACATATCTTACAGCAGAGCTGGAGATTCATATTGCACGTATCAAGTGAGTGGTACTTTTTCCAATGAGAACTCACTTATGCATTTTTCAACTGGGTTTTGTCAAAGTGATGTTTTAATTAGTTTAAAATTTAATTTTTCCAAGTCGACGTAAAGATAAAGAAAATGTGAAGAAAACTAGTCAAAATCAAGTATCAAAACAAAGTCTAAACTCCCCACCCATAACTATCAATTGAAAATTGTCAATGAAGTGAGACTTGGTCTTGAAAATGTAACAGTTGTAAGAGATCCATCAAGTGGGGGCACGACTGCTTATGGGAGAACAGGTCCAATGTACTTACAACTTCCCACAAGTTTTCTCATGTAGTAAATATGACATAAATTTTGGACCAGTACATGCTTAATTGCCTTAATATCACTTAGAAAATTTCTTAAAACAATCTTATTTAAGTTTTCAAATTTCATTCTATTGGCCAAAGTCTATGTTAGAGGACTTGTATGAATGTGTGTGTGTGTGTGTGTGAGCGCAGCTTCTATTGGAAGAGTCCTGGAGCTTATTTACCAAATGGAAATATTGATGTTGAAATCTGTTTTATTAGAAATACACTTTTTATACATATAAGGAAAAGAACTTAGTAATTATACGAAAAATTCTACTTAGGGAACTGGCAAATTAAACCTTTTTTAAAACTCTAATATAGTTTGACAGCTACAACTTAAAAATCAGACTAATGAGAGTATCACAGAAACTAACCATAATTCATTTATCTAAAGAATCACCATGAATCAAAGAAGATATAAGGTTTTGGTAAGACAGAGTCCTCCTCATGTTGGCGTGAAGCTGTTTAGTAATGTAAAAGACTGTTTAGACAGACCCAGAGGATAAACTGCTGGGCATCAGGAACACCGAGTCTTGTGAACTAGGCATTTATATCGCACATGTGAAAAGTGCCACTTATAGATGATGTGCAAATCTTTTACCATGAATCCGACGTGTTGGTTACTAAGCACACTGGAATCCCAGATTCTCCAACTTATTGAGTTTAGAAAACTTTATTTTAAATACAAGAAAATCCTTGATACTTTGCAAAAGAACATGAAAAAGATAGTGTCTATAAATTCCACCATAGTCAAATAGTCTTTAATTTGATTTTAATGGGAGCCATCAACTCATACATTGGAAATTTAAAGTGGTACACTCAACTTGCCCTTATTTTTTCACCTGCTAGACCACTATGGACTCCTTTGTTATAAAAAGAAAAGCTCCACACTGTGTGTTTAGTTCTTGAAATGAAAATAAATATACTTCCCATTCATTCTTTACTTAAACAAAAGGATCTAACAGTAACAATGCATAGATCTCTTGTGCATTCTTGTTACATCAGAGCCATGAAGATAATATACTTTTGAGGGACATAAGTGAACATAAAATGGAAGTCTAATGAGCATTTCTTTCTTTCGCAGATACCTCTCGTGGCTTTAACATCCGCATACTTTTCTCAACATCAAGTCCGTGAAGTTGAATCTGTGACTCAATAGCATACTGAAACAGAAAGAAAATCTATTCGTTAAATTAAGCCCAAAACAGAGCAGTGCATTAAAGAGTCTCCTCTAAAAATAAGTGAAAAATAACACTGAAACCACTGCAGTATATAAAACCACATGTCAGAAGTAGGATGAATGGCTACCTCACAGACGTCCTCCTTAATGTGAATCAGGGTACTTGTTGAAGTACCACGTATTAAAGGTGATCAGAAGTGCAGAATAGCTTTTAGAGCTAAGATAAGCTTTACAATAAAATTCACCCTGTGTAAGACACAATGGGGGCTTGTCAAACAACCAAAGAGAGGAGTGTGTTGGGCTTGAGTCATAGTACAAAACCAGTTCACCATAGGAAGATTTAGACAGCAAAAACAGATCACATTGAAAATTCCATACAAAAGATCCAGTACTAAGAGCAGCTGGAGCTTTCTTCAAGATAGCAAGGACTTCATCTTATTTTTAGCAAAAATAATCATGAGTTGCCTTAATTGAATTACATGCTTTAAAATTACAGGATGTAGTATAGAATGATCAAAAAGGAAAGTGTCAGGTTTCTTTAAAATGAAACAAAGGCTTCATCTGTTTACAGATCTGGAAGAATTATTCTTGTTATTTGAGTGAACCACAAGAAATCTTTTAATCTTTACTGTGTATAGGGGTTTATGTATGGGCACATTTTATTATATGTGTTCACATGTTCATATAGAAGCCATTGGTCAATGTCAAGTTTCTTTGCTGATCATTCTATACATCATTTTTGAGCCAGCATCTCTCAATGAAACTGGAACTTACAATCAGGATAGACAGACTGCCCAGTAAGCTGCAAAGCATTCTCCTGCCTCTCTTGTCTCCTGTGCTGGACAGCAAGCCCACAAAGCCACCATCAGCTTTCTTTGTGAGTGGTAGCTATTACAGGTCCTTATGTCTATGCATCAAGCTATTTACACACTGGGCCTTCTCCCTGCATCCCCATTATATAATTGTTAATGTTTTTTCATAAAAGGGAATCAATAAGTATTTTTAGCGTACTATGACAAAGAGGTATAGTTACAAATTTAGATGACAATTTAATGTTGCTAAAGGGTTAAGCAGTAGAGAGTGTATTGATTTGATTTCAAAAAGTAAAACAGCAACAGGAATTAATAAAACATTTATAGCCGCTCTTGATTTAGGCAACGATTTGCTCAATATTTTTAAAAAGACTAATAAATCAATGTCCCCATTCAGCCCTTTCCTCATGAACACATGTTTTACTTGAACAAAAGAAATAAATCTACTATCTAGAAAAAAAACTTAAATCAAAAGCACTTGACAGATCTTTTTTTAGTAAGCTTACTTGGAAATGACTAGCGAATAAACATTCAAGTCAGAGAAAGGATCTAGCCCTCTAGGAAGAGTAGAAAAAACATAAATATCATTTGAAGAAATCCTTACATGATCAGAAGGGAAGGCTTTGGCTTCTAGAAGAATTTTGTGCCGCTTTGGTGTAGGCTTAAAGAATGATAACTACAAGGAAGCAGAGTTATTGCGAAGCATCAGTGCACAAGTTACCCGTTTAGTCCTTTATGGCACTCGTTCATGTTATGAGCTCAAACGTTTGAAGACATTCATTAATTAACCATCTCAGATATCTCACAGGGCTACCTTTTCAATTAGCCTCATTTCCAGTGAGTTATAAAGAGGGTGGAGATATTGGCTCATTACATTTATCAATGGAAAACAAACTCAGAGGAAACTGGGAGGCAGATAAAACCAAATTCCAAAGCTTTATCTAAATGCTAATTGAAAATTTATCTTCTTAAGCATTTAAAAGTAATTTCTCTAGAGTGGGACTGAAATAGCTTGTTCTATCCATGTCTTATTTACATATCTTACATTGCCAATTTGGTTCTCTTTATCACCTGTCCCTCCTCGGGTTGTTTGCTTTCTGGCATTTTGGTTTAGGTCCAGGTAAATGCTCCTTGGCCCTGTCCTGAAACCCCTATCCATTTTAGAGGCACCAGCCAGAAGTAGACTACTTAGGCACTGGCCATTTCATTTCTCCAGGCAGTCCCTGGACGATAAGCTTGGCCCTGATTGTAACACAAATGACAACACCTGTCAACAGGGTGCTGCTCATCATTGGCCATGGTGCTAAATTAATTTTCACATATCCCCTTATTGAGTTCTGTACACCTATAAGGAAGATGCTGTCCTCCTTGTTACAAAGGTTAAAAACTAATTATCAGAGACACTAAAGAACTTAGTTGGGAGTCGAAACTAAGGATACGTGAACTTTTAGACATAATTCGAAAACATACTCCTGAGTGTTTTCATCAGACTGCTACATTTACTTAGTCTACCCCTCCCACCCCCACACACACACCCTCGGGTATGAGTAGACCTCACAGGTACTTAACCAGTGCCATTTTTCCATGGAAGAGGCAAATCTTCCATGTTTAAGAAGGAACCAGGAAATCATGGTCTAGCATTTCTTGGTGAAAAATAAATAATCGCACATGTGATCTTTGAATAAGTAACCCACCAGAGGCTTATGAATTTGAGGAAGAAACATAGAGATTATGCAAACAAGAGAACTCAAAACACAGATGGGAAAGAAACCTTACCAGCAGGAGATGTAAATTAACAGTCAAAGCATTCATTAGAGCTATTTCTTTCTCATGGGCTCCTGTAAAATAATCATAAAAAAAAAAATCATACTTGAGGTTTTCTTAGTGGTTGGAATGTAGTTAGAAAGCAAGGGTAGAGCTTTACTCAATCATGTCAATGGTTTTAGAGATAAGGGCATTTTGATGTGTCATTATGAATAATGGAGGTGTCCCTACCTGACCAATTTACCAAATTATACCTGAACTTACATACATGTCGACAAAGATAAAGAATTATATTCTACTTTTTATGTTTTGAATAACAAAGCCAAGATAGTAATCATTTCCATGACCTGCACACTCTGACCAATTTATCCTATTATCAGTTTACAAAATCCTTAAAGAGTACTTTGAATGTGTGTATATCTTTAAAATGAAATCAGGACTAATCATACCTTTAAAGTTGGCTCTTTCCAACATCAAGTTAAAGTTTACCTGTAGTAACAGAAGTCAGATCTGCCAAACATATTTCACTGTTATCACAGTGAGATTGGTCATAGTTGTCAGGACAAAAGAGCTGCATGGCAAAATACCAGAGCTTAAATAACTTTATGATTTACTCTTACGCAAAAAGAAAAGGACAATATAAGTGTGTGCTGTCTGATGAAAACACATGCAGAATTCACTGTTGGACCTAATGGCTAGTGTTTGGGAATGGGGATTAGGTGAGAGACAGAGCCTACCCTTGTGACTTGGCCACTCAGAGCTCTCCCACCTTCTGTGTGTGGCTCAACTTTCCAGAAGTTTCTTTAAAAAACTAACAAACAAACAAATCTAGAACTATTTTTGTCACCAACACTTTGGAAAATATCTATCACAAAGTTCATAAAGCTGTTAGAGAAAATATATAATGTTCAGGAACATACAGTGGTCTTACATTGTTTACTCAGACGCCTGTCTGTGAGTTCCCTTTAGAAACATAGAAGTCAATGGAATAATAAGTATGATAAATTCCAGGGTAAGTTTGTTTGGAGTGAGGCCATTGGAAATGACTGTTTAACTGATGAATTCATATACTAACGTAGCCATTCAAGGAGAAGCCTGTATTTTCCTTTGGTCAAAGGTACCTTGTTTAGCTAAATGGATTTCTTTATTTGTTGTACAATTCGTGAAGAAGTGGTGGGTGTTAAAAGACATCCCAGGTCATTTTAAAGGGGAGCAGGCCTGAAATCAAGGGGTCCGAATAAAATCTCTTTCTACATCTCTAGACATAGTAAATGCACATAATAAGCTTACATCACATGGAATAAATGACACATACCTTCTCCTATACAAAAAAAATACCTTGAAAATATGGAATTAAAATGAATGTTATCAATATTATTCTAGTTGTCTCTCTGCACTGCAGCATGTTTTTTTACTGATCCTTCTGAAATAAAACTCTGTCCTATGGTACCTTGATTATATGATTGATTCATTGTTATTTTCCTATATTTATGGTGAAAACCACTTATTAAGAAGTTTCAATGCAGAAAGTAAAAGAACAGAAAGAACGAAAAGAGTATGGTAAGAATTGGGAACAAAACACCCAGGGAAGGAGTTACAGAGACAAAGTTCATAGCTGTGATGAAAGGATGGACCATTTAGAGACTGCCGTATCCAGGGATCCATCCCATAATCAGCTTCTAAACGCTGACACCATTGCATACACTAGCAAGATTTTGCTGAAAGGACCCAAATATAGCTGTCTCTTGTGAGACGATGCCGGGGCCTAGCAAACACAGGAGTGGATGTTCACAGTCAGCTATTGGATGTATCACAGGGCTCCCAATGGAGAAGCTAGAGAAAGTACCCAAGGAGCTAAAGGGATCTGCAACCCTATTGTTGGAACAACATGATGTACTAACCAGAACCCCGGAGCTTTTGTCTCTAGCTGCATATGTATCAAAAGATGGCCTAGTCGGCCATCAATGGAAAGAGAGGCCCATTGGACTTGCAAACTTTATATGCCCCAATATAGGGGAATGCCAGGGCCAAAAGAATGGGAATGGGTGGGTAGGGAAGTGGGGGGCGCTATGGGGGACTTTTGGGATAGCATTGGAAATGTAATTGAGGAAAATATGTAATAAAAATATTAAAAATCAAAAAAAAAAAAGAAAAGTGGAATCATATTTGTGTGCAGAGCCCTAAAAAAAAAAAAAGAAAAGAAAGTAGAATCAATGAAAGAAAACATTTAAAAACAACAAAAAATGGTTTTTGCTTGAGCATTACATATTGATTAAAAGTACCACATTCTGAGAATTATGGTTTTTCATGTAATACCCAATTCATTTTAGAGGACCTAAAATGTTTCTGCCCTGGGAAAGTTCTAATGCCAAAAACATGTGCTGCCCAGGCACACTGGTCTGAGTTAATCTCATGGCATTTCTCCCTCATTTTCAAGGCCATACTCATTCTTGAACCGATTCTTGGTCAATAGTCTCTCACTAGCTTGAGTGATTATTTATCCCCAGACCATTATCCTAACTTTTACTACTGCAAATGAAATCCACCAGATTCACTTGGCACTTCACCAAATGCCATCCTAACCTACTGCTGAGCCCAGTCCAAAGGCAGGGTCCATTTATTTAAGATGCAAATGTGCATACCTAGGTATGTGCAGGACGGATGTTAGAATAAAGTCTTAAAAAAACTAACAGAAATGTTTACTGTGAGTATAACTAAAGGCACTTAAGAGCAAATTATTCCTAGCATCGGAGCAATTCAAACTGAACTGATTTTTAGTTTGTTTTCAAAGGAAAAGTTTACCTAATTGACCTCGTGGGTTCAAGTTGTACCTCTGAATACAAAATTGTTCTACTGCATTTCAGTATTATTTAAGAGATAAATTATTTAAGCTAAATGAAACTCTTTCAAGTAGCCTCTCCTTGTTCCCTTTCTTGTCCTAAGAGCCTTCTTTGAATTAACGAGGAAGCATCCTGACCTAAAATTATTCGGAGTACAGCTTTTTTGAAGCTTTCTGAAAGCTTAAGACTTGCAAGGCTCTTCCCCTTAGGGGACCACTTGTGATTTTCTTTGATAAATGTCAGTTGGAGTTGCTTCATCTGAGGTGGGTGCTTTCTGCATGTTTATTCTTTGCATATAAATGCAAGCACTGAATTCTTGTTTTGAAGCCTGACAAGGTAACACTTCTGGAGCCATGATCATGAGGCAAAAGATTTTAATTTCCTAAATGTTTAAATGGCCACATCTGGAAGTTGAGAGTGAGCTGAACCATTACAGAGTCTGGTGAGGAAGTGCACCAACACTTTGAAATCTGCAACTTGTATCATTTCACAAAGCCTTCTTAGCAAACAGATGAGGAATCTATTGTGGGTTCCCTTCATTATATCAGCATGGAAACTGATACTATTGACCCAAAGTCTCTCAAATAAGTATAATTTTTGTTCTGAATTACGTTTGAAAACACTGTTTATAAGACATTCCCCATGAAGGGAGACATAGGTTCATAACTGATTTCCTTCTTTGTCTCTCTCATCCCACTATAATTTCAAAGTTTTGCAAGCCTAGAAGAGCAAGTCCCCAAGCTGTTTACTGTCTGGTAAGAGAGTCCACTTGGATTATCATATCATCTTCTTTCTACTTTATTAAGCAGATGCAAATGCTACTGTGCATTTGATGTCAGGACTGTAATTAGGCAAAGGCCTAAGGAATTTTTATAGTTGCAAATTTCTATGTCCCCTAATGATGGTCAGTATATAAAGAAGGCTCTAGAATAGTTGAAGCAGATCACCTGGGGATCATTGGCCCTCTTTTGGTCAACCACAAGTTTAATAGGGCAAATATGTTCATATTACATTTTTATAAGCTCAAATGCATACATCTAGCCCTTGGTGATTTTTATGTATCCAAGGGACTTAATAATAACACTGATAATATTCTCTAACAAATCTATTTGTAGCATCTTGATAATATGACACTAATTATAAAGGAAAGTTACTCCAAGTTCCATGTTTTGTGGAATTGTTGGCTATATAAAAGATGTTTTACTAATAGTTTTTCTTTATACCCAAAATTGAAATTATTTTATATCTGAATAAATATGGCTGTCCACTGTCTCTTTCTCTTCCTGTTGATTCTACAGCTATCACTGCTATATTGTAATTCTTTTTAAAGATTCTTAAAGACTATACTCTCAAGTAACTAGAAGAGCCAATAATGGCTAGAATAAGACATGTCTGTCTGCTCATGACATATGCGGATAGCTTAATAACTAATGAAAAGTAACTTTCTATACTTCACTGTTATGTTACTTGTTTCTTGATAGTTAAGCCATATCACCTGGAGCCAATTTATGTTTCTTATGATACAATATAAGGAAGAATAATAAAAGCTGTAATAAAGCTGGAAGCATGGCACAGTGATAGAGTGCTTGTCTTCTTATGCAAGGTCCTTGGTTCCATCTGAGAATACACACACACACACACACACACACACACACACACACACACACACACGGGGCGGGGGGGGGGAGAGGGAGGGGTGGAAAGAAAAAGAAGCAGACGATGATGACAGAATTAGGATCTGAGAGAGAGCCACATTTCCAAACAGTTCATGTTTAATTGGCACAGTAACATTTCCTGAAATAAATATAGTCTATTTCCCTCGTCTGTCTTGTTTGTTGGTTTTGTTGTTTTTTTTATTATTTTATTTTTGATAAAACCAAAATCTTATAGTTAATTAATAAGACTACATACTCTACTACTGTGTTAGCAATATCTCTTGTTTGTTGTTGACATTCTCTACTACTGTGTTAGAATATCTCTTGTTTGTTGCTGATGCTAGTGACTGAATCCAGGGCCTGGATCTTGGTAGATCTGCACCCTTGCATTCTTGTCATTAAGTTAAGTTCCCAAATCCCTGTAACAATTTCCTCCAATTTCACACATTCCATCCTTGGGGGAAGCTTCTTGAAACTTAGGAAGTTCTAAAGTCAAGTTTGTTAAGACTCAGTGAGACAACTCACAAGTCTCAGAAAGTCTCTAATACTTAACAGATTCACAAAGCCTTTCTTACCCCCAAATTAATCGGCACTAAGAATTACTAAGGAGAGCATACTTTTCAACCTGTTTAGTTACCTGCAAATTGTACAAATAGCTCCAAGATTTCAGCTCCAAGGTTTGTGAGGCATTGCCCTCGCTATGGTGTGCTATCTGTAATGTACCTGCCTTTGTGTCACTCATACTACTGTAAATTATCCCCCAAAACTCATTAAGTCATCAAATTGGACCTTGATGGTATTATTACTTTTTCTTTCTGCACATAAATAGTACTCTATTACATAGATTTTAAGAAATTTAGGGTATAAAATTTATTTAAATCATAAAACTAATCTTTTAGGGTATTACTTAATTCACTTTTATGAAAATTGTATATATTCTGTAAATAATAAAACAACATTAGAGATATTTCACTAGGCAAATTATGAATTACAGCACAAATCCATGTGTTTAAGTTGATAATTATGTTTTTATGTATGATTTGAAACTTTGGGAAATAATTTATACATTTTATTGAGTTTTATGCATACAAAGTAGATTTTTTAACATCTCAAGAAATAATTATCTTTTATATGCATTTTTACATTGGGAACTGAAACATTTCTAAATTAATTAATACAAAATTCAATTAAAAAAGATGCAAAGAAAGAAATTTCTCATATGTTTGGCTGTGTACTCCAAGCTTTTGGTACAGAGTGCCTCAGCTCATCGCTTCTCCTAATGATAAAGTCTGTCATCCCAACAAGGTGTGACCTAGGTAAAATCAGAAGAAAGACTATGTGACCAGATGGTTGGGACTTGTCATCTCATCTACCTACTGTTTAGGCCTGGACATGAGCCTCAGAGAACTCAGCTCTACAGGTTCTGAGTTGGAAAGCAGACCCAAGGTCTGAGGGCATGCATGAAAGGGCCTATGGACACTCCCACATGGTCCTGAATCTCCTGACTGCTGTGTTGGGTTTTGTTCTTTAAAATGAGCTGGTCAGAATTTGGAAAGTGGTTTAACTCTAGGAAGTGGGTGTCAGAATTTAATCAAATGATTGTTAACACAGTTCAACATCAGAACTGGTTTCCAGTGTTAGAGACACCTCAAAATGTGAATCACAAGGCACTGTATAGTATTTGCCAACTAGATAACATTTAACAAAGCAAAGGTCATTAATGCAGCGTCTTCAACTTTAAAAATTTTCAGGCCTTTGTTCTTTTCTAAACAAACTGACTACCTACAGTCCTTTTTTATTCTCCTTATTAATAACAGTGGAAGGTGACTGCTTTGAAATTTTTGCTACCTTTATGTGACATGCTTGTATTTATTGAGCAACAAAGCACTTGTACAATTAATGAGTTGCAATAGTCCTATAAAGTTTTAAATAGTCAAAGCAAAATTGTTTAGAGTTTATTGGCTTTATAAATAAATCTTACTAAATAATATCATATTATGACTTCCCTGGCCTGTATATAAATAGACTAACTCCCCCTTTGAGGAAGATAAATACTCAATACAAAATAACAGGGTTAGAATGCAGTTGTTATCTGTTAAAAAAAAAATACCTAGCGCACACACACACACACACACACACACACACACACACACACACTGTACATCTAAGGAAACATATACTCTCATGTTGAATTAATATAAACACACATTCCCAGGGTTTCCATTATTGTGTTAGTAATTTACAAAAATATGAATAGTATTCAAAAACTGAAACTTCATGGCTGCTCTATGAAACAACGCTTCAGTCCATTGCCACCTCTAATGCAGAGTGTTTCTTTGTGAGTTCTCTCTTTTATCCTGCACTGGGATTTCTGACAGCTGTGTCAAGGGTGCTGCTCCTAGAGAACCTCCAGGACATTAGGGGATGCTGCGCTCCTACCCTTCCTGAGCTTGAATGCCCTTTGGTGCACACACACCCAACAGCTTCTTATGAAGGCTTGTGTGCTGCCCAGAAGTGGCGATTGCACATTCCTGAACTCTTTCATAACAGCTATACTTTTGGTCTGTGGAGACACATTTGCTTATATTGTTCCTGTCATCTTTCAGAAGGGGTGGTATTTTTAGTATGCACTAAATAATCAGATCACATAATAAGGCCTTATTAAACCAATGGAAAATTTTCCCATTAGGAACTCAATAAAATTGGAAATTAATGTTACTTTTGCTTGCAATTTTTTGATTCAGAGTTTAAAGTTTTGTAATAGATAACATAGTAATGTGGTTTACAATGTAAAAGATGATAATTAAGCATGTGATGTTGTTGACAGTAAGGTGATCCTAGTAAGTTGTTTGGTGAGGAAGGTGAGTGTCCTGTTTGAACCTTGAGATTTAAAGCACAGAGAAGGTACACAGTCTTCAGGTGAGTTTTAACTGCCACTAAGAGCATGCTTACATTTATATGTTATGAATTAAGTGTGTCTTGCAAAGGCCATATGCTGAAGTCCTCATCCCCTGTGGTAATTAATGACTGAGGTCATGGGGGTAAGGTCTTAATCCCACTGGGTAAAAATGTGAAATTGGTTTTTGCAAGCCAGGAAGAGAGCCTGGTAGCATTTAGATCATGGGCTGTTGGCCTCAGCGAGAATATGGATCTTTGAAAACTGCCCAGTCTTTGTTTTGGCTGCCTGGGATGACTGACATGCATGCTGTTCCTCTTCCTGGGCCGGGTTTCCTCTGCTCCCAACCCTTCAGACTTCTCTTGCACTCTGATGTAAGAGGAGCCTGGAGCAGGCTGGAGGTCACATACAGGGGTAAGAGGAACTGGTCATGTGCATACTATGTATACAGCCTTTCACTAGGTCTCTCTTTTATTTCTATCTTCATACATACTCCCCCACATGATTGACTTGGAAATTCCCAAACATTTGAAAGATAATCACCAGAGTAATGCAAGGGTTGTCATTTGTCTGTTTTCTCATTATTAGATTAAAATTTGGTTTATTGCACATTTGTTTTTATTTATTTCTACAAAAGCAAGTGTCTTTCTGCTACCAAACGCTTTCATTTGTTTTGGCTTTCTATTTTTCCATTGAGAGTTTAGAAACTGTTTTCTAATGCCTTAAATAATTTCTGAGCGATCATTCAGATAATATATATTTTCATACATATGTCTAGTACTTAATTAAACACTTAGTTCCTGTGGTAACCCAAGTCACACTGACGAGTTGTGGGCTTCCTTGGGGTTCAGAGGTTGTTTGCATGCTAATTTTTGTTTTGCAGTCAGGATATAGCCAGGAATCCCTTTTTGTCTTCATTTATTCCTCACTACAGTCTTGAGATGTTCAGCAAAGGATCAGAAATTATTTTTGAGTAGGCATTCCATTCCTTACATTTTATTGGTTTGCCATAGCCTTTCTGAGTACAAGTCTTCTCCATTCCAATTCTGCCTGTTGTTCATGTAGATGAAATCTAGTGATTTGCCCAGAAACAAATGAGACAAATATAAGACAGTTTTATACTTCCTGATAAGGGGGTGAGATTGTAGAAAACACTCGGAAGTCAGGAATTTCCTACTAAAATACATCAAATATTTTCATATAGCATACAAAAATTGAAAAAGTATAATGTACTCCAAATGTCACAGAAAATTTCAGTAAGTGCTGAATATTCAAGCCAATGAAATAATTTATTATCTAAAAGATCACTAATTCTATCAATAGGATACAAAATTTAATTTAGGAAACTCACTATGCCACAAACTAGCACCAGTTTTATTACAGTTAATGTTAAAGGGATGAATTCTTGAACCATATTGCTATTACAAAGTGCCTAAGATGTGTTCTCAGTACCCATGTTGGATGGCCCACAAGTGCCTAGAACTCCAATTCTAGGGGATTCAAAGGCCTGTTCTGGCCTTTGTTAGCACCTCTACTTATTTACACACACACACACACAGAGAGAGAGAGAGAGAGAGAGAGAGAGAGAGAGAGAGAGAGAGAGAGAGAGAGAGAGAGAGAGAGAGAATGAGAATGAGTTCTAGTCCTGTGTACCATACCAAGGCAAATTATAAAAGAAAGCAATGAATTGATGTTTTGCTTACAGTTTCCATGATCATTGTGAAAAAGATCATAGTGGCAGGCAGGCATGGTGCTCAAGCAGTAACTGAAAGTTTACATCCTGATGAACAGGCAGGAGTTTAAGAGAGGTGGGGCCTCAAAGCCTTACCCAGTGACACACCTCTTCCAAACTCTTCTAACAGGCCACACCTCCTAATCTTTCCTAAACAGTCCTCTAGTTGAGAATCAAACATTCACATATATGATTAATATAGTCATACTTATTGTAACACATACACACACACACACATACACACACACACACACACACACTCACGCACTCACACACTCAAAACAATAAAACATTGCTCATTTGTTCGTTAGTTAGTCAAGTTTAGGATGGGGGCCTTACTATGCAGCCTTGTTGGCCATAAACACAGCATTGTCACACCTCAACCTTGGTTCCTTTACTTGTTGCAGTCTTAATTAAAATAGATCACCAAGATTTAAATTGAAACATTTCAGAGCCTTATGCTAAACATATTAATGAAAATTAATGTTTATCATGTAATAGTACAGTCTTCATTTATATTTATATTTTAAAGTTTATTAAAATTAATGAAATGTGCTTTTCCTCATAGGAGGTGATAAGCAGGGATTTAAAAGTATATAAGAAGCTGAACATGCCTATAATCACTAAACTTAGGAGACCAAGGCAAGTAGTCTTAGTAGCCTGGGATAAAGAGGAGGATTTCGTTAAAAACAAGGAGTTACCAAGCAGGCCTGGGTACAACTTAGTGGAGGACACTTACCTATTTGCAGAGAGGGACTGGGGCTCATCCCCAGTACCACAAAATAGGGAATTAAGTAAACAAACAAATAATTGAAAGAGCTAAAAATAGAAGATGGGAGCTGGGGAGATGGCTCAGCGGTTAAGAGCTCTGACTGCTCTTCCAGAGGTCCTGAGTTCAATTCCCAGCAACCACATGGTGGCTCACAACAATCTGTAATGGGATCCTATGCACTCTTCTAGTGTGTCTGAAAACAGTTACAGTGTACTCATATAAATAAAAATAAATAAATATTTTGTATCGAAAGATGATCTAGTCGGCCATCATTGGAAAGAGAGGCCCATTGGACTTGCAAACTTTATATGCCCCAATATAGGGGAATGCCAGGGCCAAAAGAATGGGAATGGGTGGGTAGGGAAGTGGGGGGCGCTATGGGGGACTTTTGGGATAGCATTGGAAATGTAACTGAGGAAAATATGTAATAGAAATATTAAAAATTTAAAAAAAGAAAAATAAATAAATAAATAAATAAAAATAAATAAATATTTTTTTAAATAGCAGATATTTATTTTTATACCAAGTACATTGATATTGTATTCCACATTAAAAATCTTTGGCTAATAATAATAACAATAAAAATAATTATATTATATATTATTATCTATTTATATGTTATTGTATTATATACTTATATATTGTTATAATTATACATATATAATTCATATATATATATATATATATATCACCATTATAGGTTAACTTGGAAATTAGAATGTTAGTCAATAAGATCTATTACTTTCTTTTGTAAACTATATCTTCAGAATTCTTTTTGAGAAAGCATTCACTGGCTTTGTACTTACCTACAATGTCTTTCATAAGGCTTACAATACTCTCATCCCCTACAATCCAAGGGCGTTTTCCTACATCATGGCCATAGGCTCCCCTGAAGATGAAAATAGAAATAATCACTTCTTAGTTAAATGGTAGAATGTGTGTGTGTGTGTGTGTGTGTGAGAGAGAGAGAGAGAGAGAGAGAGAGAGAGAGAGAGAGAGTTTTTCAAATATTAACTGGTAAAATACTTTTATGTATACCAACTTAGTCTAGAGGTTAACATGTCCTCCTCAGGTTCCTGTATTGGAATATGTGTTCATAAGGTGGTGGCACTGTTTTGGGAGGTAAAGGTCCTTTAAAAGGTGAAGCCTAGCTGAAGGGAGTGGGTATTTCGAGGCATTGGGGTGGGGACAATGACATGAGGTTTGAAGGCAAGTCATATGTCTTTGTTTTCTAATCTCCTCAGATATGAGCGAATGGTCTCATATTCCTGTCCCAGGAGCAGAAAGCTACAATCACTGTCACATATTCCCTACCCTGATAGACTAGGCCCTCAAACTATGAATCAAAATTAATCTTGCTTCTGTAAGTTGATTCTTTGCAAGCTTTGGGCACACTGATAAGACAAGTAAACAATATAGATACCTTTGTAATGTTGACATCGTAATATTAATATATAACATATTAATCAAGTGACACCTGGTTATAATCTTTTTCTTCATTGCTTACATATTTTTACCATTGTTGGTGGGACATTATCCATGTACTACTTCACTTTAAAAAACATTTTCCACTCTAAGCTACTATATTTTATTTATTTTAAAGTTAGAAATAGAAGCAGTCATTAATAGTCTCCCAACTAAAAAAAGCCCAGGACCAGATGGGTTTAGTGCAGAGTTCTATCAGACCTTCAAAGAAGATCTAATCCCAGTTCTTCACAAACTATTCCACAAAATAGAAACAGAAGGTACTCTACCCAACTCATTCTATGAAGCCACAATTACTCTGATACCTAAACCACAAAAAGACCCAACAAAGATAGAAAACTTCAGACCAATATCCCTTAGGAATATTGATGCAAAAATCCTCAATAAAGTTCTTGCTAACCGAATCCAAGAACACATCAAAACAATCATCCATCCTGACCAAGTAGGTTTCATCCCAGGGATGCAGGGATGGTTCAATATACGGAAATCCATCAACGTAATCCAGTATATAAACAAACTCAAAGACAAAAACCACATGGTCCTCTCCTTAGATGCGGAAAAAGCATTTGACAAGATCCAACACCCATTCATGATAAAAGTCTTGGAAAGATCAGGAATTCAAGGCCCATACCTAAACATGATAAAAGCAATCTACAGCAAACCAGTAGCCAACATCAAAGTAAATGGTGAGAAGCTTGAAGCAATCCCTCTAAAATCAGGGACTAGACAAGGCTGTCCACTTTCTCCATACCTATTCAACATTGTACTTGAAGTCCTAGCCAGAGCAATTCGACAACAAAAGGAGATCAAAGGGATACAAATTGGAAAAGATGAAGTCAAAATATCACTCTTTGCAGATGATATGATAGTATATATAAGTGACCCTAAAAATTCCACCAGAGAACTCCTAAGCCTGATAAACAGCTTCGGTGAAGTAGCTGGATATAAAATTAACTCAAACAAATCAATGGCCTTTCTCTACACAAAGAATAAACAGGCTGAGAAAGAAATTAGGGAAACAACACCCTTCTCAATAGTCACAAATAATATAAAATATCTTGGCGTGACTCTAACTAAGGAAGTGAAAGATCTGTATAATAAAAACTTCAAGTCTCTGAAGAAAGAAATTATAGAAGATCTCAGAAGATGGAAAGATCTCCCATGCTCCTGGATTGGCAGGATCAACATTGTAAAAATGGCTATCTTGCCAAAAGCAATCTACAGATTCAATGCAATCCCCATCAAAATTCCAAATCAATTCTTCAACGAATTAGAAAGTGCAATCTGCAAATTCATCTGGAATAACAAAAAATCTAGGATAGCAAAAACTCTTCTCAAGGATAAAAGAACCTCTGGTGGAATCACCATGCCGGACCTAAAGCTCTACTACAGAGCAATTGTGATAAAAAACTGCATGGTACTGGTATAGTGACAGACAAATAGACCAATGGAATAGAATTGAAGACCCAGAAATGAACCCACACACCTATGGTCACTTGATCTTCGACAAGGGAGCTAAAAACATCCAGTGGAAGAAAGACAGCATTTTCAACAAATGGTGCTGGCACAACTGGTTGTTAACATGTAGAAGAATGCGAATCGATCCATTCCTATCTCCTTGTACTAAGGTCAAGTCTAAGTGGATCAAGGAACTTCACATAAAACCAGAGACACTGAAACTTATAGAGGAGAAAGTGGGGAAAAGCCTTGAAGATATGGGCACAGGGGAAAAATTCCTGAATAAAACAGTAATGGCTTGTGCTGTAAGATCGAGAATTGACAAGTGGGACCTCATGAAACTACAAAGCTTCTGCAAGGCTAAAGACACCATCAATAAGACAAAAAAACCACCAACAGATTGGGAAAGGATCTTCACCTATCCTAAATCAGATAAGGGACTAATATCCAATATATATAAAGAACTCAAGAAGGTGGACTCCAGAAAGTCAAATAAACCCCATTAAAAAATGGGGCTCAGAACTGAACAAAGAATTCTCACCTGAGGAATACCGAATGGCAGAGAAGCACCTGAAAAAATGTTCAACATCCTTAATCATCAGGGAAATGCAAATCAAAACAACCCTGAGATTCCACCTCACACCAGACAGAATAGCTAAGATCAAAAATTCAGGTGACAGCAGATGCTGGTGAGGATGTGGAAAAAGAGGAACACTCCTCCATTGTTGGTGGGATTGCAAGCTTGTACAACCACTCTGGAAATCAGTCTGGCGGTTCCTCAGAAAATTGGACATAGTACTACCGGAGGATCCAGCAATACCTCTCCTGGGCATATATCCAGAAGATGTCCCAACCGGTAAAAAGGACACATGCTCCACTATGTTCATAGCAGCCCTATTTATAATAGCCAGAAGCTGGAAAGAACCCAGATGTCCCTCAACAGAGGAATGGATACAGAAATTATGGTACATTTACACAATGGAGTACTACTCAGCTATTAAAAAGAATGAATTTATGAAATTCCTAGCCAAATGGATGGACCTGGAGGGCATCATCTTGAGTGAAGTAACACAATCACAAAAGAACTCACACAATATGTATTCATTGATAAGTGGATATTAGCCCAAAACTTAGGATACCCAAGATATAAGATACAATTTGATAAACGCATGAAACTCAAGAAGAATGAAGACCAAAGTGTGGACACTGTGCACCTTCTTAGAATTGGGAACAAAACACCCAGGGAAGGAGTTACAGAGACAAAGTTCGTAGCTGGGATGAAAGGATGGACCATTTAGAGACTGCTGTATCCAGGGATCCATCCCATAATCAGCTTCTAAACGCTGACACCATTGCATACACTAGCAAGATTTTGCTGAAAGGACCCAAATATAGCTGTCTCTTGTGAGACTATGCAGGGGCCTAGCAAACACAGGAGTGGATGTTCACAGTCAGCTATTGGATGTATCACAGGGCTCCCAATGGAGAAGCTAGAGAAAGTACCCAAGGAGCTAAAGGGATCTGCAACCCTATTGTTGGAACAACATGATGTACTAACCAGAACCCTGGAGCTCTTGTCTCTAGCTGCACATTTATGGAAAGATGGCCTAGTCGGCCATCAATGGAAAGAGAGGCCCATTGGACTTGCAAACTTTATATGCCCCAATATAGGGGAATGCCAGGGCCAAAAGAATGGGAATGGGTGGGTAGGGAAGTGGGGGGCGCTATGGGGGACTTTTGGGATAGTATTGGAAATGTAATTGAGGAAAATATGTAATAAAAATATAAAAAAATAAATAAAGTTTTCAAGGTTTTTAGAACACTCTACTTACATACTTGTAGCCTGCAAGTAGTAACTATACAACATTATATGTACTATTTTTGTTTTGGGAAGGCAAAATTTATTAAATGTGATAAGATATATACAATGACTATACTTGTGGAAATATTTTATGCAAATCATAAAATTTAGTAACAATCATATTTTTCCCTCTTTTCTAGTGACTGACCTATCATATCACAGTTCAATTTTATTATTGCAGTAAATTTTCTAGCAGATTTTGGGGAGAGTGTAGAAAATACAAAGGAGTACTTCAGTAGAAAGAAATTTCCATCATATAAGGAAAAATAATACGGATGGAAGCACAAAGGTAATGGAATCAATGTGCTTAGAGGAGTATTTTGAGTGCTGCTACCTGTTCACGTCTTCCAGAATTCTATAATGGATTAGTCTGAGTCTGACACCTTGTAGACTAGGAAATAAGGCTTGTGTACATACTTTTTTTTTATCTATGAGAAGTCAAGGTTTATCTACACCAGTTGAAATTCTCATCTGGCCTGTGGTGAGCTGAGATGCCTGCACATGTGATGCCGTGCTACCAAAAACACTTTCTGAATTTCTGACAGTTGGGCTTTATCATAAAGTATGAGTCAACTGCAGGTCTCTACTGGAGGGAAACCACACTTATTGGAAGCTTACAGTGGCTAGTTTTCTGCATCTGTAAAAGTAGATAAATAAGTAACAATATGTTTTTTACAGGGTTAGCAGGAAAAGTAAATGAGATAGCACATAAAAAAGATGGTGCCCAATATTCCTTTGCTGACTCATCTCTCCTAATGGAAATCTAACGCTTAACTGCCTTCACCAACATGTGGTACATAACAGGGATTTTTAAGCTAATATTTCCATTACCATATAAACTGAGATGAAGGAGACGGACTTTTTGTGTGAATAAACATAGGCTGCTAAGAACTAGGAGGAAGAAAAGGGCAATTCAATTGCTAGTTATTATTATTCATATTATTATTAGATAGCCTGCAGCTTGCCTCTCTAGACTCCCAATATAAATGTTAAAGACAAAAATCATTATCATTAAATGGTAGTTAAAGGCAGATACTTGGATCCTTTTTTATTTTAATCACATAGAGCTCCCTGGCCTTTGCTGATAGCACAATATATCTTATTACATCTAGGTAGTAAAATTCTATGTTCTGCCTCAGAGAATTTATATCTCAGAATATTATGCCACCTACTTCTCACTCTAGTAGACACCATGGTAATAATCTTTAGGGATATGTTTCTCCCTGCAAGGCTTTTGGCATCTCCCTCTCTTTAAAATATTACACACTAAGGCTACTTCTTTATTTTGTCAGCCCACTAGCCTGGGGTAGTGAAATGTATTTAGAACATTTTATCCAAATAAACCCCAAGTAAAGTGGCCTGTCATTAGGAAGAATTGATGTAGATTAAAGTGAAGTTATAAACATATGTGTTAGAATTAAGAAAGATACGAGATTGCTCTCATTCAAAGTTGCTTAAAATAAGCCCAGCACAGCTGCAATCGTTGACAAATGTTGAGAAAGGAATGTGAAGAGTTAACCCAATACCACAGCATTAATCATTGCCAGGAGTGGGGTGTTTTGTGAGGTAGCTACGAGCAATATTTGCTCATGAAATTAGATTTCAGGATACAACATCTAATTAGGAAGTTAATAGAAGCTTGGATTCTCTTTAAAATAGGACCATATTTTACCCATCCTACAAAATGAGAAGAAGCCTCATTTTAGAAAGCTTTCCCAGTAAGTAAATCAATAAATTTTCACAGCTTTTCTTAATGAAGCACAATTTTATCCATGACCCAATTGATGAATAGCTAACAATGGTTCTAAAATCTGTATCTCTTTTTATTCATGTGCTCCCTTGTATTTAAAAGAAAAAACTCATAGTTGAATAAAACTATTGTGCTCTTCAGATGAAAACATCTCTGGCCTACTTCATCCCTGCATTGCCATAGGCACATGACCATGTAAATCATCCCATGTCAGCTAGGTGGAGTGCTCCTGAAGTGTAAATCACCAGGACAGTTCTTCTTTAACTAATGCTGCCTAAGCTGTCAGTCTTTTACAAAAGCCCCTGTGAAGGCACAAACACAGCAGACAACATCAATCTAGGAGATTTGAGAATGCCCATGACTTAAATATCATGGTTCTAGGTTCTGTCTTTGGGATGTAATGTATGGTTCTCCACGTAAAATATGTTCTTATAGTTAATGGATTTTTCCTTGAATTCCTACTGAAGTTCATGATTATGATTATTAACTTATGTTACTTTCCTTTAAATAATGTAGACTATTATTAAATATTTAAAATAAAACATTCTCTCAAATCTTGTAAGCTGAGAGCCTATCATTTATCATGTCTCAGGGGTTTGAAGAATATTATTATTAATTACTCTAGGATATTTCTTTTTTACTCTTGAGACAAAGTCTTGCTCTATATCTAAAGGTATCTTCAAACAAACAATTCTTGCTTCAACTTCCAGAGTGCTAGGATATTAGGTTTATGATATTATGTTCAAGATCATTAAAAAAAAAGAAAGAAAGAAAGAAAGAAAGAAAGAAAGAAAGAAAGAAAGAAAGGAAGGAAAAAGGAGTAAAAGAAAAGAAACAAAAGAAAAGAAAAAATAAAACCCACAAAACCCACAAAACCCAAAAACTGTCAGCCATCAGACTAGGGAGCATAATGAATGGAAAAAGATATTTACTTTTTCTTATTTTTCTCCTTGGTTTTGCCTTAGTTAGAGGTCAGGAATCCCAAAGGAGTTCTCCTCCTGGTCTGGTTTCTGCTTGTCTCTCGTCAGGTAAATGTGCACCCAGGGTGCACATTTACCTGAAGAGAAGCTGTTATGAGGAACTGACTGACACTGAGAGGACCCCATGGGACTCACTGAGCAGGGCACCCTTTCTCAAGGCCTCATCCCACTTTCTCCTGTAAGTTCTTTAAAAGTCCCCAGAGTAGCAGGTGGATGATGTACTTGCTCTGCTGTGTAGCATCTTGACTCATCTTATTCCATACTCACTACAATTAACATATACCTACAAGTCACCACTGTGCTCTGTGAATTTCATTATTTAAATTTGTGAGCATAAGTTCTGTGTGACCATGAGTTTCTCAGTCAAAGTCTATCTGGGGTGAGTGAGAAAGTGCTCCCTGAATTCCAAGTCCACAACCCAGTTTCTTAGCATCTCAATACTATTTATGAACATATTCTAAATAGCATGTGTAGAGACACTTGTATACACATGTATTTCTATGCTATAGAAAAGTAACTGTGCAAGAGTTCTGTCAAGGAATGGTGAAAATGTGGGACCTGCAAACCGGAGAATTTTATTGATCTATAAAGAAAATGAAATTGTGAAATTTTGTAGTAAAATGATGGACCTGGAAATCATTCTACTGAATGAAATAATCCAGACTCAGAGTGAGAAACAATGCATATTCTCTATCATTTGAGACCATATGTGAACATAAGGGTGAATGTAGTTCATGAAACTAGAAATGGGACTCTATAGCAGATAACGGATGTTTGGAAGAAGGGACTAGGGTTCCATGCATACGATATGAAAGGTGAGACAGAATTACAATAAATGGAAAGGTACAAGCCAGGGAAGGGGGATGGCAAGTAGAAGGGAAGATGAACAACAGACATAAATTTTGCATAAAAATATCACATTGAAACTTATCACTTTATGTTGCAATTTTTTAAAAGGAACAACATGATGTAGTTAATAGGTTTGATTGAGAATTTTCTATTGAAATTTTGTTGAAATTCAATAGAAAATTTTCTATTGAAAATTTGTGGTCAAATGAGAGAGGCATAGACCTGGCTTGGGAATCTACCTGGGAGCAAAAGTGGTTTTGAAGGATGCAGAGAGAGTAATATTGAATCTGTTAAAGTTTACCACAATACTGGGGAGTTGCAAATCTAGGGTCAAATGGCAAAATGGGAGATTAATATAGAAACCAAAACAATAGTCAGAAATGTAACAGAAAGGACAGACAGCCTACCACAGTGCCACAGTTGAAATGAAATCATGTTTAACTATAAACATGAGCAAAAGGAGCACGTTTTAAAATAGAAATAATCTAAACTTGACTTAAGGGCTCCTTGAGGTAAGGCTGCCACAGACCCAAATTCAGAGGGACAAAGTCAGTTTTCTACTGGATACTACTCACTGCTGATATTCTCTCTGGACTCTACCCCCACAGTTACCTGCCAACAGCCAGGTAGTTTGCTAGCCCCCTCCTGTCTCTTACTCTTACTTTCTTGCCTCATGCCTCCTTGCTCTCCCACTCTCCCCATTCCTTTCCCGCCCTCTCTCCATGTGGTCGCAGCTGGCCTCTACTTCTCTACTCTCTCCTTCCTTCTCTCTGCCTTTCTCTGCCTCTACTACCCTCTTTTTTTTAATTTTTCTTTTTTCTTTTCTTTTCTTTTTTTTTTTATTATTAGGTATTTATTTCATTTACATTTCCAGGGCTATCCCAAAAGTCCCCCCCACCCTCCCACACCCATTCCCCCACCCACCCACTCCCACCTCTTGGCCCTGGCTTTCCCCTGTACTGAGGCATATAAGGACTACACGACCATTGGGCCTATCTTTCCACTGATGGCCGACCAGGCCATCTTCTGATACATATGCACCTAGAGAGAAGAGCTCTAGGGGTGGGGGAAGGAGGGTACTGGTTAGTTCATATTGTTGTTCCACCTATAGGGTTTCAGATTCCCCAGCTCCCTGGGTACTTCTTCCAGCTCCTCCATTGGGGGCCCTGTGATCCATCCAATAGCTGACTGTGAACATCCACTTCTGTGTTTGCTAGGCCCTGGCATAGTCTCACAAGAGTCAGCTATACCATGGTCCTTTTAGCAAAATCTTGCTAGTGTATGCAATGGTGTCAGCGTTTGGAAGCTGATTATGGGATGGATCCCTGGATATGGCAGTCTCTAGATGGTTCATCCTTTCATCTCAGCTCCAAACTCTGTCTCTGTAGCTCCTTCCATGGGTGCCTTGCTCCCAATTCCAAGAAGGGGCAAAGTATCCACACCTTGGTCTTCGTTCTTCAGGAGCTTCATATGTTTAGCAAATTGTATCTTATACCTTGGGTATTCTAAGTTTCTGGGCTAATATCCACTTATCAGTGAGTACATATCATGTGAGTTATTTTGTGATTGAGTTACTTCACTCAGGATGATGCCCTCCAAGTCCATCCATTTGCCTAGGAATTTTATAAATTCATTCTTTTTAATAGCTAAGTAGTACTCCATTGTGTAAATGTACCACATTTTCTGTATCCATTCCTCTGTTGAGGAGCCTCTGGGTTCTTTCCAGCTTCTGGCTATTATAAATAAGGCTGCTATGAACATAGTGGAGCATGTGTCCTTCTTACCGGTTGGAACATCTTCTTGATATATGCCCAGGAGAGGTATTGCGGGATCCTCCGGTAGTACTATGGTAGTACTATGTCCAATTTTTGAGGAACCGCCAGACTGATTTCCAGAGTGGTTGTACAAGCTTGCAATCCCATTAACTCCACTCCCTATGCCCTGAATAAACTGTTCTATGCTATATGGTTGGTTGTGTGGCTTGTCTCTCAGGGGCACCCCCTTCTCCCACACGTCACCACACCCACATAGAACATATTCTTATATTTCTTTATCTTTTAATAATCACAACACTCACTAACTCTAACACAGTTGTGAAGGATCTCACAGAGCCTTCTGTGTGTAGCTAGGAATCACTAAAGTTATCCCTCATGCCTTCTCTTTAGCTAGCCACTCCATTAAGAAAAGTTTTTTAGGTTTTTTTTTTTTTTTTGGTCTTTTTTTTTTTCTCTGTCTCCTTGAACAACCTGCTTCCTCTCAACAATCTCTCTGCTGTCAAAAAGTTTGCAGGTCATCTCATTATTCGGAGCTAAGTTGACGAGAAAAAAAAAAATCTTTCCAACAGAGTCTCATAGAGAAAAGTCTATGAGTGGAGTTTCAAATTAAATATTTTTGAGAGAAAAAAAATAAAAAGACAAATAAAAACTGGTTTTGGATCAAAGATGTGCAGGCAAGGCGGGGCATGGGGAGGGAGGATGAGGACCGGAAGTGTAACTGCACATCTGAAACTCTGCTGCTATTTAGGAGCAAGCAGGGCCACAAGGTTGACAAGGACCCCAGGGCTAAGGGGAAGGGGAAGTAAAGGGATCAAAGCAGGAAGGGGTGGCGCTCTTTGGCTTAGAAAAGGCCTTTAATTCCATTTTCATCGCCTTCAGTCTTAAAGCACTGTCCGGTGTGAATCATTTGTTTAATGAGCATTGGGAGGACTTAACTAAGACTCGGGCTTTGTCTCCACTTACAAAGTAAAACATGAAAGGGGAAAGCAACAATGGCCGATGCTCTGGGAGACCAGAGCTTTCCTGAAACCTAATTGTAACATCTCAACAATCATCAACCAGCCCTAGCTGGTTTGAGGTGTGATGCGGAATGAATGGAGCAGCAGGGCAGCATCTTTTAAATACCTAGAGCATAAAATGCAAAGCCTGGCCTCCGAAGTATTCAAGGGGGAAAGACACTTTCAAAAGTGCAAAATCATCCAATTTAACTCTGCTCTCCAATGTTAAGGACCGAAATGAATATCAACCATTTTTATTAACTGTGACCCTCATTTATTAAATACTAAAACCTGCTAGTCCAAAATGCTTCCAAATGTGATGATGTGTATTTTGAAACTTACACATAAAAGTCATGGAGATGAAATTACAACATGCTTAATAAATTATATAAGCTTTCATCATTCTTGCATTAATGTGAGAGCTCTCGTTCTCAACCATGAAAATTAGAACTTTGCAGTGTTGCCTAAGAGTGCTGGTAGCTGTTGTCGTGTGGCAGTGTGAAGTAAGCATACAGCTGCCAGTATGAAGGAGCACAGAAAAGGAGGAAAGGTCATGAAACGGAAGGTTTTATGAGTGCCAAATGGCCTGATTCGGAATTCGTATTTAATGTGGCTTCATCTTTCTGAAATGTTGTTTCCTGACCTTCAAGTGAGACTCATTTCCATAATGACTTTTATTTTCATATGATCAGAGGTGGGGCTCTTTAAAATACTTGTGGTTACAATTCAGAAATAAGACAAGAGATTCAAATATTTAACAAATATATCTAATTACAGTTTTATAAGTAATAACTGTAGAAAGAGAGAAGATACATAAAACCAGATGATTTACATAAGATCATGAAAGTCATGAAAATAGGGGTTTCTAAGTTGTCTACTCAAGGGGAATGTGTAGAGAGTTAAAAATGGGTATCTGAACTTACACAGAAGTAGTAAATTCTAAGAATTTTTTTTAACTGATGAGATTGTTATTCACAATAAGTTATTATGTTTGTTTTAAAACTAAAAGATCTCAAGGTTCAAAAACAATAATTAGATGAGAGCCTCAGCTATCTTGAGTTGATGAGTATATATCATAAACATACATCAAAATATCACACTCCAAGGGAGGGTATAAGGGACTTTCAGGATAGCATTTGAAATGTAAATAAAAAAATATCTAATAAAAAAGAAGCTTCAAAAAATATCACACTCATCAATATATGCAGCTGATATGTGTTAATGAAAAGTTTTAAATGTTTAAAGAGATGTGTTCATAATACAGTGACAGTAAGAGATAACGCATGTCAGAGAAGGCAAACTTATGGAAGATTGGTCATTAAAAAACTATAATATAAGTAAATGTAGAGACAGGAGGGAGAAGGCTGCTCAAGTAAGAATCCATATATGTCAAGTCTGGAAATATATGCCTTTTAATTGTCTACTCCTCAGGTGGAAACCGGAAGAGGTTAAATGCTAAGATCAGATAATACATACCACTCAGTACATCCAAGATCATCAGTGTCACCCAGGCTATTATTATCTTAACAAACCTGTATTCCCTATTTTTGATGGCACCCTTAACTTAGTCATGAATTTATCATTAAACACTCAAAATCATGAATTAACTTCTTTGCTGGATGTTAAATGGCTACATTGAATTAGATGTAGAAAAGGAGACTACAGGGAGACATCTTGAATCCCAGACTCCACCGAGACTAGTCTACACAGGTGAGAGTTTGGACTACAGAAGCTAAGAGCTTCTGGGACAGGTCCTGTTTCAGGCCTTCATCTTCCGCCAGGAGGCAAATCTGAACGCCAGATATCTGTGCACCTTACCTGAAAGAAGAGAGTCTGCCTGCAGAGAGTGCCTGACCACTGAAACTCAGGAGAGAGCTAGTCTCCCTGGTCTGCAGGTAGAGAATAACAGAATCAGGAGAGGAACAAGCTCTAACCAGAGACAACTATAACAACTGACTCCAGAGATTACCAGATGGCGAAAGGCAGACATAAGAATCTTACTAACAAAAACCAAGACCACTCACCATCATCAGAACCCAGTACTCCCACCTCAGCCAGTCCAGGGCACCCCAACACACCCAAAAACCTAGACCGGGATTTAAAGGCATATCTCATGATGATGGTAGAAGACATTAAGAAGGTCTTTAATAACTCACTTAAAGAAATACAGGAGAACACTGCTAAAGAGTTGCAAATCCTTATAGAAAAATAGGAAAACACATCCAGATGATGGAAATGAACAATACCATACTAGACCTAAAAAGGGAAGTAGACACAATAAAGAAACCCCAAAGTGAGGCAACACTGGAGATAGAAATCCTAAGGAAAGAAATCTGGAACCATAGATGCGAGCAACAGAATACAAGAGATGGAAGAGAGAATATCAGGTGCAGAAGATTCCATAGAGAACATTAGCACAACAATCAAAGAAAATACAAAATGCAAAAAGATCCTAACTCAAAACAACCAGAAAATCCAGGACACAATGAGAAGACCAAACCTACTGATAGTAGGAGTAGATAAGAATGAAGATTTTCAACTCAAAGGGCCAGCAAATATCTTCAACAAAATTATAGAAGAAAACTTCCCAAACCTAAAAAAAAGATATGCCCATGAACATACAAGAAGCCTACAAAACTCCAAATAGACTGGACCAGAAAAGAAATTCCTCCTGACACATAATAATCAGAACAACAAATGCACTAAATAAATATAGAATATTAAAAGCAGTAAGGGAAAAAGGTCAAGTAACATATAAAGGCAGGCCTATCAGAATTACACCTGATTTTTCACCAGAGACTATGAAAGCCAGAGGAGCCTGGAGAGATGTTATACAGACATTAAGAGAACACAAATGCCAGCCCAGGCTACTATACCCAGCCAAACTTTCAATTACTGTAGATGGAGAAACCAAAGTATTCCACGACCGAACCAAATTCACACATTATCTTTCCACGAATCCAGCCCTTCAAAGGATAATAACAGAAAAAAACCAATACAAGGACGGAAACCACGTCCTAGAAAAAACAAGAAAGTAATCCTTCAACTAACCTAAAAGAAGACAGCCAGAAGAACAGAATGCCAACGTTAACAACAAAAATAATAGGAAGCAACGATTACTTTTCCTTAATATCTCTTCTTATCAATGGACTCAACTCCCCAATAAAAAGACATAGACTAACAGACTGGCTACACAAACAGGACCCAACATTTTGCTGCATACAGGAAACCCATCTCAGGGAAAAAGACAGACACTACCTCAGAATGAAATGCTGGAAAACAATTTTCCAAGCAAATGGTAGGAAGAAACAAGCTGGAGTAGGCATTCTAATATCTAATAAAATCGACTTCCAACACAAAGTCATCAAAAAAGACAAGGAGGGGCACTTCATACTCATAAAAGGTAAAATCTTCCAAGAGGAAGTCTCAATTCTCAATATCTGTGCTCCAAATACAAGGGCAGCCACATTAATTAAAGAAACTTTAGTAAAGCTCAAAGCACACATTGCACTTCACACAATAATAGTGGGAGACTTCAACACACCACTTTCACCAATGGACAGATCATGGAAACAGAAACTAAACAGGGACACAGTGAAACTAACAGAAGTTATGAAACAAATGGATCTAACAGATATCTACAGAACATTTTATCCTAAAACAAAAGGATATACCTTCTTCTCAGCACCTCATGGTACCTTTTCCAAAATTGACCACATAATTGGTCTCAAAAAAAGCCTCAACAGATACAAAAATATTGAAATTGTCCCATACATCCTATCAGATCACCATGGATTAAGTCTGATCTTCAATAACAAAATAAATAATAGAAAGTCAACATTCATGTGGAAAATAAACAACACTCTTCTCAATGATACCTTGGTCAAGGAAGGAATAAGGAAAGAAATTAAGGACTTTTTAGAGTTTAATGAAAATGAAGCCACAACATACCCAAACTTATGGGACACAATGAAAGCATTTCTAAGAGGAAAACTCATAGCTCTGAGTGCCTCCAAAAAGAAACTAGAGAGAGCACACATTAGCAGTTTGACCACACACATAAAAGCCCTAGAAGAAAAGGAAGCAAATTCACCCAAGAGCAGTAGATGGCAGGAAATAATCAAACTCAGGGGCAAAATCAACCAAGTGGAAACAGGAAGAACTATTCAAAGACTCAACCAAACGAGGAGCTCTTTCTTTGAGAAAATCAACAAGATAGATAAACTCTTAGCCAGACTCACTAGAGGGCACAGGGACAACATCCTAATTAACAAAATCAGAAATGAAAAGGGAGACATAACAACAGATCCTGAAGAAATCCAAAACACCATCAGATCCTTCCCCAAAAGGCTATATTCAACAAAACTGGAAAACCTGGATGAAATGGACAAATTTCTAGACAGGCACCAGGTACCAAAGTTTAACCAAGATCGGGTTAATGATCTAAACAGTCCTATATCCCCTAAAGCAATAGAAGCAGTCAATAATAGTCTCCCAACCAAAAAAAGGCCAGGACCAGATGGGTTTAGTGTAGATTTCTATCAGACCTTCAAAGAAGATCTAATCCCAGTTCTTCACAAATTATTCCACAAAATAGAAGCAGAAGGTACTCTACCCAACTCATTCTATGAAGCCACAATTACTCTGATACCTAAACCACAATAGGACCCAACAAAGATAGAGAACTTCAGACCAATTTCCCTTATGAGTATCGATGCAAAAATCCTCAATAAAGTTTTCCATAACTGAATCCGAGAACACTTCAAAAAATCATCCATCCTGACCAAGTAGGTTTCATCCCAGAATGCAGGGATGGTTCAATATATGGAAATCAATCAATGTAAACCACTATATAAACAAACTCAAAGACAAAAACCACATGATCATCTCATTAGATGCTGAGAAAGCATTTGACAAAATCCAACACCCATTCATGATAAAAGTCTTGGAAAGATCAGGAATTCATGATAAACATGATAAAAGCAACCTACAGCAAACCAGTAGCCAACATCAAAATAAATGGTGAGAAGCTTGAAGAAATCCCACTAAAATCAGGGACTAGACAAGACTGTCCACCCTCTCCATACCTATTCAACATTGTACTTGAAGTCCTAGCCAGAGCAATTCGACAACAAAAGGAGATCAAAGGGATACAAATTGGAAAAGATGAAGTCAAAATATCACTTTTTGCAGATGATATGATAGTATATATAAGTGACCCTAAAAATTCCATCACAGAACTCCTAAGCCTGAGAAACAGCTTCAATGAAGTAGCTGGATATAAAATTAACATAAACAAGTCAATGGCCTTTCTGTACACAAAGGATAAACAGGCTGAGAAAGAAATTAGGGAAACAACACCTTTCTCAATAGTTACAAATAATATAAAATACCTTGGTGTGACTCTAACTAAGTAAGTGAAAGATTTCCTCAAAAATTGGACATAGTACGACTGGTGGATCTCGCAATACCTCTCCTGGGCATATATCCAGAAGATGTTTCAACCAGTAAGAAGGACACATGCTCCACTATATTCATAGCAGCCTTATTTATAATAGCCAGAAGCTGGAAAGAACTCAGATGCCCCTCAACAGAGGAATGGATATAGTAAATGTGGTACATTTACACAATGGAATACTACTCACTATTAAAAAGAATGAATTTATGAAATTCCTAGGCAAATGGATGGACCTGGAGGGCATCATCCTGAGTGAGGTAACCTAATCACAAAAGAACTCACACAATACTCACTGATAAGTGGATATTAGCCCAGAAACTTAGATTACCCAAGATATATGATACAATTTGCTAAACGCATGAAACTCAAGAAGAAGGAAGACCAAAGTGTGGACACTTTGCACCTTCTTAGAATTGGGAACAAAACACCCGTGGAAAGAGTTACAGAGACACAGTTTGGAGCTGAGACGAAAGGATGGACCATCTAGAGACTGCCATATCCGGGGATCCATCCCATAATCAGCCTCCAAATGCTGACACCATTGCATACACTAGCAAGATTTTGCTGAAAGGACCCAGATATAGCTGTCTCCTGTGAGACTATGCCGGGGCCTAGCAAACACAGAAGTGGATGCTCACAGTCAGCTATTGGATGGATCACAGAGCCTCCAATGGAGGAGCTAGAGAAAGTACCCAAGGAGCTAAATGGATCTGCAACCCTATAGGTGGAACAACAATATTAACTAACCAGTACCCCCTGGAGCTCGTGTCTCTAGCTGCATAGAAAATGGCCTAGTGGGCCATCAGTGGAAAGAGAGGCCCATTGGTCGTGCAAACTTTATCTGCAGCAGTACAGGGGAATGCCAGGACCAAGAAGTGGGAGTGGGTGGGTGGGTGTGGGAGGGTGTGGGGGACTTTTGGGATAGCATTGGAAATGTAAATGTAATAAATACATAGTAAAAATTAAAAAAAAGAAATGTAAATGAAGAATATATCTTGTAAAATATTGAAAAAAACAAACAAAAAAGAAAAAGAGATTACATATTTAAATATGTTGTTTTACTCTCTTGCTTTCACCAGTTTACCATTTGGACTTATTCTGATTGAAGTTTATTTCATCAAAATATTTTAGTATTGGTAATTACTGTAAATAAGGTTTTCATTGGTCCTAATATGCTAGGGTGTAACTTGTCCAAATCAGACACCTTTTGTAATTTTTAGAATTCTTTTGTCAGACGGAGAGTCACACCTTTTAACTTGGTACTTACATCTTGGCCCACTTATCTAGTTCTTCCTCCAGGTATGTCCTAACCATTTTTGGTTGAAGGCCAAGGGAATTTCCCAGGAAATAGATGGCATCGTCATCCTCACTCACTAAAGATAGATCAACTGAAACAGAAGAAAATACAAAAAGAAGTGCTTGTTAAATTAATTAACATTCTCCCAGTTGGCATTGCTAATCCAGCATGATTAACATAATTTACAAGAGGAAGGGTAATAAATAACTTGCAGTTACTCCCACAGAAGCATCAGGCTCTGAACAGTATTTGACCTTTTGTATTTTACATGGAAGCATAACTTAAACCCACAGAGGCGACATGGTGATCTCTTGCAGTTACTGTGCTACAGAAAGAAATAGAATTAGCAGCCACTACCAATCACAAATAGCCAAGGGCTATATAGGAAGACTTAAAATGTTTTATATGAAACATGGTAGCCTATCTAATTGTGCTAGTTAACCAGAATTTAGGCAAACCACCCTCTGAATTAATATCATGGAGATACTTAGAATTTAATCAATGTAATGCTATTGGAGTTATGTATCTCATGATGTGATTTTATATACACATGTATAGTTCAACAAAAGATGGTCTCTACATCTTTTGCTCCTCCAGATACATCAGAACATTGCTGTGCTCTCCATTTTAACTCTTACTTAGCCTTTATTTCAGCAAATAAGGAAACGATTTTCATGTTTGAAACTGTGGAGAAAAGAACACATTATTAATCATGGCTACAAAGTACTAAACTTTCTCTTGATTCTCAGAGGAAAAGGACCAAACTTCTTGATAATATTTTACTCATAATACTGAGTCTTTATGTATGCTGCTAAGTTTTAGGGATGGTTTTGAGGCAATCCAAATGCTTCATTGTGATCAGTAATCTCACTTTCTTGGAGCATTTTTTTGTACCTGACACAATACAACAGCTGTTAATGTTACTGAGACATTTAAGCTGGCACATGTTGGTAGGTAAGTGGGGACAGTTCAGAACTCTGGACGTAGTAGGATATTACTGGTCACTTTTAATCAACATATAGAGAGAAATATGACAAACAGAAATAATGGAAATGTTAGTAAAGCTTAGAGTGCTCCTAGAAAAGAGCAGACAAAAGATGGAGCCACAGGAAGTATGATAGAGATTAGGATCATTAAAATGAAGGCTGGAATATTAGAGAGATGCCTTGAAGAAATCAGCAAGGCACGGTGTGGCCTCATTTGGAAGACTTTCCCTTGAGAGAACACTGCTCACATTGGGTAGCCTAGGAAAATGTTTCTCCAGGATCAGGTACTCTAAGTAATTCTAGCCATGGTTTAAAGCTGTGTGTGTGGGGGGGGCAGGGGGGATGTTGCAAGGGAACCTAGTGTTCCGTCTGGGGATGACTTTGGTATTATCCAGGAGCTGCTGGTTTTGCAGGCATGGAAAATGCAAGAATTAGAGTTATGTAGGCTTCCCTCCAACTTTAAAGTAAAACCTAGGTGGGTGAGCAATGTATAAGAGAGCTGGGATCTCTGTGGGAAGTCTTTGACAAAGCCACTTTTGATGTTAAGGACATAATGGAGACCCCAGGAAGTTAGAGATACCAGAAGAGTAGAATGTTCGCCAAGAAAAGCTGTTTTTGGATCCTACAGAGACAGATGCCAAGGGGAGTGCAGCTTGCAGGTGGTGCTGTCTGTAGAGATGAGGCCACCCAGGCTCTTGGGGGTTTTACAATATGGCACTACTTGTCCTAAACACAGGACATGAAATTACAAACCCATCGTGGAGGAGGGTTGAAGAGGGGAATCTAACTATGTAGTCTAATTGGGCTTAAAAACCAATTCTCCTGCTTCAACTTCTAAAGTGTGGGAATTACAGATGTGCACAACCTTGTCTCCCAAGAATTATGTTTTTTTGTAATACTTTCTCTGCTGAGCTTTGATCATTTGTTGGTCCATCCCTCCTCTCTATACCACAGCACTTTTTCCCCTCTCACAGGAGAATATTCCCTCTGTACTGTTGTGTCTTAAAGGAAAACAGCCTCCTTTTTTCATTTTACCAGAGTTCACTGCTGAGAGTTTGCCTTTAGTGTCAGGAGACTTTTGCTTTGAACTTTAGAACAATGCTGTAACCATGGAGTCTGAAAACTCCTAGAGGCAGAATAAATGCATCCTGCCTTATGAGGTAGACATGTGTCTTGGAGGCCAGTAGTAGAATTGTAAGGTTCGTGTTGGGCATGTTCCTGTGCTCATTGAAGCCATTGACCCTGGCTAGTGGTGCTATTGTTGAAAGTTGTAGGGACTTTAAAAACTGGATTTTAGTTTAAGAAAGTAGTATCTGGGCCATGTATTTAGGATATACATCCTTCCAACCTCTCACTTTTTCCTTGTGTGCTTCCTGCCATCATTAGGTCAGCACATTTATTTCTTCAAGTGGTTGACTGTGAACTGAAACTGTTTTAAATGTGTTCTTAAAATGAATATTCACTGATGATTAAGGATGTTGAACATTTTTTCAGGTGCTTCTCAGCCATTCGGTATTCCTCAGGTGAGAATTCTTTGTTCAGTTCTAAGCCCCATTTTTTAATGGGGTTATTTGATTTTCTGGAGTCCACCTTCTTGAGTTCTTTATATATATTGGATATTAGTCCCTTATCTGATTTAGGATAGGTAAAGATCCTTTCCCAATCTGTTGGTGGTTTTTTTGTCTTATTGATGGTGTCTTTTGCCTTGCAGAAGCTTTGCAGTTTCATGAGGTCCCACTTGTCAATTCTCGATCTTACAGCACAAGCCATTGCTGTTCTATTCAAGAATTTTTCCCCTGTGCCCATATCTTCAAGGTTTTTCCCCACTTTCTCCTCTATAAGTTTCAGTGTCTCTGGTTTTATGTGAAGTTCCTTGATCCACTTAGACTTGACCTTAGTACAAGGAGATAGGAATGGATCATTTCACATTCTTCTACATGATAACAACCAGTTGTGCCAGCACCATTTGTTGAAAATGCTGTCTTTCTTCCACTGGATGGTTTTAGCTCCCTTGTCGAAGATCAAGTGACCGTAGGTGTGTGGGTTCATTTCTGGGTCTTCAATTCTATTCCATTGGTCTATTTGTCTGTCACTATACCAGTACCACGAAGTTTTTACCACAATTGCTCTGTAGTAAAGCTTTAGGTCAGGCATGGTGATTCCACCAGAGGTTCTTTTATCCTTGAGAAGAGTTTTTGCTATCCTAGGTTTTTGGTTATTCCAGATGAATTTGCAGATTGCACTTTCTAATTTGTTGAAGAATTGATTTGGAATTTTGATGGGGATTGCATTGAATCTGTAGATTGCTTTCGGCAAGATAGCCATTTTTACAATGTTGATCCTGCCAATCCATGAGCATGGGAGATCTTTCCATCTTCTGAGATCTTCTATAATTTCTTTCTTCAGAGACTTGAATATTTTATTATACAGATCTTTCACTTCCTTAGTTAGAGTCACGCCAAGATATTTTATATTATTTGTGACTATTGAGAAGGGTGGTTGTTTCCCTAATTTCTTTCTCAGCCTGTTTATTCTTTGTGTAGAGAAAGGCCATTGATTTGTTTGAGTTAATTTTATATCCAGCTACTTCACCGAAGCTGTTTATCAGGTTTAAGAGTTCTCTGGTGGAATTTTTAGGGTCACTTATATATACTATCATATCATCTGCAAAAAGTGATATTTTGACTTCATCTTTTCCAATTTGTATCCCTTTGATCTCCTTTTGTTGTCGAATTGCTCTGGCTAGGACTTCAAGTACAATGTTGAATAGGTATGGAGAAAGTGGACAGCCGTGTCTAGTCCCTGATTTTAGAGGGATTGCTTCCAGCTTCTCACCATTTACTTTGATGTTGGCTACTGGTTTGCTGTAGATTGTTTTTATCATGTTTAGGTATGGGCCTTGAATTCCTGCTCTTTCCAAGACTTTTATCATGAATGGGTGTTGGATCTTGTCAAATGCTTTTTCCGCATGTAACGAGACGATCATGTGGTTTTTGTCTTTCAGTTTGTTTATATACTGGATTACGTCATCCTTAATCATCAGGGAAATGCAAATCAAAACAACCCTCAGATTCCACCTCACACCAGTCAGAATGGCTAAGATCAAAAATTCAGGTGACAGCAGATGCTGGCGAGGATGTGGAGAAAGAGGAACACTCCTCCATTATTGGTGGGATTGCAAGCTTGTACAACCACTCTGGAAATCAGTCTGGCGGTTCCTCAGAAAATTGGACATAGTACTACTGGAGGATCCAGCAATACCTCTCCTGGGCATATATCCAGAAGATGTCCCAACCGGTAAGAAGGACACATGCTCCCCTATGTTCATAGCAGCCTTATTTATAATAGCCAGAAGCTGGAAAGAACCCAGATGCCCCTCAACAGAGGAATGGATACAGAAATTATGGTACATTTACACAATGTAGTACTACTCAGCTATTAAAAAGAATGAATTTATGAAATTCCTAGCCAAATGGATGGACCTGGAGGGCATCATCTTGAGTGAGGTAACACAATCACAAAGGAACTCACACAATATGTATTCACTGATAAGTGGATATTAGCCCAAAACTTAGGATACCCAAGATATAAGATACAATTTGTTAAACGCATGAAACTCAAGAAGAATGAAGACCAAAGTGTGGACACTATGCCCCTTCTTAGAATTGGGAACAAAACACCCATGGAAGGAGTTACATAGACAAAGTTTCGAGCTGTGATGAAAGGATGGACCATCTAGAGACTGCCATATCCAGGGATCCATCCCATAATCAGCTCCAAACGCTGACACCATTGCATACACTAGCAAGATTTTGCTGAAAGGACCCAGATATAGCTGTCTCTTGTGAGACTATGCCGGGGCCTAGCAAACCCAGAAGTGGATGCTCACAGTCAGCTATTGGATGGATCACAGGGCTCCCAATAGAGAAGCTAGAGAAAGTACCCAAGGAGTTAAAGGGATATGCAACCCTATAGGGGGAACAACATGATGAACTAACCAGTACCCTGGAGCTCTTGTCTCTAGCTGCATATGTATCGAAAGATGGCCTAGTCGGCCATCACTGGAAAGAGAGGCCCATTGGACTTGCAAACTTTATATGCCCCAATACAGGGGAATGCCAGGGCCAATAGAATGGGAATGGGTGGGTAGGGAAGTAGGGGGGGTATGGGGGACTTTTGGGATAGCATTGGAAATGCAATTGAGGAAAATACGTAATAAAAAAATATTAAAAATTTAAAAAAATGAATATTCACTTCTCAGCTATTTCATCACTGTGAGGAAAACTTCTAAGTTGTGTAACTTTAGGCGTTAAAAAGGCACCTCTCCTCAATGTGTTTGGGGACTAGGTAGAAAATTGATGGGAGAAAGAAAGGGTGTGTTGTCACTGAAGCTGATGACCTGTTTTTCCAGGACAAGAGTAAACAGGAAAGAAGAGTTTCTTACAGAAAAAGAAGGAGTTCATAGGACTCTGAGGGCTTTCACAAAGCTTGTAGACCCACAGGAGGAGGAAAAGGAAAAGAAAATTCCAAATGAAGGTGGCAGATTGGTTATCGAGTCATGTGCTAGTGAATTTGATCCTGCTTTAAAAATGAAATTATATTCGTTCCTATAATTTGACCATAAGTGTTCATGTGAATAACTTTTGAATTGTACAAAATATAATAACCTTCTTCCTCAAATTGAACTAACTTCCATCCTTCCTTGTTTTTGTCCTGGAAACTGAATCCAAGGCCTTGTGTGAGCTAGACAAGCACTTTACTACCTAGGAATACTTGGAACATGAACTTCCATTCCTTAACTCTAATTTAGTTTGCAGTCACATTGTACAGAAAAAAATCATAAATGAATTTCATTTTATTTTTATCACATTGCTGCCCTTTGAACAAATTTCATCAGTGAGTCATTTATTCACCTAGATGATATTTCCTGCAGGTTCCACCCTCATAATATTACAATGTTCTCTCTCTCTCTCTCTCTCTCTCTCTCTCTCTCTCTCTCTCTCTCCCTTTTCTTAATATTTCCAGAAAGATTTATTTCCTTGGGGAAAGAGGACATAAAGTCTGCAATTTGAGGTGGGTTGAGACATGAGTTGAAGAATGAACATATCCATAGTCACACATACCTCTTAGTACACAACCTCTTAGGAACTTATTGTGAGGAGCAGCCTCTGTGATAGCTGTGAAGGATGTTACATCAATGCGTATCAACGAAATACTTTTATGGGTGTTCAGAGAGTCTTCAGACAGCAGTTATATAGGATTCCTCATGCACATTAAAGTTCATGGCCACATAAAACAAAGATAATCTCTCTTTTCCTTTCTATTCTAATCCTTGCTACTTGTCATAGCACAGCTATTCTTTCCATATTAAATGAGGAGAAAGGAAGATGGGTTCAATATAGTATTCCGATGTTGTAGGATATTTATTCACTTCCTAGGTGTCTAGAGGTTATTTTGATTTTATCCAAGCCAGATGCCCTTGGTTAGAACATTAGGTTCTGATACTCAAGTCAGCTATGGTTAATTGGTTCTCATCCTCAAGACTACCGTGTTAATTATTACTGATGTCACATCAATCATTTTTAATAATTATATTCTCGTACATTATAGTTGGTGTTCACGTCTAGAACCTTCTAAAATACACTTATATTTTTCATATTCTATATTTTATATATTAATATATTTTATATTTTCATTTTCATACAATTAGAAGTTCTTAGTGCCACTTCAGATAAATGGCTTGCTTTCACTTTGTTGATGCCAGACTCCACCAAACTTCCTTAATTGTGGTTGGGTGCAACTGAATTTCAGTCTAGGTCCTAGTTTAAAGCAATGACCCTTATAATTATTTAACAATTCCAGGTAACCATGTAACCAAAGAGGCTAGACAGAGAAAGACAAATACTACATATTCTTTCTTATAGATGATGAAGAAAATCCAACTCGACTGTCTAATAGTGACTGCTAAAGGCTAAGGAACATGGGAATTAGGTGTTTGGAGGCAAATCAGAGAAGTAGTACAAAACCCAGTTAAACTAACTGAAGGAGTAAACTCTGGTATCTCACTGCACGATGGGTGTGTGGAAAGTAGGCTAATTAAAGTTGAAACACACTGTGACTGGATAGCCTCTGAGCTCAGCACATTGTTGAAGACTCTCAATCATCTGGTCTTCTCCTTCTCTGACTTTGTCTGGAGACTTCAAAACCCCCTTAGTATGTATCATTAGTTTGATTACAGAATCAATTTCTTTTCTCTTATCACCTGAGTTTCCTGAAATGCTTTCCAATGCTAATGAGGCACTCCAGGTACCTTAAGCCCCCAGCCAATGACCTTTGCACATTCTGGATGATCCTATCCTCAAAACTTTATAAGCCTTAAGTCACCCTAAGTAAAGTCAATCTGCCTACTTACTGCTGGTCTGGTTCCCGTGAGGCCATTCATCATATGTACTCACAGGGCTTTTGTACACACACACACACACACACACACACACACACCCTCCCCCACTCGCCATCTATGTTTCCAGTGCCCTCTTGGATTGTGTCAGCCAATGATCCCCAAGAGTAGGGAGACCCACTGATGGGGAGATCATAGATTATAATTGTTCAGCATTTTCTGAAGAAGTAGGAGAAAGGAGCTTGACAGCTTCAAACATAAAGCTCTGACAAGGAAGGATCAGTACATGCTATATGCACATATTAAAAATAAAATAAAACTTCATCATCATATTGGACTTGAAGTCTCAAGTTTGACCTAAATTTAGGAAAAACAAAGTGTGACTTGTTTTACTGTTACTGATGTTGCTTCTAATTCCTCCGCTTGAGGGAAAAATGACAATAGAAACAAGATGAAGCCCAGCCACAAAGTACAGAAACAAGAGCAAATCTTCCTTACATTGGCTTGGTGCATCTGTGTAAGTTCTTCTTCTTGTGAGGTAGTTCCTATATTTCAGAAACTTTTCTCCACAAAGGCCACCAAGCCCTTAGTTACTATTCCTTCAGCTGACATTTCACATCTGCAGCTACTGCCTCTCACGTTGGGTGGCAAAGGACAAATCCAGACCTTCTGTCGAGGTTACTGAATCCGACAGGTGGATTTCCCAAGTGGTGCTCTTTGGAGTGACTTACAGTCTGCCAGGTTTTACTGGGTTGATTTATCTCAAAGGAAGTACACCCCTTTAGTCGTCATAGGCATACTGATGAAGTTATTTTAGTCTAATATTTGTAAGTAGAGTTTTATGTCTTCTACATGTATGAATTTTTTATTACACTGCTTTCTACACACACCAAATGTGTGCATTATATGTTTTGACCAATCACTTAGTAATATAATTTTCTCATACAGGCTTTTAATTGAAAATACATTACATATCAATTACAGGTATGTTGTGATCAAAAGAGATATACTACTAATTTTTAAAACATGTAAGTACATTTAATGCTTATATATAAAATTATTTCTATATACATATATGGTTGCTTTTGTTTAAAGTGAATATGCCCCTTTCATGAAATGATGACTCTAAAAATGCTGTAATGATAAGCTATTCTTCATGTGCTTCCTTGGCTTCACTTTCCTTGGGTCCATCATTTAAAAAGAAAAACCAATGTGTAAAAGAAGGTTCTGATACTAACATCCTGTTCTCCAATTGGTTCTTGATTTGTCAGTAAAGACGGCCAGGGGCTAATTGCTGGCTAGAAGTACAGGTAGGACTTCTAGATCCCAGGAGGAAGAGGCAGACCCAGGGAAGGAGAGAAGGCTTTTCTGCCATGCTTTGGAGGAAGAGGAACACAACAACCATGTTAGGTCTTGGGGAGAGCTATGGCCTGTGGCTTCTGCTACAGGTGGATGGCCAAGGATGTTTGGCGGGGGCTAGGTGGGACTAGCCACTAAGTTTAGGGCAAATGGAGAGACGAAGATAATAAATTGGTAAGGGCACACTTTTCCAGGCGAGAGAAATATGCCCCCAGTAATTGTGCCATGAAGGCAAATTGTAAAGGAACTAAATGTGTGTGTGTGTCTTTTATCTGAGGTTTTAAGGGTCTCAGAGAAGCTGGTGGTGCAGCCACCTCCCAGAGCAAAGGCAGGTAAAAAGGGAATCCCAGAGGGACTAGTAGCGTGGAGAACCGGGCAAAGGCAGTAGCATGTAAAACTACACATGACACCAGTGTCTACTTAACTGTTTCCTATACAGTGCATTAAAAAAAAAAATCTGTAATAAGCATTTAAAAAAAACACTTAACCAATTATCCAGCCTTCCTTTAGGAAGTCTTTCACTCAACTTGATTCACAAAAATCACAAAAACCAACCAAACAAACAAAACTCTAAGATTCCTGGAGATTAATGGAATTACGAAAGTCACAGAGAGTACTTTACTTTCTACTTAAAGTGACATGTAATTATAGGAATATAAGACTTGAGGAACCCCATTTAAAATGTCTTAATATTCCACAATAAAACCCTTGAGAACAAAGTCTTCCCACGCATCCCATTGTAAAATGCATATTGTTCAGTATATTATAGTAAATAAGTGGCTCATGTTAGGATCCAGGAGGAAGGTTCAGCCCAGCTGTCTCAAAATGAAAAATGCGACAGTCCCGATACATTTTAACTGAGCAGATACACAAACAGAACCAATAACAATCTCATTTTGAGCATCCTACAGAAGTTTCAAGAAGAAAACATGACTTAGCCTTCTTATTAACACTGCTATCCTTATTTTATGTTTGTTTTTATTCATGTGTCTGTGTGTCTGCCAAGTATGTGCAGACAGATGCCAAGCATCTGCCCACAGAGGCCAGAAAAAGCATCAGATGCCCTGGTGATGGAATTACCGGATTACCGGAGGCAATAGCTGCCTGATGTGGGTGCTGGGGACCAAACTCAGGTCTTCTTGAGGAGCAGCAAGTGCTCCCAATCTCTACGCCATCTGTCTAGTTGATCATCACCAATATCTACAAAACAATGTTTTTGAAAATAAAATGGCCGGGCAGTGGTGGCGCATGCCTTTAATCTCAGCACTTTGGAGGCAGAGGCAGGGGGATTTCTGAGTTTGATTTCTCACTTTGAGTCTGATCTACAAAGTGAGTTCCAGGACAGCCAGGGCTATTACAGAGAAACCCTGTCTCGAAAAACCAAAAAAAGAAAAAAAAATGATTCTATAATGTATTCGTATGTTATTGACTGAGCTCACTGGGCACCTGGTGTGAACTTAGCATGTCTGAGCCACAGGTCTTCTTGTAGTCTACACATCAGCATTTAGAGGCAATTGCACTCAGTTTCAGAAAGGTAAAACAGTAACATTTATTTTCATGCAATTGTGTCTGGTATTAAAATAAATTAGGATAAAAGACTAGCATTCTTTTATTGTTTTGCAGGACGTGTTCTTTTAAAAAAAATATTGTCCAGGTTTGACTTTTTTTTTTTTCTGTGAATGAGAGAACACACTACTTAGTGCTTCGGAGATGTCAAAGTACAGAGTGACACAAAAAAGCCAAGCTGTCAAAGCTGAGGTCCTGACTTGGGGAACACTCTGGTCCCAAAGCTGCTTTGACAACATTGTCTCGGGACAGATTGCTGTGATCAGCAGTAGAGCACTTTATGCTAATGTTTTAGCCTGAAGGCATATGGGGGGAGGATGAAAGAAAATGAAATACCTCAGTGAGATGTAACTCCAAAAAATACATTATTTGCTTTGAAAGAATTCATAGGTGACATGTCCTTCCCCATATGTGTATATAAAGATATGATACCATTTGTGAACAGCTATGTGGGTTTTTGGTTGTTATTATAGAGTATTTCAATTAGAACTTCTTCCCTCCCTCCCTCCCTCCCTCCCTCCCTCCCTCCCTCCCTCCCTCCCTCCCTCCCTTCCCCCCTTCCCCCCTCCCTCCCTCCCTTCTTCCTTCCTTTCTTTATTTTTCTTTCTTTCTCTCTCTCTCTCTCTCTCTCTCTCTTTTTCTTTCTTTCTTTCTTCCTGTTTTTGATAAAGGGTCTCACTATGTACCTCTGGCTGTCCTGCAACTCCCAATGTAGATTATGCTGGCCTTGAACCCACAGAGTTGGTCTATGTCTACCAAATGCTGATATTTAAAAGGTGTGTGCCAATATGCCTGGCTCTAAGCTAACATTTCATTTTTCAATGTGCCATTGCATATAGTATATATTCAGCCTCACTTTGAAAAAATGGCGTGGTATCTGGTCAGCCACGGAAAGTCTAAAGGAAAGCCATTAGACTACTCTGGACAGCTCCTTGGTGTATCTGACTCCATCTTGTTTTTTTGTTTGTTTGTTTGTTTGTTTGTTTGTTTTGTTTTGTTTCCTCTAATTGAGCTATCCAATCTTTCTCTCCTAAGGTTACCTTCTATGCCAAGAATGATAAAACTCACTAGTAAAAGAGATAGAAACTACTCCCTAGGCTACCGTAACCTTTCTGTCCCAACAAAGCTTTGCATGGCAGAGTGTGGCATAAAGTTCCAAGGTAATATCAATCAGATTATGAAGCCAGACATGTGGGTGATCACCATTACAATCTTAAGCCTTTGTGTCCCTTTCCTATAGAGCACACAGTGAGCAAATGAAGATGAATTTTAGATCATTGCCCTCACTGCTGCCCAGTGTTACTGGGCTGTCATAGGAACACATCTTCCTTCTCACATCCTCTTAGTTTCCTGGCTGTTGACATGAGCCTCGGAGTACCCTCTATCAGTGCTAGGCAGCTTCCTCAGGAGCTTAAGGAAAGGGTGTAGAAAGAGCTTAATTCTGGCCTCGTTTTGCCAATATACAATAAGCGCCAGTTGCAGCCTTTAAAAAAAAAATGTCCCGTGGCTCCTACAGTGAGAGGGGTCCAGAAGCTTGTGTGGTAGAAGACTACTTGACCCTTCCTCCTTGCCTCCCAGGTGGGTTATGGATACCAGAGGACAATGACGTGTTTCCATGTCCACCTGCTAGCACCTGGATGACTCTAGTGCCAGGAACTTTGGTACTGAACTTGTTCCTAACCTTTTGCTCCCTCTCCAACAACTATCCAATAAACCTATGCATGTGGCTCTTTACTGCTTCTATTCAGGCTCCTCCCTGATTCTTCTATCCAGGAGTATAAGTGTGACCCAGTCTGCTGAGAATCTTGACCTGAAGTTTTGTCTTATCACTGGGACAGGATAACTGTTTGTTTAAGAAGCAGGAAAATACTTTTGTATTTACTTTTAATTTTGTCTAAATTGAGAATTTCTTTCCATGTTTAAGGATGGGGAAAGAAAAAAGTATGGGGAGCCAGAATAGGAAAGGGGAAGAAAATAAACAAATATTTTCTGTTATTCTGTTATTCTGTTCTTCAGAGACACACAATTTTTTTACAAGTTAGTAGACATAAAATGGTTGCTGGTGTATTACAATCACTAGGTGAAAACACAGATGGCCCAGCTGTGCCTGTTTCCTCCACATTTTGATTATTCAGATGCCCTTATTACCAGGCAGAGCTAGGCACGCAATCTGAATTTGTTGGATGTGAACTGCCTAACTGTAACATTGCTCCAGTCTTAATAATTGTGATACTAAAGCAACTGTCTTGTTATTACTGTTGGCAATACTGAACTGCATTTCAGAAGTCTTGAATAGCACTTAGCTGGGACTTATGCGTATGTCTGTATGTCTGTAAATCTGAGAGCACGGTCCTCTTAAGAATCTGGTCAAAACTTTAGTTGAAGATGAAGCTATCTCAGGAACAAAGCCATTGCCTAACAGAGAAGGGACAGATTTCTTTCCTTCCATTATCTAGTACATTGAATTCTGCAGTTCAAACTTCCTAAGGAGTCGGTCTGTTCCTGGTCATAAAATAAAAGTGAGTGCTAACATATTCTGCCTTAAAATGTTTTAAGATAAAGCTCATTCTTTTGTATTCAGGTCAGGTCTGATGAGTACCCACTTTCCTTTGAACTTCGGAACACTTGCTTGTATTTTGTACTTAGGTAGCAGTCAGACACAACTTGACATGAAGAAGCCTGACATGAAGCCTGACATTGGAGTGTACCGTGCTATGTCTAGCAGCCACTAATGATTTTGGAGAAGTGACAGTGGAGGCACGAACCAATTCACCTTAACAGGAGTAAGTATCATTCACAGTTTTTCAACTTTCAAATGTATTTACAATTTTGGATGCTTTCAATTTGTGATAAGCTTATTGGAATCTAACTTCTTATTTAAGGGCAGTCTGTAGATTAGGCCATAATATCAGAACTGGAAATACAGCCAAGCTGTAAAAGAGTTTCAAGGTATCTTTCTATTCTTGAGGAATTTGCTAAATTAGAACCCCAAATCATGCAATTGGTGGCCTGTCAGAGCTCTAGGAGACTCCCACTCCTCCTTTTCCTTGTCAGAGCAGATTTCCTCTAAAGTGTGTGCAAAGAAGCGATGAGGTATTGCTGTTGTTGGTTTGTTTTCTGCCCATGCCATTGTTTTTCTTGTAGCTATGTGTTAATTTGGCTCAGGTTTCTGGGACACATCTCTGAGGAGGAAACAATACAGGCACTTGCCAACTTTGCTCCCAGTTTTCTTGCCCCTAGTACCAGCAGAAGAACACATTACAAATCGAAGTCTCAGCTTCCTAGCAGACATACAGGAAGCTGGACCTTTGGAAGCTGGGTACTCTGCAAACTACAGAAATGAGGTCTCTTGTGGTAGCTTTGCATCCTCATCAAGACAAAACTTAAAATCAAAACTATCCTCTCTCAGTAGTAGGTATTTGCAGAAGAACAGGCAGAGATGGGCTTCTGAATTCATGCTGTGCACAAAGCTCTGGTGCTAATCTGTAAAATGGAACCCATGTACCTGACTACACAGATTTATTCACATCATAAACACCCACTAATTGGCTCCTATACATTACTGAATAAAAGCTGCATCTGCATCTAATCTACTATAGCTCAGAATGAAATGGGTGAATATCTTTGTGTATTTCTGAGCAGACAAATACTAGCATCAGACACAATATCACCTTATTAAGAACAGTTAAATATTATTAGCTTTCTTAATATTATCTTATAGGAAATTGTCTCTTAGCGTTTAACTATTGTATGTGTATATATAAAATTTAAAATATGACCTGCTCAGTCCCTGTTGTGTTGCTTGTATGTACATGTATTTAGGGCTTCCCACTTCTCATTAGATAACCTAAGAGGTAGAACCAGGACATCTACTGGATGATAGTATCTTCTATGTATGACAAAGAAGTTCACCTATGAAACTTAAAAGTACAGTTAGCTAAGCAATACTGAACAGTGATACTACTTGGCTCGGCAGTGTGAATGGTGTAAATCTCACCTGGCTTCACACCTGGGTAAAGAGCTAGCGGCAAATCATGGTGAATAAAAGAGGATACTTTTGTTTTTATGAGGATGCAAGGCTATGCTCACCCAAAGCCCTTCGGACTTGATGTTGAAAGAGGAAGATTGATAAAATTATGCTTTACAACCAGATTTATACTCAGAACTGATATAATCTTGTAAATTTTAGAGACTGTTAGTTTTTTATGTAGTGTGGAAATTCTGGGGTGGGAGGTTATAGAATAAAGGCTGTATTTCTGTATTTCAAGGACTTAAAATGGATTTCTCTATATTCTTGAAAATAATTTCCCCTTAGGAAAAAGTTATATGACTGTGTTTGTTTGAATGGGAACAATTCACATAGTCCCACATATTTGAAAACTTGGTCCCAGATTTGTGAAACTGTTTGGAAAGGATTAGGAGGTGTAGCTTTGTTGGAGGAAGTCTGTTTCTGTGGGAGGGCTTTGAGGTATGACGCATGACTCCCACTGCTTCTCTCTGTATTGTGATTTTCACGTCAACATGCGATCTCTCAGCTGTTTGTTTGCTCGTCCACCATGAACTCTAACCTTCTGAAACCATAAATCGAAGTTAATCTTTTCTTTCATAAGCTACCTTTGTCATGGTGAAAAAGTAGACCTTGTCACCACACTCGGGTGAAACCCTGGACTTTTGATACATTTTCATGTTCAACCCTTTGTAAAAATGAAGACTAAGGCATGGAGTGTATTGTGAGGAAGATGCAATGACTGGATGGAGGATGTAATGATTGGGGCCATAAAAGTTCTTCAAAAAATATCCATCTGAACTGTTGAACTTGTCCACTATGCTCATCTTTTGAGAGTAAACAAAAACTGTCTTTAGCAGGTTATACTGTCATAGGGTTGAGGGTTCGATGAGCTGAATATATAGGGACAGAAAAGAAAGATACTATAGGTTCTTCTTAACTGAAACCTTATCTAAGTCACATTCGCCCCAGTCTTTTTATAAAGCGCATCGATAATCAAAGACATCTGTGGTTCCCTTTCTCTCCCAGCGATCCCTGGTTTGGTTCTTGATTCTTGAGAAATCACTGTAAATTCCAGTTTCCAATCTTTCAGTTACATCTGCAAAAATACATCCCCACTATCACTCCAATGGTTTAATTAAAGTTAAGCATATTAAATAAAACCTTCCTAACTACTGGAATGCAAGGCTGGATTCAGGTTCTGTGTGGCAGAAGCTGGTAAGCACTCTAATTTCACTGAATGCCTTTCTACACACATTATGTGTTCTATACTTCCTTTTTCCTACCCTCTTAATAGTTTGTTTTTCATGCCTATGTCTACAGTTTCGTTTCCATAATATTTTTCCCAGCACCATGTATTGTCCTTAATGTTCAAGCCTATATTTTCAAATGTTACCTAAATGTTGATAACTCACAAATTTGAATTTTCACTGTAAACCCAGCTGTTAGCTGTTTGCTAATTCTGCTCTCACTTTCCTGTACAGTATTAGAATGGCTAGCTTGGCATGTGACTATTAAGAATGAAAATGTGAGGCTGGAAAGATGGCTTGGCAGTTGAGAGTGTTTACTGCTTTTACAGAGAACCTTGATTCTTAACACCTGTCTCAGGCAGCTCACGACAGCCTGGGATTCTAGTTCCAGGTTTCTTGATGCCTTTCATCCTGCAAGGGCACTTGCATGGATGTAAAGTCCCTAAAGTAAATCAGCCTCACGCAAACATTTAAATAAATCTTTTTTAAAATGAATGGGAAAAAGGACATTTTATCAGCATGCATTTTTTTTTCTAGTTAGGTAGGGACTCATTCCGCAAAGTCTGAACTCTTTTCAATGAGGAGGACTACCCGGTCCTATCCTCCCTTTGTCTTTACATGCTCCTAATCATGGTGAAACTTAGCTGTCACCTTTCCTGCCTCCAAATTAAGGCCACACAGGAAAGCAACAAAAGACATTACTTTTTAAATGAGTAGCCAAGTACATGACTCATGCCACTGCTATTTAACCTATCCCATAAAGCTGGGCTGAGGCAGTGTCTGTTAGCATCAAGTCTACTGTTTACTAAGTAGTTCAAGTTTGTCCTGAAGCTCAGCCCCCTTCTCACTTCCCTTACTTTTGCTTCTTTGATCTTATTGCACCCTACTCACAATCACTATATACTACCTACTCCTCCCCCTCCTCCTTCTCTCTCTCTCTCTCCCCCCTTCTCTTGTTCTCTCTCCCCTCTCCCTCCCTCCTTCTTCCTTCTATTTTTGATTATCACATGCAGACCAATGTAGACCTTGTCAATCATTAAGGACATCACCAGCTCAGTATAAATATTTTCATTATGTCCATAATAATATCTCAGAAAATGCTTACAAAGCCTATTTACTTTGAAAAATTCAACTGGAAACCTATAAAAAAACTTACATCTAATACAAAAATAGAAATCCATAGGTTGTCATTGTAGTATTTCCTTGAAGAACTTTTACAATTATTATTATTATTATTATTATTATTTGGGTTTTTCGAGACAGGGTGTCTCTGTATAGTCCTGGCTGTCCTGGAACTCACTTTGTAGACCAGGCTGGCCTCAAACTCAGAAATCCACCTGCCTCTGCCTCCCGAGTGCTGCGATTAAAGGCATGTGCCACGACGCCAGGCTGCAATTAATTTTTTATGTTTCCTTACAAAGTAATAGATTTCATGCTGAGGTATGGGCATTTTCCCACCTAGATGCCAGTGGTTTTTGTTCACACGAGTTTCTCCTTTGCTCTCCTCCTTACCTAGTGCTTCCTTCTGACTACTTGTCTTCCTTCCCACACACTGTCCTATAGAGGGATTGTAATCCAGAAACACAGCTACTCTGGATGAAATATACACACACCTTAATCTCTCTGGCTGGAGTACAGACACATCTTCAATATACACATTTAATCCCAATCAATGAAGGCAAAGTTAGTTTGTAGAAGGAAGCACCCATGTTTGAAAGTAATGTGTAATTGAGAGGCAGACAAAGTGACAAATTAGAGGAACATATGACAGAGTAGGATCTGTCCAATGCTCAATACAACAGAGAGAAAAGAGAGGCTATGTAAAAGAGAGCAGTGTTGAGAGAGAGAGAGGGCAGTTTTACCAGCACAGTTTTACCTGTACAGAGACAGGTTGAAGAGAGAACAAGCTAGAGAATGAGAAGGAGCCTGAAGATTAGAGCATATTATCAAAGTTAGAATTAGGCCAAGCAGAGCAATGCAGTCAGACACTAAAAAAAGCCAGTTTGAATCAGTCAACATGAAGAGGAGTTTTGAGTCAGAACAGCTGAGTTGACCAAGCAGCCAGAGTTCAGAAAGAGCTGGAAAGGGTGAGCTTATTCAGCAGTAAGTCTCAGAGGCTGAAAACATTGCAGGTCCAGAAGCTAGACGTTTTCAGGACTAGGTCTGGCTTAGCAGACCATTGAGTAGGCCTTGGAGACAATAATTATATCAGGTTAATAAAAGATACTTTTACATAGTTCTTCTGCTGCCTTTTTGTATTCTATTGGCCTGTTCCCTCTCCCTTAAGACCTCCTTCTCTCCTTTTTAGCTTTGAGAAACCACACACACAGTTCTGAATCCACAAAGAGGAGAAAGCATGTGGTATTTGTGCTCATACATTTAATTATTTTGTTTAACACAAAGGTTATTTCCTGGAAACGTGACTTTTTCGTAGTTCTTACAGTTGCGTATTATCACATTACATGGAACACAGTTTCGTATTGATTCCTTTGTTGGTAGATGTGAAATGCTGGCTCAGGTTCCTAGACATTGTGAATGGCACAGTAGAAAAACGCATAAAGATTCAAGCATCTCTGTGACAGAGTGGCTTAGAGTCCTTCAGATATATAAGAAAGAGTGGCAGAGCAGAGGAGCATGGTAGTTCTGACTTTGATTTTGAACACCCTCCTCCCTCACTTTCACAGCCCTGCATCTGCTTACATTCTTACCTTTGGCGAATGAGAGTTTCTTTTCCCCTGTATCCTTGCCAATATTTGTTGTTATTTGACTCTCTCTTTCTTTCTTTCTTTCTTTCTTTCTTTCTTTCTTTCTTTCTTTCTTTCTTTCTTTCTTTCCTTCTTTCCTTCCTTCTCTCTCTCTCTCTCTCTCTCTCTCTCTCTCTCTCTTTCTTTCTTTCTATCTTCTGGTTTTGTGTTTACTTTGATATTACTCATTCTTTCTGGGCTAATATAGAATCTCAAGAAAATTTTTATTTTCAGTTTCATAATGGCCAAGGATGTTGAACACTTTTCAATTATCTGATCATTTGTATTTCTTCTTTCAAGAAATGTCTGTTCAGTTCATTAGCCAAGAATAGATATTTCATATATCATATATTACATATTCATAGTCATTTGCTCTATCTATCTATCTATCTACCTACCTATCTTTCTAATAATAAATATTGACTAACAGCAACCTGCTTAGTAAATGTAAGTGTTGTCATTCTTTTCAGATTTGGAATACATCATGAATAACATTTGGAGCACAAAAACCCCCCTCCAAATTGCAAGACCAACTCTTATAAAGAGCAATGGTGGCAGAAATACAAAACCCAATGCCAAAAATTATATTACAGAGCAACAGAATAACAAAGCCAGTAAGGTACTGGAACATAAACAGACAGGCACACCACAAGAGAAGGGACCCAGAAAAAAACTAATACCGAATTTTTGACAGGGGGTGTCATATGCATTTGATATATATCAGGTGTGTGTGTGTGTTCATAAAACATATTAAGTCATGATTTGAGAGGAGATCCAGAGGTACAGGAAGAGTCAGAAGGGGGAGAGGGGTGAAAATGTTATAAAACAGTAAACTCATATATGAAATACTCAATAAAAAAACCAAAAATATGATTAAGGAAAGACTAACTTTACTAAATAGGGCTGGACAAGTAGGATTTCTATATGCGTTTTCACATTTGTAATCTTTAAAGCTGAAGCCTGATCTGCAACCCGCAGAGTGGTTGACTCAAAATGCATCAAAGTAGACCCAGAACTTTAAAACTGTTTGGGGGAAAGCATAGGGAAAATACTTCAAGGTAAGAACACAGGCTAGGAATGGAGACAAGATGGGAATAAGCTTTGGTGCCAACACCTCAGATGGGGTACTAATGTCTAGGGATACAAAGGACTGCGAAAGTTGAACACCCAAACCATATATAATTAGGTCAGTAAGTGCAGTGTGTTCTTAGGATTCTAAGGTACGTACTGTCAAAGTTGAGAATGGTGGCATACTCCTGACATCCCAGCACTTGGGAGGCTTCAAGACCACCTCCAGTTTGTAGCTTGACAGGCCTACAGGGTAAGATCTTATAGACAAAACAAAAAGGTAAAATTCTACCATTGAGCATCCCCTTGCTTTCATTTTCCTAAGCCTTGCTGACTCGACTTTTGTTGTTTAGCATTTCCAGCTCTTTGTATCTTGTGGTTGCCATTCAGAGTTGCTTGTTAGGCCATTGCCCGATGCCCTTGGAATACTGAAATTTTTTTGATGCATCTATATTCTGTGAATGTAACACCAAAGAGATGGCACCAATCACTTGCTCCTATGTTTATCACTTGCTCCTATGTTTGGTGCCATTTTGTTTGTACGGGACAAATCTGAGCTGCTCCTCTCGGTTTTGTCTACCTGCATCAACACAGAGCATCTACCACAGTGATATTATCAGAGCAGAACATCTTATGCTCCTCATGATTCTCCTTATTATAGGTCTCCTATATTAGATTACTTTCAAGCACACTAAGAATCACTCCAAATTTCATTCGGCTATTCTGAGAAAAGTGAATGAGATACAGAAAATGATGAAGAAATGATGGTCGAATGGGTGAATTCTTAGAGAAAACCACACACAGGATGAGAATTCAAGAATGGAGTTGGAATTGATCCGCATTCAGGATACCACCCTGCTTCATCTAAGATAGGCGACACTGGTCTCACCTAAGGCTGTGATTAAATAATTCTGGGACCAGACCTGAGAAACAGAATTTCTAGTAAAGTCCCCATTCATCCTCAGTCTGCTGTGGAGGAAGCCATGCTTTGTCTTGATGAACTAGAATCGTTTACCTTCTAAAACTCCATTTATTTTAACAAATTTATTGAATCAATTTATTGTCCCTCTTTTTATTTCCTTTAAGAATTAGCAATGAGTTAACCAAATAAGTATGCTGGACTGAAACTCAAAAAGAAATATATATATATATATATATATATATATATATATATATATATAATGCTGATTTTTAAAAGGAGCATTTATTTTGAAAATTAAGCTATTTTAAAAATGTAAAAAGTGTATGTATGAATACAGGTGCCCACATAGGCCAGAGGTCTTGAATTCCCCTGGAACTGGAATTATAGACAGTTGTGAATAATCTGATATGTATGCTTGGAATTGAACTCTGATCTTCTGGAAGGGCAGTATGTGTTCCTAATCATTGAGCAAAAACATCTCCAGTCCCAGAAATTTCTACCTGTAATGCAGGGGAAAGCAATATGCTAAACTCTACACACTGCAATTTAACATCTCATCTATTTTTAAGTGTACATTCTGAGGGAAGTGTATCCATCCTATGACACCTGGTTTGCGCTCCTCTTTCTCCTTTCCAGAATTATGTCTGGTGCTAGATACAGCAGTCACACACAAATGCATCCCCCAGGTGTCACCTTCCCCCGGGGGCTTCATCCAGTGGAAGCCAAGTAAGGGTATGTGACCCAATCCTATCCTGAAATAGTGTGAGTGGAGCTATCAGATTCTGAGTATTTGAAATTGAGGGAAAAAAGTCAAGGAAGGTGGACTGTATAAATCATGTGAAACTACCCTGTAATTCATTCCAGCTCATCTTGTCTTTTCACTGATGAGAAGCAACAGAGGCCGACATAAGATGCTTCACAGTTTTTCTTTGTTCTTGTGCTACCTATGGTTAAAAATAGGAGTTTTCCCCAAACTGAAGGGTTCAGGTCACTTTGTCATATTAGACATGCAGTGTGGGTTTCCTGTACCTCTTAACACTGATGCCTTTCCTTATAGCATGTAAAGATATCTATTCCCATGATATGCCTCCCAATACTCCCGCTCGCAGTCACATTAGCTCCCAGACAAGCAGCAGGCTATCATCAATGAGATGCCACAAAATAAGAGATGTTCTAATATCGCTTTGAAAAACGATTGCTTTGTGCTTTAAGTGCCGAGAACAAGTAAACGCCTCCACGTATACTTTTCAATCAGCTGCCTTATTGTTCAGAGAAGTGGATGACAGCGTAAACACCCTGAGAGCATTATATTCAGAGAAGGATAAGAAACGTAAAGAACACGAGGCTCCGGTAGGTGGATGGGTTGGTAGGGTAGCACCGAGGGCCTGCTGTGTGCTCAAAAACAATTGTAGCAGCTCTATTATGCAATGGAACAGTGGTTGTCAAAGAATTATGACAGTCACATGCTGTAGCAGAAATTACTAAATTGATTTATAAAACCTTTCCCAGTATTCTTACTTGAAGGCAGGTCCCGCATTTTGGGGATATAAAAACAGTTCCTAAAATGACTCAGTTTATCTTCCTCATCCAAGCGGAGAGCAACCCTCTCATCTGTTGGGTCACAATTGAGTTCAGCCGCGATGCGCTGCACTGCATCAACTGGAAGCTCAAGAGGCGAGGGCTCCATCACAAACTGTTATCTAAGAAGGAAGTAAAACGTTGAAATAATGTAGCCATCATCATTTTTTTTTTTCTGCAGAATATCAGCCTTCTACAGAGTCCACCATTATTTTAAACTAAGATTCCCATTTTTTCGCAACTCCAGAAACAGTAGAATTATAGCTAGGAGTGCTGGTGCACACCTGTAATTCAGGAACTGGAAGGTTCAGATGGGAAAATTACTGAAAGGCAGGCATAAGCCTGGACTTTGTAGTGAGAGTCACACCAGGATGGGCTATATACTGAAACCCAGCCCCCGCAAATCAAACAAACAGAAATTCCTGGAGACAGGGCAAAGTGCATATGTCCTTACTGCCCAGCCTAAAATCCTAAATTCCAGTCCTGTGACCCAGGTTTACCTTAAATCTCATCATGAGATTTTGTTATACATAAAATGAAGAAAATAGTAGTAGTAACTTAGAGATGGTTGAAAATCCTATGCTCAGTAAACTGTCACAATAGAGTAATGGATGCAAGCCTCTGTGAGTTTGAGGTCAATCTGGATTATGTAGAGAATTCCAGGTCAGGCAGGGATACATAGTGATGCCTTGGCTAAATAAACAAAAAATACTAAGGCTGAAGTGTTTTTCTTGTTAATATTGTTGCTTTTTTTTATTTGTGTGTGTATGTGAGTGTTGTTTGTTTGTTTGCTTGTTTGCTTTTTGATGTGTGTGGTGTATGTATGTATGCATACTTGTAAGTATGTTTGTATGCATGCATGATTGTGTTTCTATGTGTTCGTGGGTTGCAAGCCTGCACCTGTGCATTCAGAGGTTCAAGATCCATGTTGATCTTGTCTCCATACTCAGTCTTATATTCTGACACAGATGCTCTTACTGAACCTCGAGCTCATCGATAGCCTACGGCTCTTGCCAAGGAGCTCCATGGCTTTTAATCTCCATCTGCTCTCCTACTGGGGTGACAAATGCATGTTGCTGCACCTATATCTTTCTCTGGATGCTGGCGTTCTGAAGTCAGGTTCTTCTATAGCGAATGGTTTCCTTATTGAGCCATCTTCCTCACTCCCTGCAGTCCAGTATTTTTTAATGTTAGGATTTTTAAAAATTTTTATTGTGTGTATATGATTGTCTGCCTGCATGTATGTGTATCAAGTGTGTGTAGTATCCACAGAAGCCAGAAGAGAGTGTCCCTGGAACTTAAGTTATAGACAGTTTTAGTCATATAGGTGCTAGGTACCAAAGCCAGGTTCTATGGAAGTAAACAAGTACTTAGTCTCCGAGCCGTCTCTCTCTAGCCTTCATTCCATCCTTATCTGAGAAAACAGACACAGATTCATTTTCTTCTGATTCTATTTAGCTATTTTACTAAGTTGTGACAATGAGGATACCTTTTTAAAGTACAAACACCTAATTCTCCATGTAACCTTTGAAAACTGTAGATAACTTAAAACTTAACACTTACATTTTAAACCTTAGTGTATTGATATTGATGTGACGGTAAGTTCTCTCTGAATGTCATCTTTCCTTCCATATGATAACTAAGCAATGCAGCCACTTGATCCTTCTTACCAGAGGAAGCATGACCCTGTGGTGTTTCCTGAAACCACGTTCTACTGTTTCATAACCATCTAGAACTCTACGGTTTGGGGAAGTGTGCATAGCCTTTCTGACGGGCATTTGGAGAATTATTACTTATTGATATTTTAAATTTTACCCCATTATTTAGTGAGTCAACATGTGGTTGCTGGGAATTAAACTTAGGCCCTCTGGAGGAGCAGATCATTGAGCCATCTCTACAGCCCCTCATTGATTAGTGTAGTATGTATATAATGTATATGGAGCCACCAAGCATCTGTGGTCTCCAGAAGAAAGCTACTTAGAATCAATGGGTCTGAGTATTGAATTCAGGTCATCAGGTTGGGCAGCAAGCAGCTTTTGCAGTTGAGCTATCACACTGGCTTGACAGTGGAGGTTTAATAACTTTTTAACCCCATTCATTGGTTGTTTTACTCATTTAGATTTCCCCTACATTTTCTGTTTTGGGAATTGAGTTAGAGAGGGGTTAATGATAACCACCCCTCCTTAGTCTTTACATGATTTACACATGGCAGTTCTGTCATCTTCAACTACTTGTTCCTCTGCTTAAGCTTTTAAGACATACACCTTTCATGCTCCCTTCATGTGGCTCTGACACTGGAGGAAGTACAGGGATTAAGCTGTAAGTCAATTTTTAGACAGCTTACGTTTTATGGGAAAAGTGGAGAGTAAATACTATAGTAAATATTGTAGATTATTTAGAGACAAGAGGACAGGATAATGGGGTGCAGTTGTCATTTTGGTGATCAACCTCACTGGGGCCATGTAGGGGCTTGATGAATATCTGAAATTTGAAGGAAGATGATAGTGAGTGAATGATCCAGCATAGGAGAAGACCTTGGCCTGGTCAACCAATACCCTGTTGTGTTGAGTGAAGAAATAGAGGGAGGTAGATAGGGGCAGATGTTAGTCATGGAGGACTTCTGTGACTGAGGGGCTTTGAGATACTTGTTGAAGAGACCATGAACTTATTTGGCCTAACACTGCAGAATTTTGAGTAAGCAATGCTATTCTATACATTTGCATCATATGAAAATCTCTATGTACTGTGAATAATTATAAGAATTTGACAGGGAGCCAGGGAGATGGCTAAGAGAGTGAAAGTATTGGCTGCATAAGTCTTCCAACCTGAGCTTGATTTCCGGAACTCAAATGAAAAGTAGACGCACATCTGTAGTCTCAGCAGACCTGCAGTAAGATGGGAGGGTCAAACAGGAGAACTACCCAGAATTCCCTAGGAAAGCCAGCGTAGAGTATGAGCATGACATGAAGAACAAGAAAGCCCATGCCTCAACAATGTGAAAGGAGACAACCAACTCAGAAACGTTTTCCTCTGACCTCCAGATGTACCATGGCATGTACATTCCTTCAGTGATGTAAATAAAAATAAATCACTCTCTCTCTCTCTCTCTCACACACACACACACACACACACACACACACACATAATGCTACTAATAGTAAGAATAAAGAAAAAATTTTAAATGTAAAGAGATTTTTTAAAAAGTGAAAAATGTGAGTCCTTGAACATTTGGTAATGAAATCGTAGACAGGGTGGCAACAGTTTTTCTTTAGTGTGAGAATTCAGAGTCCTACATAGAAAATATCCAATATCATAAATACTGGACATCTAGGGGATGCTGATGCTACAGTCATCTGAGTCTGCAATGCGGAGTATGTGAGATGTTTATTTTCACAACACATTAAGCTGAATCTAGCATGGGTGCTGTTCAAAACTGTCCTGGAAGAGGCTTCAAAATTGCTCTTAATCTTCTCCCCTTCCTCTTCTATTCAACCCCAGTCAGATCAGAGTGTTAAAGGACAGCTGAGATGATAATGCCCTTTGTATCTGATCATACTGCTATACCATGTGTCTTTCTCACAAGACTGTCTATCTCTGTGAATTTTCTCATTCTTTATTCTTTCTGTAAAACACGCTGCTTTTATCCCAATACGTTCAGACCTTAGGAACTCCTCACTGGCCCAAATCAAATGCTACATTCTTGTTCTGGTCTGTCATGCTATCTCTGCTAAAAGCAGTCTTTCTTCCTTTAAGCACCAGTAACCTTTACAAGCATACATCTTCTAATAATGGATACATCCTGTCTGGTACTATGTTTATTTAGGGATACGTGTGGATGAAAAAGATAGAGCATGCTTACTGTGCCTGCAACTTGATTTTAAATTGCTTACTGTTGGGGTACCTGATGATGTGAGAAGCAGAGATGACTGTGTCTCTCCACTGGCTTCACTAGTTACCTTGTCACATTTGGTTAGATCTTGACTGAACATTTTACCATGCATTGCTGTCTGCGAGTGATTTGTTGCAGCTCGATCGAGGCAGTGGGCATAGTATTTAGCTGAGCATAACACCAAATTCTTCCAGGAATTTGAACCTTGATAGACATTGACTCATTCAGGTAGAAACAAGATCATGAATTTCAAAGAATCAGAAAGAAGCTATGAAAGATTGGGACTCAAGAGCATATGGTCACAAGAGAGTCGTTTTGATTTTTGCAGTAAAACAGAAGTATTGATTATTAAAGCATGGAAATTGATTCCAGCTGCAAATGTCACTGAGCTGTTGGGACTGAACAGTGAAGATTTCTAAAAAATATAGTTTGGTCCTGTGTTGAGAATCATAGAACCTTGCCGTAGACAGTGAGCTCTGTGAGAAGCTCCTGGAGCCTGTTCAGGGCTGTCCCTAAACATCCTGGGGAGTTCTTTGGCTTTGCTGTGAGGCATTTTCCTATCACAGACCTGTTACAGTGAATTCTTCCCAGCTTGGTTAAAGTCTATTCTATTGGCACTGCATCGTGTTTAATTTCACATGATAGTTACACCATTGTTATAAGCAGCATTGTTTGTATAGGTTTTTCTCTAGATCGAGATGACAGCTGAACAGAAGTAGCCAAACAGCTCAGTGAGCTGTGTAAGAGGAAGAATCAACGGCTCCTAGGAGGATGTGACTCTCTGTCTGATCGTAGGACACACAATTAGAGAAACCACTGTAGTGAAACTCAGAGTCTGCCTCATGTTCGGGATGTTAGTTGGAGAGCTTTACTATATCTTTGGGGACAAGTACGTTCTGAGTGGGCTTATTTCAATTCCTAGGTTACTTCACTGTCATGTTCCAAGCATCCTTCCATTATCCTCACAGGGAGTATTTGCTAACACTGCGAAGTCTTCTGTGCCCATTTTTTTTTTTTTTACTTCACTATCATTCCTTCAGTCTGTGAAAGACTGGAGGAGCAATACCCACATATAAAACTAGGAGTGTTTGCTTCTGCCTATAATCTCAGCACTTGGGAGACTGAGGCAAGAGTGTTGCCTTCCTTTCAACATCACCCTGAGTCATACAGTGCCTTCCAGGCCGGCTTGTACTACATAATATGGCTCTGTCTTAAACAGCATCAACAGCCATCTAAAATGGTTTTCCTGGTTACTTACAACTATTTTAGCATACGACAAAGTGATATGAGAATGCCATGGGTAATGGGAGCAACTGTAGACACCTTCTAAATGTGAAAAAGGTAGCTAGCTATTCAACCGCTGGTTCTACAAATGTTTATTGAGCATCTACTATGACTCAGGCATATAACTCTCAAAAGGTAAAATAATGCTTCTGACTTCATGGCAACAATGCACATCATGTTGGGTGTGGTGGTGCTTTTCTAATATCTCAGTAATCTTACTGGGGAAGACACTGAAGGATTATGAGCCTTGACTATATAGCAAGACCCGATCCCAAAGCAAACAAACAAGAAATGTGTTAGAATGTTTGCATCGACATCTAGTTCATTCTTATAATACTGAGGAGTTAGGGTTAGTTACCTTAAAGGCCAGTGACTGTGCAACAGACTCAAAAGTGGGCTCAGAGGCCGATGGAATGCTTATAGCCAAGTGTGTCTGAGAGTACAGGGCAAACGGGGCCTCTCTTGAGAAGGCACGTAGTCAGACTCACAGAGAAAAGCCCCTCCTCAGAGAAAGAAAACCCCCTGTTCAGAGGGAGAAAATCCCCTGCTCGCAGGAGCCTCTCATTTCCTTTTATTCTGTCTTCTGAGTTTTAAAATCAATGGCTTTCAATTATTCTCCTTTTCTCTGTTTTCTCTTTTCAATTCCACATAAATTCTATACAGCAGCTTGGTCTGCAGGGGAATTGGTTTCCTTTTTAAAAAGTACTTGGGAAAAGGGCATCATGATGCAGCCTTGGCTTCTCTGGAGTCCATGAATCTCCCGCTTCCTAATCCTGGGGTTACAGGCACAGGCCTTTATGCCTTTATAGGAAAATCTAATTCCTTGAGTCAAAAGTGTAGCTCTTTACACTTCTGGGCTTGTTCTACTGGAGATAGTAGTAGATACAGGGATGTCTTCCCTGAAACTGTGTCTCCTTCTGGGGCACCCCTCTGTTCACAGGGTCCTGCAGGCTGCAATGCTCATTCAAGGCCTTTGCCTCAAGAGAAAGGACTGATTAGCTCGCACTAATTGCTACCTAATTCTGCATTCATACCACCAGCTAAGACAATTAATTCTTCAAAACATCATTTTATGCCTTGTTTAGGCTTATCATTTGCAAGTAAATTGACATGATCCGTTTGAAAATGAAGACATTAACTCCTAGCTTATAATAACTGTCAAATGTCATATCTCATGTATTTAGCAAGGTTTAATGTTACAAGGGTAAACGAACATGTCATGTGCTGGCGTGCAGGTCACCTGAACACTCTTCTGTCATTGTTATATAAAATAAAGCTCAATTTCACTTTTTAAAGGAGACTACGGCCTCAAGTCACACTCATGAGGCATTCCCATAATAGTTTTAAAGGTTAGTGTTTGTTGATGGAAATTGATTTTTGTCCTCGAATTATACTGAGACTTGAAATTTCGAAAATTCCGTCTTCATGGTTTTATTTATTAGCTACATTTTCCCAGGTAAAAGGTTGCACTTACCAAAATCTGATCAGTTGTAATGAAAGAATAACAAATTAAAGATCTCCTCCTGACCCTGCCGGTCTAAGGTCAACCAGGTCAATAAGTAACCCAGTCCTCAGTAGCTAATCTTTGTACCGCAAAGGGTCGTTCCCTCCCTGAAGTGAGGAAATTGGATACCAAGTTCAAAGTTTAGAAGCTAGTAAAGATACATTCATACTTCACTGGGGGAAGTAAAAAGTTGATATACACCTGCAACAAAGCCTGCTTCTGTAGGACTCTCACTGAGAATTATGTGACATCAGAGTGCAACCAGCCTAGCTGAGCAGTAGATCCTGAAGTTTGTCCCCAAATTCCTAACGCTGAGAAGAAAAAAAGCTGTCTAGCAAATACAGGAAAAAAATGTCTATTCTTAGGCAAAATGCTCTAGAAAATAAAAGGGGAAGAAACTCCCCTCAAGAAAATCCACTTTCACTTCTCTAAATGTTAATGTGACACACAGCAGCATAGGGCAAACATACAAAACCAGAAATCAGAAAGCTCCTTTAAACATGGCTTTCCTTTACCTGGGCTTGTTCTCCTGACCGTTTAAACCTGCAGTGAGTGCCCGCTAACCTGCTGGGACTACAACCTCATCTGTTCTCTCTAGCCTGGGTTTAGAGGTGCAGGCTTGAAGGGAGGTCATGCCGGTTTTGTTTATGAAGATCATTTATACAGTAAGAAAAAAAAAAAAACAGAAAAAAGAAATCCCCAAAGGACTGCACCCTATTAGTAGAGAGAAGTTCCATTTGGAAAAGAACACGAGAAGCGAATGTCTGTTTATGTTCAGAGCCAGACCTCTTCTCTGCTTACCTGCTCAGATCCAGACAGTAGTCTCCAGTACCTTCTCAGGGGATGCTGGATGTTTCTTTGTCCCCAGCTAGCCAGACTCAAAGAACTGCTCACTTCTCCACCCTGTGGGGAATTTGCATGTCAACTTTAGTTCCTCCCACCCTGTTGAATCAGGTTGCAAATTTCTAACCACTGACAAAAGCTAAGCAAAACGCTGCCCCTCCCCCAGCCCCACCCCAGGTTGCCAAACATCTGGCTCTGCTGACAGCTTCTTCCAATTCTTCCTTGTGGGTTCTGGACCCCTGCAGAGACTTGGTTGACCTATGTGTAGCACTGCTGTGAGCACTGTGTCGGAGAGCTGAACTCCAACATCTGCATTTATTTTTCAATCTGCGCTCTGAAACATCCCAAACCCAGAGGAATGCCCTCCTTGAACTCTGGACACATTTCTACTGGATTTTGAGACAATGAACCACTGATCAACTTTGATTGCAGGGTTTTTGACTTATAGTGGACACAGGTTTTATACAAAAGTTTAAAATAAACTGTGTGTGGTGGTACCTACCACTGACTCAAGTGCTCAGCCCTAAAGGCAGAGGACTTTGCTGCAAAAGAAAAATTAATATAGTCCACTAATTCCTCAAAATATTTTATTGCCTAATAAATGGACTTTTAAATTTTTGAGGTCATAAATCTTGATAGTATGATAACCACAGAAAGAGTTAGAACTTGGAAATCTAAATGGAAGGAAGCCTGGAAAATGTCACTGATGTTAATTATTTCTTTAAATGCTGATCCTTGAGCTGCCTTTCCTGTCCTAATCCGAGCTTGGGTCCTTTGAGGAATACCTATTAGGCATAAACACTAAGACCCAAGATTTTCAGAATAATGACTACAGAAGAGACTGCCTGGGTCGCTGCGTGTTTGCTCCTGTGCCTTGTCTAAGCCCACAGCATGTCACCCTCTGCAAGGCCTTCTTCAGTCCTCTCTGTGTGTCCTCATTGTAATCCTGGATAAGTCGCTGAACCATAGCCCAAGCTCAGGCTCCTATCTACCTGATAAACAGAAAACACATCTTCCTTACAAGATTATTGAGATAGAAAAACAATTCAAGGGGAAAAGCACTGTACCATGACACATAAATCCATTCGACACATTCTTTTTTGTCCTCAAATTACCCAGACAAAGTGTACTGTCCCCAACTTCTAGGAGAGGACAATAGATGCCATGAGGTGACTTGGAGATAATTTACTGACCACTGTTAAACTCATAAACTACAAAATTCTCATTTGAATTGGATCAAGAAATCTAAAGCTTGTAATATGTTTATTCATTTTCCATCATCTAGTGTCTTGTGTCACTAGAAATTTAGAAAATTTGTTCTGCTCTGCAGGAGAGAACGCCATATCCCCATGTTGACTAGGTTTGAAGAGACAAATAAAGACGGACAGGTCATATTCTTGCTGCCTTGGATTTGGTAAGTCTTTGAGCAATTATTGTAGTGCATGCAGACTCTGCACCTGAGGCCTGGTTCTGTTCATCGCTCCTAGTTTTCTTTCTCCTACAGACCTTAGGTTCTTGTATTCTGTCCTTTCACTTTACCCCACTGGTTATATTTAATAATTTAAATTATTTTCCAGTTCCCTTAAATGTTCAATATTAGGAAATTATCATTGTATTTAATTAAAAAAAAAGTTTTATGATATGCACATGCCACTTTGGTATAGAGAGTTAGAGGAGGGGAAATCTATTGCCCTGACAGGTAGTCTTGGATTTGCATCTCATTATCCAGAATCAGGAAGATATATTTCGCTCAGAGTTGTGGAGCTATAGCTGCTCTGGGTTATGGTAATCTTGTATGTCTAGCTGGACACTAAGCAAGGCATAGCTCTGGTTATATCTTGTTATCCTAAATAACATAAGTGTGAACTTAGAAATGCTTTCCTTTAGTTTGTACCTTTATGTCAACCGATCTTCATTTATGACATTTGAATCCTCATTCCATTAAGGATCATTCCCTTGTGCCTATTCCTACTTTGTGCATATGTACACTCTCTTGGCTTCATGGATGCTGGGGCTTTTGGTTGGCTTTGAACTCATGTGCTCCTACATTGGAGATTTTACCCTGTTATGTAACACTGTTTTTTATTTCCTGATGTATATACAATAATGACTCTGCCTGCTATCTATCTATCTATCTATCTATCTATTTATCTATTTATCTATAGTTTACCTACTTATCACTAGTCTATCATCTATCTTCTAATTATAGATATCTTTTGTGTTATTCAAAGGGATATGTTTTCAAATTCTCTTCTGCTCTGTGTCATACAAGTTGACTTTATTATTTCACAACATTCCTTTCTTTTCTATCCATCCCCATGTTTTTCTTGTTTGATCATCAATCTTTAACCGGAAATCCTATTGTAGTTTTGTACCTACTGGGCACTTTACATTTCTATCTCATAAATCTATTTTTGGAGCCAAAGTGTAATTTTCTCTGGCAAGGCTCAACATGGCTTCTTCCTGCCTATTGCATCCCCCTCAGGAAAATCGACACCTTTACTGGGTTTTTCACTCACTTTCTTTCCCTTGTGTTTTTGCCTATTTACAGATGAGAAATTTGGAAATCTTTCCCTTCCTGCTTCTTGAAGTACATTCTTTTAGGATTTGGCTAAAAAAAAGCTTAGTGTTTATCAGACTTCCAGTAAGCAACCCCTGAGCTTTAAGAGACGGTATCTAGGGTTACAAGAGACAAGGTGTAGGATAACAAGAGACAGGATACCTGGTTATCCTAGTTTGCCATTATCTATCTTGCCAGCATACAGAGATGGCTATAGATAACATTGCTTCCTTTAATTGTCTCAGAGATTCTTCACCCTTTTGATCTTGCTCTGTGTAGTGTTTTTCCTGATTCACTGTTCATTTCACCTTTGTCTCAAGCTTCTTAGCAGAGTTGTAAGGCGTATGTTAGGATTAGAGTGCATGCTTAGCATACTTGAGAACCTGGAGTCAATCCATGACTCTCAAATGATTTTTTATAGCTCAAGCTCATGAGTGACATATTAACTAACTCTGTACCCGTTCTAAAAGATATTTTTGTTGTCCAAATGACCAAATGTTCTCATATATCATGAAGGAATAATTTTATTGCTATTAATTTGTAGGTGACGTTCCACTTTCCTCCAGGTCAGTGTTAAAATGAGAATTCATGACTTTGTTGATTTTGCCTACAGGTTTATACTATTGAAGTTCACATTACAGTTCATGAACATTTAAGAATAGGCTTACATTCAACTATTTTTCATTATCTGCCCTGCTTAGAAATTCAAGAGTACTTTAATTCAAATGGTTAGGAATTCCATTCAGGGTGACTGAGGGATAAATGGCATTGTGTTTCCCACATACCACTGAACTCAACATTACTCTTCTGATGAAAAGAATTGATACAAGTGATGACATCTGAAGATTAACTGTAACGAAACTTAGAATCAAATGGGAGCGTCTCACTGAGGCATTATCTACCCTGGGTTGATCTGTGGGCATATCTGTGGAGCATTGTCTTATGTTCATTGCTGCAGAAAGACTCAGACCACTGTGAGTGGAACCATTCCCTAAGCAGGGATGCTGAACTGTGTATAAGGGTAGAGAAATTGAACATAAGCAAGCAAGCCAGAATTCATGAATTTATTTCTTTTTGCTCTTGACTGAGGAGATGGGGAAAGTAGCTCTTTCTAGTTCCTGACTTCACGCCTACCTTGGGGAACTGTTACCTGAAATGATGACTCTAATAAACTACCTAAGTTGCTCTTGATCAAAGTATTTTACCAGAAATGAAACTAAAACAAGATCATCTCATAATCTTTTGGATCTTGATGATGTTTCATTTAGTGTCCTCTTAACATCTGAGACCAATTGACACTTGCTTGTAAAGCATAGCAGGATCTTCAAAGAGCTTGCCATACTGTACAAAGCGCCTTATTGTATAGTGCTAACCCTTGAGAGGCTTAAGGATCTTGAAGAAAAATGAAAAAGAGGTTAAGAGGGTTTTAAAGAAAGTACCTCTGTGAACAGAAGACAGTGTCAGAAAACATAAGGTGTTTGAATAAATAAGCCAGTAGCAGAGGTAAGCTATCTTTCTATGAATTAAGCAGAGTCTTACAACACTCCCAATCCAAAAAGGCTAGTGCTATTGATTACAAGCTGGAGCTAGACGATAACACTGTATTGCTGAAGACACCACATGATTTGGCTGTGTGACATTGAGAAATAAGATAGAGTTTCAAGCTGCCTGGCATTTTCAGTGTTACAAGCACTGTAATTACTTACAATTACAATCTTGCTTATTTGTGGGCACTGTGTGTGTGTGTGACACTAACAACATGTCAAGCAATATATATATATATATATATATATATATATATATATATATATATGTATATATATATATGTATATATATCCACTGGTGCAATAACAGCAAGATGGTTATGAGTACCACCAACTGCTATTTACTTGGACTTTCCCACAGAAGAAACTCACACACTGTATGGTACACTGGAACAAAAATTTATGGCTACAGAAGTCATATGTGGATACAACTGCTAATGCTATTTTAGATTGTTGTGACATGCCTGTATGATACCCATTTAGAGAGTTTTGCATACCCATAGACCACTGATGTTCTCAGTGTCTGTCATGGAGAAAAATTTCATGTGTGGAAGTATTGGTGACAAAAGCTTGTGTGTATCACAAAGATGCACAGCTAATCAAACTTTTGATGTATTCTATAACATTGCGGTTATTGGGACTCATCTTCCAGATCTTAAAGAGACTTTTTGAAAATATATACTATCTGTGACCAGTGACTAGTTTTCTACTTTAGTTGCTTTCTGAATGTTGACATATGATGTTTTATAATAGTGGCTCAAGTCTGAACACAGCACCCTAGGCCAAAACAGTTCCATGTGTAAGAGGTTTATTGGGAGAGAGGGGGGCAAGGAAGGTGGTGACAGAAAGAGAAAGAGGGGAGAGAGAGAGGGAGAGGTGTTTCCCTTATATATATATATATATATATATGGATAATGATGTAACACAGGTAAAGGTGGGAGGTGAACCAGATGAATTCTGGGAATATGGTGGCCGTTGTCTTGGCAACAGGTCTGTAGGTGATGTCATAGGTTTTGGAGATCCTGCTGGCAACAACATAGAGACTGGCCTGCATCAAAATAGCATTGACATTCAACACAGTTTGATCCAATGGAAGAAAAAAGAGTGTTTGATAATGGCAGTCTCCATGATGAAATAACATTGTGAATGTTGGAATAAATGTGTGTAGAGAGGTTGGGCATTTTTACCTATCTATTCATATACTTTGGCATCCATGAGCCTGAGAAGAGACTTTAAAAATGGGAGTTTCAGAGAGCTGTGTCTCCTCCAGGAGATTTCATTTTATCTGTAGTAGCAAGTACACTTACTATGCATTGCTCTTGGCTCCATGAGTTTGGCTCTTAGAGAAATGTATTTCTCCTGTGTCATAAACTGCATCATGTAAAGGCAACAAAAACATGGGTTTCGCTTGTGATGAGCTCCAATTCAGAACGGTTCTTTTATTTGTCTCTGTGTCTATCTCTGTATTGGTCTTTCACTTTCTTAGCATTTTAGATTTTTGGATTTTTTGGATGTTTGTTATGTTGCTCAAGCTGGGCTCCAAATTGTACTCTTCCTGCCTCAGATTTCTGGATGTTGGAGTAATCACCATGTGCTACCACACCTAGTACAAAGCATGAGTTTTCAGTTGGGAAGCCATGAGAAATAATTCTCAAATATCAGTGTTTCAAAATTATGCAGATTTGTGTTAATCACTAGAGACAGTCATCAGCCAACTTTTCACTCACCTTTCACTCAACTTATTGATCACACAATACTCTTGTGTTAATTTTTTTTGCCATTCTTTGTGTAGACATCATTTCAATGTATATAATTTCTTTTGTCATTTCTGGTGTCAAAGATCAAGTCCATTGCCTTGAATGTGATAGGAAAGCACACTGTTACCAGTGAGCCATAGTCTAGGCTCCATCTCTCACTTTCTCTGGTCCCTGAGTGCTCCTTGATAACCTATCTACTGCTCTCTTTGATTCAATATCATACACTGAAGTATGAACTTAACACTTCTATCCCCATGGTCTTGATCAGAGGAAGTACTCAAATGCAGGCAGGTCTCCAGGCATCCCTAACCCAGCTGGTATAAGAAGAGACTTTGTGTCTGGATACTTGCTATGTCATCCAAACAGAACAGTCCCCAAATACCACATTTAATGTCCTGTTTGCATGAGGTTTGCTTCTAAAATGACAATTTACATATCCTATGCTTTATTTTTTGCAAATTATGTTTATTTGTCATGCTTATCTAACAAAGTGTTTGCGGTTAGTCCCCTTAGATGAGACCACAAAAAATGGACCTTTGGATTCATTGCTCTGAGATGTAATCATTAATGTTTTTCTTTTACTAATAAGTAACTAGGCATAGTGCTGTAAATACTGAATTAATGAAATAACATAAATATATAACAAAAATGTCACTAGGAAATTTATTCAGGAGGATTCATTTCTGGACTTTTATCTGTAATTCTTGACAAAGATCACGGAATCAGCACCCCATAGTCCTTTATGACAAATGTGGAGTTTTCATAGTGCTGTGAGCTTTTCCCTGCTGGTGTGGAATACTATATATAACCACAAAGGGGAAGATTCATGCTTGTAGTGCACGGTATCTTAGTCACATCACTTTGAGCCTGTGAGACAGCAGAGCATCATGGTGGAACACATGTCAAAGAGTGAATGATGGGATGCACAGTGATTGGAGAGAGGGAAAACCAAGAAGCAGGGTCCTGATAGACACTGAAGCACACACTTCCAGTGACCTAGTCCCTCAATTGAAAAATCCCCACCTTCTGGATGTGGTAACATTCAGTGACACACTGTCTTGGGTCACAGTTAAGATCTAGACCACACACTAGATTTGACCAAGTGCATATGTTTTCCCCTCCTATTCCATTACCTCTTGTTTCTGTTTTTGTTTCCTTTTCTTTAGACAACATCCTAGTATAATTCCCAGATTCTGTAGTTTCTCTAACAACCTAAAGTCTTTGTGATCAATATGTTAACTTTTTTATTTTTTTATTATTTTATTTATTTACATTTTAAATGTAAATGCTTTCCCTGTCCCCCATCCACAAGCCTACACCCCATCTCTCTCCCCTTCCCCTCTAAGATGTGCTTCTCCACCCACTCACTGACTCCCACCTCACCCCTCTAGCATCCCCCTTCTCTGGAGCATCAAACCTCCACTGGACCAAGAGCATCCCCTCCCACTAAGGGCAGACAAGGCAGTCCTCTGATACATATGTAGTAGGGTCCATGAACCAGCTCATGTATGCTCTTTAGTTGCTGGCTTAGTTACTGGGAGCTCTGAGATGAATAGTTAGTTGATGCTGTTCTTCCTGTGGGGTTACCAGCCCCTTCAGTCTTTCCCCTAACTCTTCCATAGGGGTCCCTGAACTTAGTCCAATGATTGGCTGTAAGTATTTGTATCTGTCTCAGGCAGTTGCTAATAGAGCCTTTCAGAGGACAGCCATGCCAAGCTCCTGTCTGCAAGCACAACATGGCATCAGCAAGTGCTGGGGGTTTAATGCCAGTACATGGAATGGATCCCAAGTTGGGACAACCTTTGGATGACTTTTCCTTCAGTCTCTGCTTCATTTTTGTCCCTGTATTTCTTTTCGACAGGGACAATCCTGGGTCAAAATTTTTGAGAAGGGTGTGTGGCCCCATCCCTCAATTGGCTGCCATGTCTATCTACTGGAAGTGGTCTTTTAAGGTTCTATCTCCCCACTGTTGGGCATTTCAACTCTTGGGAGCCTCTCACATCCCTGGTGTCTGGGGCTTTCCAGAGGTTCTCCCTGTCCCGCACCGCATATTGATGCATATTTCTATTTCTTCTCCTGACTCTATGAACTTCTCTCCTGTCTCCCACCATACCTGATCCTGCCCCCCTTTCCCCCCCCCATCTCCAACCCACATTCCTCCCTCCCTCTGCCTCCAGTGATTATTTTGTTCCTTCTTCTAAGTGGGCCTTTGTTCTTGTTAAGCATCATATGGTCTGTGAGTTGTATCATGGGTATTCTGAACTTTTTGTCGGTGAGAACATGCCATGTATGTTCTCTTGGGTCTGGGTTCTTTCACCTAGGAGGAGAAAATGAGCCTTTGTGCAGTAGTGTTTGAAAAAGATAAGAAGTTCTTGAGAAGACATCCAGGGCTCTTAGAATTTGACCTGTGCTGAACTCTGGGTCCCATATTGTGTCTTTACTCCCTGTGGGTGAGATGAGTTCCATTGGATTCTCTAGAGAATTTGACTTTCAAATGCTCTGTCAGCCCTCTCTGCCTTTCCTTACATGTGGATTAATTCCTCCTGTCCATGCTATTTTTTTCTCTCCTTTCTCTTAAAAAAAAAAAAATAAAACAAAAAAACAAAAAAAAACCTTGTGTCTCAATTTTAACTCTGAGGTCTTCCCTTGTAGAGGTGTTTTTTTCTCTCTTTATAATTCTTTTCACAATGTTTTATTTAACTGTCTTGTTTTGTTCTGAGAGATGTTAGATATCCAGGAGCCATGAAAAGATTTATCTTCCCAGTATGGCCCAATCCTTTCTGTTATTGTTAAAGCAGAAAATCAATAAGGTTCAAGATTAGCACCAGGTGACCCAGTTTTTTTCTGTTGTGAGATGACTTAGCTAACTTGCATCACTGTGTATATAGCAAATTGTTGCTGTATTTCCTCCATGGTCCCAATGACTTCAATTTCTTAGGATAACACCTGATCTATGTAGTTTCTTCTCCAGTCTTATGTCTTCATTCAATGTTCAGAGAGAAGATGGAGTTTATTTTTTTTCTGTTTTTCATGTGTAGTATATGTATGCATGCAAATAAGTATGTGAATGGACCTATGTATGAGTGAGGTATATGTACACATGGGACCAGCAGAGACCCAATTCATGTTTTGAATCTTCTTAGATCATGCTTTCCTCTCATTCTTTGAGATATGATTTCTCAGCAAAACCTAGAGCTCCCTAATAAGGATTGGTAGGCTGCCTAGAGAGTTATCACAAAGGGTTCTCTGTGTATCTTCCAAGATTGGAGTCATAAGCACCTTATCACACCTACACAACATTTAAAGGGGGTCTTGCTGAGTCTCACATGGCTGCATAAGGTGGAGTCTGAAACAGTTCCTGCCCCTGGAGCATCACCAGGCCATTGATCCCCATGTTCCATGTTCCCTCTGTGTGCTGATGACTGCCATGGGCCTGAAACTCTTCTATTTTATTTCCAATCTCTCTTTCTGGGGAATATACTTCCCCCATTGCTGAGAGCTATAAATGAAACCAATGTAGTTCTCACGAATGAGGAACTGAGGTGGTCAGGAGGTTGTGGAGCAAGAGGAACAGACCTTTCATTTGCCCTCGACAGTTCTGGAAGAGGATCTAGACAACATAACCACAGAGGCCATGAAACTGTGCAGAGTCCTTTACAGAAATAGTTCATTGCTAGACTTGGCCTGGAATTTGGAATCATGAGGAGATACATGTCCCCTCCAGTCCAATGATTGCTACACTGAGTAGCCAGGGTGAACTTGGGGACATCAAAGACAGTTAAAGAAGTCTCAAGAAGAAAATACATGGATAGGAAAAGAAATCTATAAAGTATAAGCAAATGATAGGTTTATCTTATAGGAGAAAGGCTTGTGTATGATCTAGAAATAATTGGTATTAGAAAGAGAGTTCATGAGTCTATGGAATCGCTAGGATGAGGAAACAAAGATTAGAGAATTAAAAGATGATGTATAAGCATAAAAAAACTTAGTACTTTGTTCTAGCTACTTGAAGGACTGAAGACTTGCATCAATTTTAAATCTTTGTAAGAAAGCATTTTTACCTTATAGTCTGTCACCTTTCTCTTTTTACATGAAAGTATTTACTAAAGACTACTGTCTGCTGTGCCCAGCTACCTGTGAAGAACAGGCTGTGTAAAAACTCTAAGAAAATGTGCTTTTGCTTTGTGTTTAGTTTCTGTTTTAAGGAAGCAGGGGGTTAGGATAAATGACCCAGGACTCATAGAATTTATGTAAATTTAAGAATTTCTAAAAAATTATTAGCAATGATCAAAGTTTTACTAAATAAAAGACTGAGTTCAGGCTTTATGGTTGGGAGAAGGCAAAAGAATTAAAAGAGAGCAAGATAACGGATGAGAAGGGAAAAGGCAAAAGAATAAGAAAGGAGAAGAAATCACTTGAACTGACAGTTTGCATCCACTCCTGACTCCGAGTCATTATTGAATCAGTGCTTCTGTTCCCATTCCCTCTTCTCTCGGAACCCTTCTTTCTCAGGACCCTCCTCATGCTGAGACTCTGGACCTGGGTAGGGGTGGGATCTGAGCTTCCGGTAGTCTTGCTTGCACAGAAAAGTCTTAAGTGCTAAGCCATCTGTCCCATCACAGAATGGAGTTTACAGATTGCTCCCCAGCTTGTTTAGTTTCCTAGAAACTCCTGGTACTCAGTGGGCTGCCAAGGACCACATCACCTGCCTTGGGAGAGCGGCTCCACTTCAGCAATTATCAGTGACCTCTCCACAACCAGGCTTCTGCCATCTGTGTCTTTCTCTTCTGTCTTTGCAAGGCTCAGAGCAATCCTTATTCTAACTCTGCTTTACCTCTTTTCTTGTGATGTAGCTCTGTGCTCTTTCCTTGGAGCTACCAATATAAAACATAACCTTCATTTGTGTATTTAGGTCATTTTTTGTGTTATTCTTTATGGAGCAGTCTCCTCCTCCTCCTCCTCCTCCTCCTTCCTCTTTTGTTTATGGTTGAGGGTCACCACAACACGAGGAGCTGTATATATATATGTATATATATATATATATATATATATGATTTATTTATTATTATAAGTAAGTACACCGTAGCTGTCAGACACACCAGAAGAGGGCGTCAGATCTCTTAACGGATGGTTGTAAACCACCATGTGGTTGTTGGGGTTTGAACTCAGGACCTTTGGAAGAGCAGTTAGTGCTCTTACCCACTAAGCCATCTCGCCAGCCCTTCTTCTTCCTCTTTTAATGTTATTTATATTCACAATTATTTCTACTGTTTGAGTGTACCCAAAGTTCCTACCTTAAAACTTAACCTTCAAGATGATTTCAGTTAGGTCCCTTGGAAGGTGTAGGCCCCAGGGCCTTTGTGGTATGGTTCTGTTGAATGCTTGTATGAAGGGCGTTTCAGAAAGCAGTCTCCTCATCCATACTGTCCTGTAAGGACATAGTAGTCTCCTCTTCCATTCCAGACGCTGTAGACAGGCACAGGTAAGCACTTACCATACACCAATTTGCCAGCATTTTACCATTCTCAATCCTAGAGCTTCGAGAAAGTTGGAATGATTCCTGGTGATGATTGCATATTATCTGTGGGAGACTAAACTGGAATATCTGACATATAGAGACTGAATAGGTTCTCTATATTTGAAAGAAAAAAGAGGCCATGGAGTTGAGAGAGAGCAATGGTTAGAGGGAGGAAACAATGAAGGGGCTAGATGATATAAATATATTTTAATTTCAAAACATAAAAATAACATATTTTAAAATGCCCCCAAATATGCAGTCAGCTTTGAGTTAGACATCATTAGAAGGGCAGACCATACAGTGTTATTCTATTAAAGGACTCAGAAGAAGACAAAAATGGTGGAGAGAGAACTCATTGAAGCTTATCTTACCAGGAGTGCCTAGAAAATTATAGTAGCTGGGGAGCAAATGGAATGAGCTGTGTTAGTCATACTACTGAAAGGACATACACAGCGAAAGAGGTGCTCAGATCTTAGATACAAACAACAAATAGAGTACTGGAAACTGGCCAAGCAGCCATTTGTTTTTAGTTATAAAGTGGCACCAAAAGGTGGCCAAATTGTGTCTGTGTCCTAGAACTGTGTGGAAAGAGCAATGAAACTTGAGCTTTTGGCAGAATAAATCTCTAAGAACTTTGAAGGGTTGGCTGCTTACTGGAAACTATGAGAAGAAAGAAATGAATTAAAGATGTAATTTATAGTCAAAAGGGATGCAGAACCAAAAGATTTAGAAAATGTGCAGGTCTCGTCAGCTGATAAATAATGAAGAGGAGTGTTCACGAGGGAGGAACAAGTGCATCAAATAAATATTTGATAAAGATATTGATATAGCTATAAGGGAGGTAGAAGCTATTTATCAAGACAATTGAAGAATAACCTCCAAAGCATATTGCCGTGTTGGATAGCATCACTAACTGGAGGCCAAGAAAACTAGGACCTTGAGGGAGAACAAAATGGTTATAATAAGAAGTTTAGGGAAGTTGTGAGTATCTGGGTTTTGTTATCTAGCTCAAGCCTCTACATCCTGTATTTGAATGCAGTGCCTGGTGGCTGTCATACTTATGACTTACATGTTCAAGAACAACTCCTTTGAAATATTGAAGGCATAAATATGGGCCATGTCTATGAGAGGCATACTCAGTATTTATAAAAAAGGCATGAGCTCTGGGAACATACTATTTCTACTTGATTGCAAAGGCTGCTCCTAGGAGTTTTAGAACTAGATGGTGAACTGCCACACAGACAAACCATTGCTGAGAGTCCCCATAACTTCAATCTATAGTGGAGCCAAGGGAGCAGGCTCCATACCTACAATTCCATCCCAGGAGACGTGAAGCAATTCAATTCCAAAGAAGAGGAAATTCAAGGAGGTTATGCCTGAGGAAAATATAGGGTCAGTTTCCATTTAGTTCATTAGCAATACAATACCTGTGCTAGTGCATACACAGGAGATAGAAGCTCAGATTATTCTTAAGTCCTAGTTTTGTAATTATTTGGTTGCTTTTAATTAGTATACAAATTATACATTCTCATCATGATATTCTCAAACAAGATTTGTAGTTGACTCTTTTGCCTCTCATTATCTGCCTTACCCATCTTCTAGCCTCCCCTCACTTTTCAGGTCTCATGGTGGTTTGAATGAGACATGTCCCATATAGGTCTTCCTGCTTGAACAGTTGGTTGTTGGTAACATGGAGGAGGTAGAGCCTGGCTGAAGGCTGGTTTAGGATTTGGGAGTTTATAGCCTTTTTCCACTTCTAGTTTACTTCCTTTGCCTCGTGTTTGAGGTTGGATGTGTAATGTTTAAGGCAGAATTCTGCCTCCATGTTCTTTGCCCCACTTATGGTATCTCCCTCTAGAATGCTAAGCTTTTTTTCCATGAGTTGATTTTGGCCATGGTGCTCTATTGCTTTATCAAAGCAACAAAAAAAATACTTATAGGTCATTCATGTGAAAAAATATATGTATATATATGCATTTATATTTTAATTTAGACCTCTGCTATCCCTATTTTTGCTTCATTATAGTCTCCTTCAAATCTTTTATTTCACATACATGTGGGGAGCGGGTGTGGCGGCAGTCCCAAAGGCACCAGGGACTGCAGCTAAGTCATATGACTTGCACCTGACTTCCTCATATAAACCACAAACATCGTGAGAGCTGCACAGGTGTACCAGATTACTGGCGAAGCCATTTTGGTGGAGATATGCCCCTGCTGCCCTGATTAGCTGAAGCTGCGTACCTGGTGAGGTGATGTGGCCTGCTGTGAGTGGATGGGAACTGATAGTATATAAGAGTGAGAGGCCCAGGGCTCGGGGTCTTTCGCCTACACAGTCAATGCACAGCCCAATGAACGTGTGCAGAAGGATCCTATTGTGGTGTCTTTCTTGCTGGTGAGTCAGGCATCCCACACATACACACACACACACACACACACACACACACACACACACACACAGAGAGAGAGAGAGAGAGAGAGAGAGAGAGAGAGAGAGAGAGAGAGAGAGGAGGGTATATATTAAAAGCTAGGATCTTCATATGAGAGAAATTACATGTTATTTTTTAAATTTTTCTTAGTCTAGGTTACGTAACTTACAATAAGTAAGATTCAGATCTTCCTTTTACTGTAAAGTTCATAACTTTTTTTCCTTTACAGGAAAATTCCATTGTGTATATATACTACATTTTCATGATCCATTTAACTCTCAATAGACATCTAGGCTAGATTCCATATGAATGGTATTGTATATCAAGTAGCAGTAAACATGGATATAAAAGTGTCTCTGTAGTAGGATATCAAACCCTTTGGGTCCATGAATGGGAGTGCTATAGCTGGGTTAGATGACAGTTCTATTTTCAAGTTTTGATAAAACCTCCATAGTGATTTTCATAGTGACGAGCCAGATTACACTCCTAGCAGCAGTGAAAAGTGATCATTTCCCACACCTTATCTGTATTTATTGTCATGAGTTTTCTTGATGATAGGTATTTTGACTGGGATAAGATGGAATTTTAAACTAGTGTTAATTTATATTTCCTTGATAGCTAGGCATATTGAAAACTTTTTAAAATGCTTACCGATCATTCGATGTTCTTTATTTTTGATTCTTTGAAAGTTTACTACAACTATATGTATTTTGATCATATGTATATACCACTAGCTCCCTCAAACTCCTCCTACTTCCCCCTACCCTGTTTACTCTACAACTTCCTATCCTCTTTTCTTTTGTTACTGATGACTCCGTTTCTGATTCGTGCTGCCCTGATTTTCATGGTTATGTGCACATGCACTTGAGTATTAAGATCTATCAGCAGCACTTCTTCAAAGTACAGTGACTTGCACTCAGCAGCCACTGGATGCCAATGGCTTCTGTGTCATGGATGAGGCCTTAGGACGTCTCCATTGCCTATGGAAGAAGTTTGGTTGGATTGATCTTGTGTTGCTAATCACAGGTGCTGTGATTTATGTGTTTAATAGCCACTATGTCCTGACATCAGCATCTCATTAAGGTCTCTTCTCCCCCATCCCCACTGCTACTTACATTCCTTGTTTGTCCTCTTTCATGAAGTTCACCAAGCTTCCTAGGTCTAGAGGTTGACAAAGGTCACAGTGGAACCCTCATGTTTATTGAAACTCGACACTTGGACAAGTCTGGGTCTTTGCATTTATCCAATTCAAAAGGAAGCTTCCCAGACCCATGTTGAAAGCAGCACAGATCTATGGCTACATATCTAAATATATAGACTGTAGTTTGACAGCATGGCCATTTAACAAACCAGCAATAGGCTTCCCCCTTGGGCTTATTATCTTCACAGCCATGGGTTTTATACTAGGGTTTACATAGCAGGCATTAGTTTCCTTCCACAGAGCAGGCTTCATTCAATCAGAAAGTGGTTGTTCATCTCCATAAATATGATGCCACAATTGCACCAGCATGCACATCTTGCCATCAAGCTAGTATTATATCATCCGGAGTCCATTGCTGGGTATTATCCTGAATATTTTTCTCCTCAAGCAGAAAACTAGCATCTTTTGGCACTATGCAAGCTAGTGAGCAGGCAGAGTTTCCTGGCCAGGTTTATGCTGATTTCTCTGTCTTACACACAAAATGAATGGTATCTTCAGCAACAGAATATTATCAGTTAGTTATAATGGCTGACCAAGAGAAATAGCAAAGGCCTGCTTTGTTTTGGGTGTCTCTATAAACTCCATGGCCAGTGATTCAGAGGTATCTCATGCTTGTCACTGAGATCGTTCAAATACTCATTATCTTCTTGGAGTTCACACATGAAGAGCATTTCTGATTAAACTCCCTTCAAATTGTATACACACACACACACACACACACACACACGTGTATATATATATTGCTGGATTTCAAAATAGCCTCTATATGTCCTAAGTTTGGCTCACTTCCAATCTAACCTCTTGTCCACTATCCCAATTCCCCATATGCCACTTAAAGCTCTGATTCTGGAAAGTTGTGCAAGATACACATATAACATGGGATTAATCTCTAGTATTTACAAAGAACAAAAAAATTCCTCAGAAAATAAAAACAAAAACAGGTTTCAAAGCATGGAACACAAAAGCTGGCAAAGACTTTTAAATAATGCCGCATCCTTAATGATGACGGAAGTTCGGATTAAATTTTCTTTGAGATTTCATTTGACCCTAGGCAGAATGATCAAGATCAGAAATACAAACAGCAGCAAACGATGATGTGGATGTAGGAAAAACAGACCCCTTAGGCCTATTACTGGGATGGTAAGCTAATTCAATTACTGTGGAGAAAATGTCTGGAGGTTTCTTTAAAATAAGAAAAAAAAAAAAGAACAGAACAGAACAGAACAGAACAGCAAAGCAAAGCAAAGCAAAGCAAAGCAAAGAAAAGAAAAGAAAAAGACAGAATTGCCATATGACCTAACTATATCATCCTGGCCATGTACCCAGAGGATTTTATATCCTACTGCAAGGATACCTGCACATCCATGCTTATCACAGTTCAACTCAACATAGCTAAGAACTGGAATTCACCAAGATATCCTTCAACAGACAAATGGATAAGGAAACATGTAAATAATGGAATTTCACTCACCAGTAAAGAAAAATGAAAGTACAAAATTTGTAAGTAAATGGATGGAATTGCAAAACTGTATGCTGAGTGAAGTTACCTTGGCGCAGAAACTCAAATGCGGCCTGCTCTCTTTCATATGTGGTCCCCAGCTTAAAATCTATTGTTTGGTATCTTTAACCTGGAGTACTGGTGGAAGCCAGAACACTAGAAATAGGTCAATTGGTGTAGAGATACCTGAGGGAGAAGATACAATAAAGTACGAGAGAGAGAGAGAGAGAGAGAGAGAGAGAGAGAGAGAGAGAGAATTTTAAAGCATGTAGAGGGGAGGATATAGGAAATGGGATACTGGCAGACTTAAACAAAATGAAGAATGAAGGAAAAATGAAGGAAACCTACAATCTTCAACTGAAAAAATTTAAAAAATTTAAAAAAATTAAAAATTAAAAAAAAAGTAAAAAAATTTACTGTTTGCTTTTGTGGGACTTGGTTTTCACTTGGGAGCTTTGCTTATACTATTTGCTTGTTTGTTTATTTATGTATTTGTTTGTTTGTTTGTTAAGCTGTGTCTCATTCTTAGACAATAAGTACTTCCTATTATTGGAAGTACTAAATCTGTTTGAATTTACATGACTACAGCTAGCATGCATTTGCCTCATGGTGGCTCATACCTTGGGTTTTACCCACATTTGATTTAAATGATGCAGAAGACATATTTAAAAGTTGACGTTGGGAGGGATTCAACCTTTTAGAAATATTGGGATAAAGTGAATGCAGTTTATCTGGGAGAAGAAAGTGGCCACTGTGGGGTTGAGGACAGAGTTGAGTTCTCTGAATCATGGTGCTGTCTTGTATTATGGGGTTCCCAATGGAAGAGTTAGAGAAAGGACTGAAGGAGGGGAGGGGGTTTGCAACCCATAGGAAGAACAACAATATCAACCAATCAGACCCCCCCCCCAACAACCCCCCCCCGCCCCCCGCCTTCCGAGCTCCCAGGGACTAAACCACCAACCAAAGAGTACACATGGAGGGACCCATGGCTCCAGTTACATATGTAGCAGAGGCTGAACTTATCAGATATCAATGGAAAGAGAGACCCCTTGATCCTGGAAAGGGCCTATGCCTCAGTGTAGGCGAATGCCAGGGCAGGGAAGCAGGAATGGGTGAGTGGGTGAGCAATCACTCTCATAGGAGCAGGGAGAGGGAGGATGGGCTAGGAGGGTCTGGAGAGAAACAAGGAAAGAGAATAAATAACATTTGAAGTGTAAATAAATGAAATAGCCAATAAAAAAATAAATTTTATCTGGAAGATAATGGTATCAGGCAGTAGGATGTTTAGGAGAGTCAGTCATAGATCAATCGATGCATGAGGCTTGGAGAGTCCTCCATCCTCATTTTATTTTTTAAGTACTCCTATATGATGACATTCCACACAGGTTTAATGCTTGTCTTTAGTTCCCCTTTGCCACATAAGGGTACAGCATTCCTCCTCCTCTTCAGAGGATGTGGAAACAGGCACCATCTTTGTGCAGAACTTTCAGTATTTGTCATAACTTTGATCTAGGATAACTCAGACATAAGCTGTGTGGGAAATCATTTCTATTATTTATGAATATTCAACCCCATTTTGTCAGAGCTCCCTGAACTGACTAGGGCAGTTGTCATCTTTTCTAGATTATTTTTCACGTGTACAGGAGATTTTATCTCTCTGTGGTGCCTTTTAAATAGAAGATGATCAAATATTTTGTGATTTGGGTTAAAAATTTAAGTTATTATTATTGTTTCTGAATTATTTTTATTCATAAAAATTTGTTGTTAGTTTATTATATCTATTTAAATGTATGAGCATTTCACAAGGTAAAGCCAAAACATATGGTAATGAAATAGGAAGAAAACGAACTGGACATTGTCCTGTACCTATAGTCACAAATGCTGGGATACCAGTAGCAGAAAGATGACTTAAGACCAGGAATTCAAAGTTAGCCTGCTTACATAGTCCAAGCTTCTCAGACATGCAAGCAGGCAACCATTCAAGCAAGTAAACAAAAGGCAGAAAATACTGCTGAACCAAGAGCCTGTGTGTCTGTGTATTATTTTGACTTGGTATGGAAAATGAACATGGGTCTCCACAAAAAAGAACCAGGAATAAATCAATTGTGTAAATAATTGTACAAATAAAATAAATATATTCTTAAAATACTGATTTTGAAGTTTTTAATAACCAAGGATTTGAATAAATAAGTCAAAGTAGAAAAATCACGTGAGAATGTAATTATTCGTTTCTGAAGACTGCTGGTGGAATGCTTGTTCCCAGGCAGCTAGGATGAGGGTCTTATGGCCCACATCCACTCCAACAGGGCCACACCTTCTAATCATGCCACTCTCTGGGCCAAGCATATACATACCGTCACAGAAGGAGAATCTTATTTTGATTGAAACAAAGGAAAGTTCCAGCAAGAAAGCACAGTTTTGAGGAGAGCATCATATTCACAAAAATGCCAGACAAGATTAGACTCATGCTGCAGAATCCCTGCAGAGACTATGATTCTCTTGCATTTTTACTTTACTTTCACATCCAGCCCGCACCTCCACAGCCAGAGCCGCCCCTATTACAGACATGCTGTGCACTTATGCACATAGACTGAGACCCAGCCCTTTCCATCACATGTTCACACAGAAGACTGCTTGCATTTTCTACTGAAGAGGCTTTGTTAAAGGCTTATCCTTTTCCATTCTGTCTCTTAGTCTAAGAGTTGAGCAAAGTCTTTGTCTAGTAAATGACTCTCACTCTTGATTCAAGGAACAGGTCCTAGTGTATGTGCTTCTGCTACCTCATGTGCTCTGTATCTTGATTATAGTATAATTACAGCACAAAGCGATGACAGGAACACTTTTTATTCTTCTTGTGAGACTTGAGCCTAGTGACATGTGATTTATAGAGCAGTGAGCTATCTATTGTTACTCTCTTCATAACCCGAAAACATATGAGCATACTTGTAATACTCATTTGATTAGATCAAAGGGCTAGCTCTGTTTGGAAAGCCCTAATTATTCACAGCTCCTAAGTACATAATACCTAGTAAAATACTGATTAATGGATTGAAATTATTGATTAATGTGATGAATGTCCAGAATGAATCTTAAAGCTTCCAAGAAAAGTACTTTATATTTACCTTTGATCTATTAGAACTCTAGGCTACATGATTAGAATGGAGTCATTGATAATATTTTGAATTACATTGCAACAGAATTGCAAAGAGGTGGTGATTATACTCTTTGAGGAAGGGAGAAGACAGTAGGAAGATCTCTATTCAATTTTGGTCCACTTTTTTTGAATTTTTTTTGGATTTCTGAAATCTATTGAAATAAAGTAAAGAAATACTGTATGACATATTAACATTTTTTATTAGGTATCTGGTGACATCTTGTCCTTTTCTGTCGTTTTCTGTTTCCTATCCTCAGTAATGCACTGCCTCATGTCCCCACTATGATGTTCTACTATAAAGAGACTCTGTACCACAGTCAAAATAATCTCTTTTTTCAGGACTTTTATTGTTTCCAATAAAGGCTGTAAACTCAACAAATAGTAGACTTACCATATTCTACACATTGACTCTAGAGCCCAAGAGAATCTGTTCCCTCAGACGGTAAGAAGAAAATTTACTTCTACTGCCTACAGAGGACCTTTGCTTCTTATGGCCCACTGACAGCCGAGAAACCAATCTAGTTGCTTGCTTTATTGCTTGTTTTGCAAAACACTGCCAGCTTTCAGTTACTATAAGAGATATCTAAGATAAATACACTTATGAGAGAAAGGTTTCTTTCCTCTAATAATCTTTCTTTGTATTAGGTGCATGGCCTATTGACACTATGGCTTTTGAGCAGATGGTGAGTCAGCACATCACACCAAGAGCACCCGAGGGAATACAATGCTCACCAAATGATGGGCAGTAATGAAGAGGAAGGAAAGGCAACTGGAGTTCCTTTGAAGGCAAGGCTTCAGTGCCTTAACCTGTTTTTAGTAGGTCCTACCTCTTCAATGCTATGCCACAGCCCAGTATCACCATGGGGTGGGGAATATCTTTGACAAATGGGCCATTGGATTGTAAATATATGTATATATGCAGGGTTATTGGTAAACCATTTTCAAGTGGGTGAGTTCAACATTCACAGGATGAGGCCAGGGAATTTGCCTTGGGATGGAGACAGAGAGAGGGGGAAGAGCAAAAGAGAAGGAATGGGTGTGGAGAGAATGGAGAGAAGGAAAGGAAGAAGGAAGGGCCAAAATATCTAGATAAAGAAGAGCTCCTGATGGTAGGGTAACCCTGCCCCTGGTCTGGAAAGTTTAGAGTCATGGAACCACAGGCATGTATGTATGTATGTATGTATGTATGCATATGTGTATGTATGTATGTATTCATGTATGTGTGTGTTTATATATATGTGTGTATATATGTATGTGTGTATATATGTATTATATACAACTATACTTCTATATTAACTACAACAGACATGTTGAAAACATAGCAAGTTAAAGTACTTCCAAACATGCCAAGCTTGGATTTCTTTTGTTGAGAAATTGCTTATTTAAATGCTCATGTACCAACATCTCAGCTGTGTTCATGTTGCCTGTTTCAAGGACTGTCTTTTGAATATTGAAGTATGATATCCATACCTCAGAAACTGTGATGGTTATAGAGAATGCTATAGAAAACCCATCACTTGTTCACAACGAAACATGATTCATGCATTTGCTTTACAGACTAAAGACTTACTGGAAAACTTTATGTATCATTTAAAACTTGTTATTTAAGGCTTTTTCATGTTGGTAACTCACCTTGTTCACTTTCAAATTTTTATTTTTTTCCCTGTATTCAAAGCACATTTAAATGCACCTATAGATAAAATAATAATAAGCTTGCACAAAGTATCCCAGAGAAGAAAACTGCATAGAGATAGAGAGAAATCACTAGTTTAGTTTATGTAAATCTGGTTCTTTAAAAGCCAGACATCTTGCAAATACTGTAATATTTTATAAATCTCTCATTACGGGTAGAAAATGAGTTTTACAACAGAAGAAAATGAAACACAAATGTAAAACTCCTTTGCATCCATATTCAATATAATATTTTTTCCTAAAAGAAAACAATTTACATTTAAAATGCATAAGCATTGGCTACACATGCAGAGAAGCAGCGGCACCTGCTTTGCGCCCTGAAGAGAAGCACTGCAATTTTTTCTAATCTATATTACTATATATTATCTTGTGCTTGCATGAAAACTATTTTAGTAATGTTATTCTAAAAATTAAATGATTATAATATAACCCAAGCACACGTTAGATCTCAAACTCAATATCAGAAAGATGGCTCTCTACCTCTACAAGTAGTTTATAAATTTAAACCCGAGACCAGATGCACATGCTGGAGATGGAGCAGTCTTAGTTTTAGTTTTCTCCATTGTGTGTGTGTGGTTTTTTTTTTTTTTTCCTAGATGGTACTTCTGTAGCATCATGACCCCTACTGCACACAGATAGCAGCAGACTATCATCAAGAAACACAATTTTAAAGACATAAACTATATCTTGTTCTTTTCCTCTTGAACTCATCTCCATTTCTCCACCACAGAAATCTCTGGGAATCCCACTGTAGGACAGATCATTTTCTATGTCAGGCTGTCTTGATGAGAGCTTCTCTTATGGAAAGTACCACTATGACACATCTGCCTTTCTTCTTCTATTTTGAAAAACGTTCCCCTACCTATTATGATATCTTTCCTATTTTATTTATATTGCTGCATTTTAAATTATAATCAAAGTACTATGACAGAGGTCCTTTTCTAGCCTTTTAGTTCAAAATATTTCACATAATATTTCTATTTCACTTTTCTAATAACAGTATTTTTTAAAAAGTTTTAATTGTTTGATAAATATCAGAAATTACAATATTGGAATAGCTAGATTAATAATGAAAGATTAGTGCAGGAGATGAGAAGACCTTGCCTGATATCTGATGAACTGATATCACGGCACTAATAACCTAGTGTGCACCTTAGTGGAAGCTCGTGCGTCACTGCTAATTGATGGCTACATTTTTACTTCATTCTGTCACTGTCTTAGGACTTTATTGTTATGAAGACACATCACGACCAGTGCAACTCTTATAAACACAAGCATTCACTTGTAGCTGGCTTACAATATTAGAGGTTTAGTTTTTTATCATCATGGTGGGAAGCATGGTAACATGCAGACAGACATGGTGCTGGAGATACCAAGAGTTCTACATCTTGACCTGAAGGCAGCTAGGAGAAGACTGACATCCTAAGTAGGTGGAACATGAACACAGGAGACCTTAAAGCACTTGCCTTCTGTGACACACTTCCTCCAACAAAAACACACCTATTCCAACAAGACCATACCTAATGCCACTCCCCATGGCCAAGAATTCAAACACATGAGTCTATGGAGGTCATACCTATTCAAACCACCACAAGCATTATGCTCATTTGATTCTCTGCACTGATGCTCATATGTTTGTTATAGCTATCTCTCCATCTTCATAGCTATACGTATATGTACATGTATCAAATTCCTTAGGCACATACACTTGTAAAGAACTGTACAGAATTCAGAGATTAAGGGCTTAAGCATTTTCATCTACTTACAAGAAATGTTTACAGAAGTCCCTAATGTTGAGATCATTAAAATACTTTTTAAATTTTACATCTGCTATACTGTTCCTTTTCTTTTAGATTAACCTTATTTACAAATTCTTGCTAAGAGAAGTTAAAAATTCATAATATAAAAACTGCTGGTCATAGGATCAGATTACACACAGAGAATAGACAGTTTTAAAGAGCAGAACTGAAAATTCAATTTGATTAATGAACTAATGAACTATTAAGGCATATGTGATGATTTCTATGACCCACAAAAGAAGGAGAGAACATCCTATCAGATCAGGGGCTGGACCCTGGATATCAAAAATAGGAAGTAGTGATAGGGAGAATTGAAGATGTAACAAAAGTCCTGCAGAGATGCTAAACTTCACTGTGCATTGCAAGCCACAGCAACATGTTATTGGACCTTGTTATAAATAGTTGATTCAAGCAGTTTCTATATATTCTTAATTGTATACATTACCTGAAATATATTTGCAAGATTTTGTTCTTTACAGAGTTTATTCTGGTTGAACACTGTCTTTTTAGTCTTTCATAATTTAGTATGGAGAAGCAAGAAAAGAGAACACACCTGAAAGCCACAAGGTAATGGCTTCTTGCTCTATATGATATCAGTGTTACTATATAGACTCATCAATGTGACACAGCTGTAGACATAAGTTTTGCTATTCGATAATTACTGTTCAACTAATAGTTATAAAAACCACTGCCCATTGATTTACATAGATGTACTGGTTATAGTGAGTAGCACTCTAATAGTCAGATATTCTCTCCTCCTTTCCCTTCTCACACAGGTGTGCATGCATGCATGCACACACACACACACACACACACACACACACACACACACACACACATCCTCAGATGCCAGATTAGCATGACCCCTCTGCATTTTCTATTACTGTCTTCCTTGGATGGCTTCTTCCTTCCTCTCAGCCCATCTGGATCCTGACCACACCTCATAAGTCACTGATCAGATGGCACTCACTTTTCAATACTGAGACCTCTTCTATAGCCTTTTATTATTATCTGTCAGTCATCACATACAGTCAAGCAGATGTACACAGGACAGACTTAGTCAAGCTTATGATGATTTATCTATCATTCTACAGATGGAATCATAAAAGCAGACACCATGCAGATATGCTGTAAGTATGATCTCCTCTATACACAGTTGGTTGGGCATTGCTTCTATCAGAATTCTGTCACTAGTAGGGCACCAAAAGATTGCCACTGGGAGAAATCACCATACTGGATATTGACTTCAGTAGGAACAAAATGAAATTTTCAAGTGCGAGTTTGTTTCTTGAAAACCTTTCTGGAATTATAAACATACACTAATGTATGACAGTTATGAAGCATTTTTTTTTGACATAAACAATTTGAGAGCAAGGTCAAATGTAATGGAAATCATGAGAAAGGAAGTGTAATAGAAACTTATATAGCTTCTATAGCCTTCTCTATCTGTATACCAGTGATTGCTTACAGCTTGCCTTTCAGGTTACGTAAGAAAATGAAATATGTACCATTAATTGTAGATTTATTTGTTCCATACATCTAGGCATTTTGAGGTATCCTTCTGAGATGCATGACATAGTTGAACATATTAAAAGTAATAGAGTCTAACGAGCCTTCAAATGTTTTATAATTTAAACACACACACACACACACACACACACACACACACACATTTTAAGCAACACAGAAAGAGAGAGAGAGACAGAGAGAGACAGAGAGACAGAGAGACAGACAGGGGGTTGGAATCTGTGGTATATGCTGGCCTTGAACTCTCCACACTCCTGCCTCAGCCTACAGATCATATCACTGTATTAAGAAGAAAAATGTCTCTTCTAGTCTCTATACTCCATATCTAAGAGCTTCTCAATGAAACCACCAAAGGACAGTGTAACAGAAACAAGAAACATCCAAATAAGTTACTATTTCATATATACAACAGGTACATATATGTTTTATATACATGTTTATTTCAGATATATTTGTTTACATACATTCATATTGAAGTCAACTCTCTGTTTCAATGATGAGATTTTGTCAAGGAGAGAAGGAGACAGATATGTTTCTAAAGGGAAATTTGTGACCTACATTTAGCTTTTTGAGAGAAGATCAGAAACTATGTCTTGTACCTATGGATTGTCAATTTCCTTCAGCTCAAAAGTACCTTTATTCCAATGTGACATAATAGGAGGTGGCATGTTGTGACTATTTCTAACTGTACTGTAATGTGCTTTAACTGTATCGGGATAGGCACAAGACTGAATCTTAATTTCCATTTAAAAGAATAGTTAACACTTTTGAATTATTGAAAATGGAGATGTGCCTTATGTTGTAGGACATGATGTAGTTTCAAAGCTTCTAGGAAAAAGAGAATAACAGAACTCATCAATATTTGAACAATGTGGTAGACTGTAATGGACAGAAAAGTAAATGTTGATTTGAAATCTCCATTTTTAAGCCAGAGCTTCAGCATTTACAGAAAGAAATTACCACAGTTTAGTATCTCTTTCAGCCGACTTTCTTATTCTATTAAGTAAGCTAACAAGCCAAAAATGTAAGTTCTATACAATGTATAAAGATTTTAGTATTATTTCCCCTGCTAAAATAATTTTGTCCTGTATATAATTTCCTTACTGAAGAATAATGTAGACATTTGAGTTTCCCAGGACTGTGACCAATTCACTGATTTTTACTAATATTTTCAAGTTTTGAATATCTGCTTTTGGAGTTACAATAATATGAATAATCAAACATGAACACTAAATTCAAAGCAATAAATCTCCTTTTCCTAGTTTTGCAGACATTGACAAAAGGTGTCTAGTCAGTATCCAGTAGGTACCCTTTTGAAAATATTGAGACATGTCTACTTCTCTCCCAAGGCTGCTTAGTAGACCAGAAGATATTATACATGGTAGGCATTTCTACTAGAGAGGGGACTACATAATTTCAAGACAGAGACAAGCTTATGCATGCTAAAACAGTCACGTAGTGTTTTTTCCCCTATCCCATGTATCACTAAAATATTCTGTGAATATTGGAGTTGAAATCCTCAGTAGGGTTAGAAAAATACTTACTTAAAAAAAGGCTCACTTTCTATGTTTGTACTTTTAATGTTATTTCTAATTAACAGGACTCTTGTAAATGTTCTTGGGACTTGCTGTGATATTTTGATGTTTCTAATATAGAAGGTTTAAATTAGACAAACTCACAAAATTGTCAACTGATATTCATATTCTGAATGTATATGGTGAAAATATTTAAAAACTATTCTTTGTGAAAGTTTGAAAATACTATTTATTTATTTATTTTACTCATTTAAGTCACTTTCTTTTTTTTATATTTTTATTACATATTTTCCTCAATTACATTTCCAATACTATCCCAAAAGTCCCCCATAGCGCCCCCCACTTCCCTACCCACCCATTCCCATTCTTTTGGCCCTGGCATTCCCCTATATTGGGGCATATAAAGTTTGCAAGTCCAATGGGCCTCTCTTTCCATTGATGGCCGACTAGGCCATCTTTCGATACATATGCAGCTAGAGACAAGAGCTCCAGGGTTCTGGTTAGTACATCATGTTGTTCCAACAATAGGGTTGCAGATCCCTTTAGCTCCTTGGGTACTTTCTCTAGCTTCTCCATTGGGAGCCCTGTGATACATCCAATAGCTGACTGTGAGCATCCACTCCTGTGTTTGCTAGGCCCCGGCATCGTCTCACAAGAGACAGCTATATTTGGGTCCTTTCAGCAAAATCTTGCTAGTGTATGCAATGGTGTCAGCGTTTAGAAGCTGATTATGGGACGGATCCCTGGATACAGCAGTCTCTAAATGGTCCATCCTTTCATCACAGCTACGAACTTTGTCTCTGTAACTCCTTCCCTGGGTGTTTTGTTCCCAATTCTAAGAAGGTGCACAGTGTCCACACTTTGGTCTTCATTCTTCTTGAGTTTCATGCGTTTATCAAATTGTATCTTATATCTTGGGTATCCTAAGTTTTGGGCTAATATCCACTTATCAATGAATACATATTGTGTGAGTTCTTTTGTGATTGTGTTACTTCACTCAAGATGATGCCCTCCAGGTCCATCCATTTGGCTAGGAATTTCATAAATTCATTCTTTTAAATAGCTGAGTAGTACTCCATTGTGTAAATGTACCATAATTTCTGTATCCATTCCTCTGTTGAGGGACATCTGGGTTCTTTCCAGCTTCTGGCTATTATAAATAGGGCTGCTATGAACATAGTGGAGCATGTGTCCTTTTTACCGGTTGGGACATCTTCTGGATATATGCCCAGGAGAGGTATTGCTGGATCCTCCGGTAGTACTATGTCCAATTTTCTGAGGAACCGCCAGACTGATTTCCAGAGTGGTTGTACAAGCTTGCAATCCCACCAACAATGGAGGAGTGTTCCTCTTTCTCCACATCCTCGCTAGCATCTGCTGTCACCTGAATTTTTGATCTTAGCCATTCTGACTGGTGTGAGGTGGAATCTCAGGGTTGTTTTGATTTGCATTTCCCTGATGATTAAGGATGTTGAACATTTTTTCAGGTGCTTCTCTGCCATTCGGTATTCCGCAGGTGAGAATTCTTTGTTCAGTTCTGAGCCCCATTTTTTAATGGGGTTATTTGACTTTCTGGAGTCCACCTTCTTGAGTTCTTTATATATATTGGATATTAGTCCCTTATCTGATTTAGGATAGGTGAAGATCCTTTCCCAATCTGTTGGTGTTTTTTTTGTCTTATTGATGGTGTCTTTAGCCTTGCAGAAGCTTTGTAGTTTCATGAGGTCCCACTTGTCAATTCTCGATCTTACAGCACAAGCCATTACTGTTCTATTCAGGAATTTTTCCCCTGTGCCCATATCTTCAAGGCTTTTCCCCACTTTCTCCTCTATAAGTTTCAGTGTCTCTGGTTTTATGTGAAGTTCCTTGATCCACTTAGACTTGACCTTAGTACAAGGAGATAGGAATGGATCGATTCGCATTCTTCTACATGTTAACAACCAGTTGTGCCAGCACCATTTGTTGAAAATGCTGTCTTTCTTCCACTGGATGTTTTTAGCTCCCTTGTCGAAGATCAAGTGACCATAGGTGTGTGGGTTCATTTCTGGGTCTTCAATTCTATTCCATTGGTCTATTTGTCTGTCACTATACCAGTACCATGCAGTTTTTATCACAATTGCTCTGTAGTAGAGCTTTAGGTCCGGCATGGTGATTCCACCAGAGGTTCTTTTATCCTTGAGAAGAGTTTTTGCTATCCTAGGTTTTTTGTTATTCCAGATGAATTTGCAGATTGCACTTTCTAATTCGTTGAAGAATTGATTTGGAATTTTCATGGGGATTGCATTGAATCTGTAGATTGCTTTTGGCAAGATAGCCATTTTTACAATGTTGATCCTGCCAATCCATGAGCATGGGAGATCTTTCCATCTTCTGAGATCTTCTATAATTTCTTTCTTCAGAGACTTGAAGTTTTTATTATACAGATCTTTCACTTCCTTAGTTAGAGTCACGCCAAGATATTTTATATTATTTGTGACTATTGAGAAGGGTGTTGTTTCCCTAATTTCTTTCTCAGCCTGTTTATTCTTTGTGTAGAGAAAGGCCATTGATTTGTTTGAGTTAATTTTATATCCAGCTACTTCACCGAAGCTGTTTATCAGGCTTAGGAGTTCTCTGGTGGAATTTTTAGGGTCACTTATATATACTATCATATCATCTGCAAAAAGTGATATTTTGACTTCATCTTTTCCAATTTGTATCCCTTTGATCTCCTTTTGTTGTCGAATTGCTCTGGCTAGGACTTCAAGTACAATGTTGAATAGGTATGGAGAAAGTGGACAGCCTTGTCTAGTCCCTGATTTTAGAGGGATTGCTTCAAGCTTCTCACCATTTACTTTGATGTTGGGACTGGTTTGCTGTAGATTGCTTTTATCATGTTTAGGTATGGGCCTTGAATTCCTGATCTTTCCAAGACTTTTATGATGAATGGGTGTTGGATCTTGTCAAATGCTTTTTCCGCATCTAAGGAGATGACCATGTGGTTTTTGTCTTTGAGTTTGTTTATATACTGGATTACGTTGATGGATTTCCGAATATTGAACCATCCCTGCATCCCTGGGATGAAACCTACTTGGTCAGGATGGATGATTGTTTTGATGTGTTCTTGGATTCGGTTAGCAAGAACTTTATTGAGGATTTTTGCATCAATATTCATAAGGGATATTGGTCTGAAGTTTTCTATCTTTGTTGGGTCTTTTTGTGGTTTAGGTATCAGAGTAATTGTGGCTTCATAGAATGAGTTGTGTAGAGTACCTTCTGTTTCTATTTTGTGGAATAGTTTGTGAAGAACTGGGATTAGATCTTCTTTGAAGGTCTGATAGAACTCTGCACTAAACCCATCTGGTCCTGGGCTTTTTTTAGTTGGGAGACTATTAATGACTGCTTCTATTTCTTTGGGGGATATAGGGCTGTTTAGATCATTAACCTGATCTTGATTCAACTTTGGTACCTGGTATCTGTCTAGGAACTTCTCCATTTCATCCAGGTTCTCCAGTTTTGTTGAGTATAGCCTTTGGTAGAAGGATCTGATGGTGTTTTGGATGTCTTCAGGATCTGTTGTTATGTCTCCTTTTTCATTTCTGATTTTGTTAATTAGGATGCTTTCCCTGTGCCCTCTAGTGAGTCTGGCTAAGGGTTTATCTATCTTGTTGATTTTCTCAAAGAACCAGCTCCTTGATTGGTTGATTCTTTGAATAGTTTTTCTTGTTTCCACTTGGTTGATTTCACCCCTGAGTTTGATTATTTCCTGCCGTCTACTCCTCTTGGGTGAATTTGCTTCCTTTTGTTCTAGTGCTTTTAGGTGTGTTGTCAAGCTGCTAATGTGTGCTCTCTCTAGTTTCCTTTTGGAGGCACTCAGAGCTATGAGTTTTCCTCTTAGAAATGCTTTCATTGCATCCCATAAGTTTGGGTATGTTGTGGCTTCATTTTCATTGAACTCTAAAAAGTCCTTAATTTCTTTCTTTATTCCTTCCTTGACCAAGGTATCATTGAGAAGAGTGTTGTTCAGTTTCCACGTGAAGGTTGGCTTTCTATTATTTATTTTGTTATTGAAGATCAGCCTTAGTCCATGGTGATCTGGTAGGATGCATGGGACAATTTCAATATTTTTATATCTGTTGAGGCCTGCTTTGTGACCAATTATGTGGTCAATTTTGGAGAAGGTACCATGAGGTGCTGAGAAGAAGGTATATCCTTTTGTTTTAGGATAGAATGTTCTGTAGATATCTGCCAGATCCATTTGATTCATAATTTCTCTTAGTTTCACTGTGTCCCTGTTTAGTTTCTGTTTCCATGATCTGTCCATTGGTGAAAGTGGTGTGTTGAAGTCTCCCACTATTATTGTATGAGGTGCAATGTGTGCTTTGAGCTTTACTAAAGTTTCTTTAATGAATGTGGCTGCCTTTGTATTTGGAGCATAGATATTCAGGATTGATAGTTCCTCTTGGAGGATTTTACCTTTGATGAGTATGAAGTGTCCCTCCCTGTCTTTTTTAATGACTTTGGGTTGGAAGTCAATCTTATCAGATATTAGAATGGCTGCTCCAGCTTGTTTCTTCATGCCATTTGCTTGGAAAATTGTTTTCCATCCTTTCATTCTGAGGTAGTGTCTATCCTTTACTCTGAGATGAGTTTCCTGTAAGCAGCAAAATGTTGGGTCTTGTTTGTGTAGCCAGTTTGTTAGTCTATGTCTTTTTATCGGGGAGTTGAGTCCATTGATATTAAGAGATATTAAGGAAAAGTAATTGTTGTTTCCTGTTATTTTTGTTGTTAAAGTTGGCATTTTGTTCTTGTGGCTGTCTTCTTTTAGGTTTGTTGAGGGATTACCTTCTTGTTGTTTATAGGGCGTGGTTCCTGTCCTTGTATTGGTTTTTTTCTGTTATTATCCTTTGAAGGGCTGGATTCGTGGAGAGATAATGTGTGAATTTGGTTTTGTCGTGGAATACTTTGGTTTCTCCATCTATGTTAATTGAGAGTTTGGCTGGGTATAGTAGCCTGGGCTGGAATTTGTGTTCTTTTAGTGTCTGTATAACATCCGTCCAGGATCTTCTGGCTTTCATAGTCTCTGGTGAAAAATCTGGTGTAATTCTGATAGGCTTGCCTTTATATGTTACTTGGCCTTTTTCTCTTACTGCTTTTAGTATTCTATCTTTATTTAGAGCATTTGTTGCTCTGATTATTATGTGTCGGGAGGTATTTCTTTTCTGGTCCAGTCTATTTGGAGTTCTGTAGGCTTCTTGTATGTTCATGGGCATCTCTTTCTTTAGATTTGGGAAGTTTTCTTCTATAATTTTGTTGAAGATGTTTGCTGGTCCTTTGAGTTGAAAATCTTCATTCTCATCCACTCCTATTATCCGTAGGTTTGGTCTTCTCATTGCGTCCTGTATTTCTTGGATGTTTTGAGTTAGGATCTTTTTGCATTTTACATTTTCCTTGATTGTTGTGCCGATGTTCTCTATGGAATCTTCTGCACCTGAGATTCTCTCTTCCATCTCTTGTATTCTGTTGCTGATGCTCGTATCTATGGTTCCAGATTTCTTTCCTAGGGTTTCTATCTCCAGTGTTGCCTCATTTTGGGTTTTCTTTATTGTGTCTACTTCCCTTTTTAGGTCTAGTATGGTTTTGTTCATTTCCATCATCTGTTTGGATGTGTTTTCCTGTTTTTCTGTAAGGACTTCTACCTGTTTGATTATGTTATCGTGTTTTTCTTTAAGGATTTGTAACTCTTTAGCAGTGTTCTCCTGTAATTCTTTAAGGGATTTTTGTGCTTTCTCTTTATTGTCTTCTGCCTGTTTAGCAGTGTTCTCCTGCATTTCTTTAAGTGTGTTATTAAAGTCCTTCTTGAAGTTCTCTATCATCATCAGGAGATATGCTTTTAAATCCGTGTCTAGCTTTTCCGGTGTGTTGGGGTGCCCTGGACTGGGCGAAGTGGGGGTGCTGGGTTCTGATGATGGTGAGTGGTCTTGGTTTCTGTTAGTAAGATTATTACGTTTACCTTTCGCCATCTGGTAATCTCTGGGGTTAGTTGTTATCGTTGTCACTGTTTAAAGATTGGAGCAGAAGCTGTGTTCCACTCACCAGCAGTCTCTAAATCCTGCGGAGGGGGTCGTGGGTAGCTGACGGTACCCCGGTGCTGGTCCAGCCGGAAGAGGCCTGTGGTCCTACACAGGCCGTTTTTCTGCTTCCCTAACTAATGCAGTCTCTGGTCCCGAGTGCAATTGGATTGGAGCAGAAGCTGTGTTCCACTCTCCAGAAGTCTTAAGATCCTGTGGTGGGTGTTGTGGGTAGCTGGTGAGTGTCAGCCGACCCTGCGCCCCAGCTGCCCCCGTGCTTTTCTGACCGGAAGAGTGTTGTGGCCCTATGTAGGCCGGATTTCTCTCTCCCCAACCAGAGCAGTCTCAGGTCCCACGTGATTGGACTGGAACAGAAGCTGTGTTCCACTCACCAGCAGTCCCAAAATCCTGCGGCGGGGGTCGTGGGTAGCTGGCGGGTGTCAGGCAACCCTGTGCTCCCGCTACCCCGGCGCTGATCCGGCCGGATGTGGCCTGTGGCCCTACTCAGGCAGGTTTCTGCTTCCCTAACTAATGCAGTCTCAGGTCCCGCGCAATTGGATTGGAGCAGAAGCTGTGTTCCACTCACCAGCAGTCCCAAAATCCTGCGGCGGGGGTCGTGGGTAGCTGGCGGGTGTCAGGCAACCCTGTGCTCCCGCTACCCCGGTGCTGATCCAGCCGGATGAGGCCTGTGGTCCTACTCAGGCCAGTTTCTGCTTCCCTAACTAATGCAGTCTCAGGTCCCGCGCAATTGGATTGGAGCAGAAGCTGTGCTCCACTCACCAGAAGTCTTAAGATCCTGTGGCGGGTGTTGTGGGTAGCTGGCGAGTGTCAGCAGACCCTGCGCCCCAGCTGCACTGGTGCTTTTCTGACTGGAAGAGGGTTGTGGCCCTATGTAGGCCGGATTTCTCTCTCCCCAACCAGAGCAGTCTCAGGTCCCGCGTGATTGGACTGGAACAGAAGCTGTGTTCCACTCACCAGCAGTCCCAAAATCCTGCGGCGGGGGTCGTGGGTAGCTGGCGGGTGTCAGGCAACCCTGCGCTCCCGCTACCCTGGCGCTGATCTGGCCGGATGAGGCCTGTGGCCCTACTCAGGCCGGTTTCTGCTTCCCTAACTAATGCAGTCTCAGGTCCCGCGCAATTGGATTGGAGCAGAAGCTGTGTTCCACTCACCAGCAGTCCCAAAATCCTGCGGCGGGGGTCGTGGGTAGCTGGCGGGTGTCAGGCAACCCTGCGCTCCCGCTACCCCGGCGCTGATCCAGCCCTTAAGTCACTTTCTATGAATCATACCATCAGTGTCTACTCTCCTACTGAAGATTTGAACCACTTGATTAATATGCACCTTTTGCCACCCACCTTTCTATCCTAGTCTCTCATGGGTATTATGGTCTCTGCCTCTCTGAGATTAACTTTTTAGATTCCTGTGTAAATGAGATCATGTGGAATGATGTGTCTGATGATTTTTAATAATATAGTATCTCCCATGTTCATCCACGTATTGCAAATAATTGGATTTTTATTCTATAACCCTAGCTGGATACTAGTTAACTGTAGATAATTTTTGACAGTAGGTTTCATTTTGGCCTTTAGACAAGATAGCATTGTTTCAATGTCGTAAGATTTTATATGCCTGATTACAGGTTGTTGGACACTACAAGTAGTAAGAATGGAGGCTATGCTAAATTAATGCTCCCTGACAGAATGTGTCTGGTTCAACAGGGCCATGATCAGATGCAGTTATTTTAGCTTCTGCTACATTTCTGGTACCTTTCTGTTCCCAGCACATCTAGACTCTGCCACATGGGTATCCCAATTTTAGTGAGAGAAAATAAAGTTATAATATTTGTAAGCTGTTAAACAAAGCAACTTTTTACTAGTTGTTTGTACACTGAGTAGAAAAAATAAAGAACCTATGTTTGGTAATATGGGTGAACAATGTTATCATCATAATATTCTTCTGTAATAAAGGTCATTAGCAAAATGTGCAAAAAAATGATACATGTATTTCAATATTCTAGTATTGGTTGAATCACAGTTTCATATTGTCACTTCAAGCCAAAACACTCCAAAAATATCTACCAAATATACAAAAATGTTTACATACACAAAAGAAAACAAATGTATGAACACTCGTGCCCTTTCCCCAGCCTTGAGTTAACTAAAGGAGTCTGGCCTTGCTATGTTTACATCTTCCTGCCAGAGACCTGAGACCTGAGACCTGAGGACTGCCACCACCGACCTGAGCTGCTGAAGAACTTACTTTGCAACTCAATCTAGCTGAAAGGGCAACAGAACCTGGTTGAAACAAAGAGATGTGATATCTAGAAAACAGAATTTTACAGCTCTCTCCACCCCAGCTCCTAGCTCTTGAACTCTTTGTGCCCACTCTTCGGAGACATTCCTGGAACCTCGCTAAGAGGAGGTTGATAGAGATGTCCTCTAGGATGGAACACTTACATCCAATTATTCTCACTAATTTGAACAGTTATTATCTCTGCATTAACCACTATCCACTGAAAGAGAAACTGCCACTTCTTCTCCTAAGGTGAGAGAGGCACAGATCCATGGACACAAGCATAAAAATTAAGAAGGTTAGAGTCATGTCTCAATCGATGGAAGCACTTGCTGCTTTTGCAGCGGACCTGGATTCAGTTTACAGCATCCACATGTTGGCTTATAATCATCTATGATTGCAGTTCTAGGACATCCAACACACTCTTCTGGTCTCTGCAGGTTTCAAGTACATTAATAGATACATGTAGAGAAAACACTTATACACATAAAACAAAACAAAACAAAACAAAACAAAGCAAAGCAAAACAAATCTTTTTACTTAATTGGGGGGTGGTGGTGGTGACAACATTTAGTAAATACTGGAAGTCAATTTTCCCTTCAGGCCTATGAACTCAGTAATGAACTTTGACCAGGTTTTAGTACCATACATGAAGCCCCTTATTTTGATCAGGTTCAAATCCAATAAGAAGCATTTAGTCACCCCAATAAATACCATGCCATTATTGCTCCAGTGAGTACATCTTACCAATTGAATGGTACTATAACATGCAGCAGTCTAGCACTAAGAAAGACCACTGATGTCTTTTCATCTGCAGCCAACATAGCAGTTTCCAGCACCATGAAAGCTAGATATGAGGGGAAAAGTTTCCTTATTTATTGAGATTGGCTTCTCAGTGTCCTAAAAGCAGAGTGTGTGGTATATTGAGCAGGATAGTCTTATCATTTAATTATAATAGTAAATTAAGACTAACAAAAATATGCATCATTGTTTTATAGACTTCTAGGGCCTTTGTGCCCAATAATGTTATAGAGCAGTATCTTGAACCTAGCTCTATGATTCTCATTAAATAACCCATTTCTTTCTTTTGGTGCCAATACTGTGTACCCATTCAGGCTACTCTTTGTCAAATTTTATACTTCTTTTAAAAAGTTACCTTACCAACAAGTGGATTTTTATAAGCCTTCTTCAAACACTCACAGTTTGGTTAAACTACTCCTTATACACTGCTTTCCCCTTCCCTTTAAATTAAAAAAAGATAAAAGTTGTGAGCCATTATATAACAAGTAGTTAGAGTATTTGGTAGAGATGTGGGAATATTAGGAGACAGAAGTTGAAAGTTCAATGCTGAACAGAAAAAAAATGTTAGAGAGAGATTGTGTATAACAAGGAGGTTAGCACAGCAAATGAAGGAATTCCAAAGAATTACCAGAGGCTACTAAAAAATTATCTGTGATTAATGCGAAAAAGTGTAAACAGAAAAATCCATTTTAAAATGTAAAATCTTTAACAGAAAATATTTGAGCAATTGCTAATATATAAATAAGACAATTGATATTGGTTAATAGCGATTATGAACAACTACATTTTGTCCTATCTTAGAAACTAAGGGTAGAACAGTCTTTTGATTTACTCTACTGAAGCTGTCTGTGAAGTTATAAGTCCTGTTCACTGAAATGAAAGTACTAAACGATCAGTGTATTTTAAGTGACTTCACTGGAATTTCATTTGGAAGAGGGGCGCTGTACCTTGCAAATTTGTATCATCCAGGAAGTAAAAATGTGGAGGGGAAAACTAGTCTGAGAATTGTTGTTTAGGCACTAGCTAAACCTACCCATAAAACATGAAGAGTTATCAGAACTCGTCAAGAAACTCAAATACAATACTATTAGTAAGCTCAGGCCATACAGCTCAAGAACACCAGTCATCAACACACAAATATGCACATGCACACATAAACACAGAGAGAGAGAGAGAGAGAGGGGGGGGGGATTGGAAAGGAACTAAACAGACATTAGCAATATATTACACTTAATTGTGCTTGAATCACAAATTGCATTACAGTATTTGTGAGTCTGCCACTTGAAGCTCACAGACCCCAGCTCCAGCCCTTGGGATAATTAATGGTGACATTTTTCCTATAGCTTGTTGCTAATTCCATCTACTGCCTGTGATGTCTCACTAAGATAAATGCCTTAACCAATTTCGAATCAAAGTGTTTTCCATCAGAAGCAGCCTGTGACAATGCAATGGAGACAAAGCTCAACATGACTTTATGAATGGTAAAAATTCCCTCCCCAGAACGTGACAGCGGATGTCATTGTTAGTATTGATTTCTCTCCATACAAGAGGAACAATGTCAACAATATTGATTCTTTCAGTCACATCCACTGTGGATAAAACAGTATCTATTTCCTGCCAAAACAGAAAGTGATCCAGCATCATGGTTTAGATTTGAAGTTTACTTTGGCATATTAGACATTGCTTTTAGCCGTGGGTGAAGGGGGGTGGGTACTGATTTGTACCAAGTGCAGGTGGTGAGGGTAACATGCAATTTCACTTAGGACTGAAAGAAACTGAAATTTAGGGGGAAGTACCACTTGAAGCCACAGCCTTGGATGGAATATCTGTCATTATTTCTCTCCATATACAAGAGAAGTAAGATTAGTTCAAAAGAATTAAGCAGCTTGAACTGGGTCTGAAAACAAAAATAAGTAACAGAACAAAAAGTTTTATATTTACAATACACATGAGTTAGATTGTAGCTACCACGGCTGTTACAACACAGAAGGGAGACTCCGATAGCACTGTCATAAATATTAATATGACCTTGTTTACTTTTTATTTTTAATTTGTCACTGAGGAATGTAACAAGAAAAAGAAACTTTACACGTGGTAAACACGTTTTCTTCCAGGAGAGCAGGCCCTTTTCTATAGATGGTAGTATGTTTTCTAAAAGTGTGCAATGGCTTGTATTAACTTAAACAGGAAATCCTCAGGCAAATCGCCAGTGAGCTTGGACAGATACCTGAGCCATCTTTGTAGGTAAAGTTAGTCTTATTTGATTTCAGTTCTGATACTCTCCTGGACTTATCTTGTGCCCCATAGATCATGTCTTAGTAATCTTCAGATATCCTGCCCTCCACTCCACACAGAAACCACTGGAGCTCACCTGGAGTGCTTTATCCTCAGACTTCACACACTCCCTGGGGGTGGTCTTGTCCTGGGTCATTTTACAGCACGTGTAGTCTCTTTGTTCTGCATTAGGTCTAAAGGTCTTTTCATTGGAAACTCATCCTCAATTGTTGAAGAAGATCTATGCTTCTGTCCCATCTAAAACTCTTGGAAATGATTCTGTTTCCATGGTTAGCTGTTTTGGTTTGTTTTATTATTATTACTGGTTCTTGGTGGGGTGGCCTTGATTTGAAACTTCTTCCCTCTGTTTCCTGAGTGCTGGAAATCTAGACATGCACTATTGAGTCCAGCATGATTAAATTTATAGATGTTTGTTTCTAGGAAGATGTGACTTCCTAGGAAGTCAGAAATATCTTTCTTTTCCAGATTTATGTGTGTGAGACAGTATATGCTAAATATGTATTTTTAACTACATTGATTGCTGAAGTCTACCATTTCTTTAGCACATCTGGTAATGCAAAGAACTTCCCTATCACTGTTAACATTGCTTCATTATTTTTAAAAATATACAAATATTTTTATCAGGCTCATGTAGATTAAAGGAACTAGCAAAGCTTAAGTGACAATATTCATCATCACAAGGTTTCTTTAAAATACATCTCTAATTGCAAAGCTATAGATTAGTGCAGCTCTCAGGTCTTACTTATCAGGGAAATAGTTAACAGAGGCTCTTAACTGGTCAAAGAACAGAGATCCAAGTTTCTGTGGAGTCAGTAGCGCTAACATGGATACACTTTTCCCATCCTCTTTCCCCAAAGCTCAGGGGAATTGTGGAGGATGTAATAGAAAGACTGGAGTATCTAGAGATGGGAAAAGATTACTGCAAAGCAATATCTTCTGGTCATGGAAAAGAAACTGAGGAGTAAGTTACACAACAAAGGCTGGTAGTAACAATCAGATCGTAGGATTCAGAATTTAGCATTAGTACACATAGCACCAGACCAGCCCCCAAGAGAGTACTGGCTTGCTTCTCCTGGCCTGCTCAGCCTTTTATTCTTGTAGAACTCAGAACCACTAGGCAAGCGATGACATCACCTACTGTAGGCTGGATCATCCCCCATCAATCTTTACAATATGCCTCATAGGCCTGGCTACAGACCTTATGGAGGAATTTTTTTTGAAATTCCCTCCTCTTAGATGACTTTAGCTTGTGTCAAGTTGGTTTAGAACTATTCAGCCCTGAAACTATTAGCTCTCTCCCTCTGCTGACACACAATAGGTGGTCTTTCCTTGAATGAAAAAACAGGAGGCTTAGGTAGACCTACTTCTTTTCTTTAACATGGATGAAACTACAAGAAACTGTTATTTTATGGACATGTGTGATCTTTTTCAAAAATGATAGAAGGAAAAGCTGATTCTTAGTCAAAAAATGTGATTTATGCAGACAAGACTGAGGGCTGAGGCAGTAGTAGGTTTCTTCTGGCAAGAGGGAAGCAGAGCTAACATTTGTCAGGCACCTTGTCAGTCCCAGTACAGCACTGTTAGGGAAGTCACACATATAAGCCTGGGCTGATTAACATAGAAAGAAACCATAAATATTTGATATAGAAAAAAATCATCTTGAGTGAGGAAACTGCGACTCAAAATGAAAAATATAGCCTATATCTGCTTATATGATGGTAGCAGCCTTTGATAGGCATGCTACAATCCATATAACCACAGAAGTTAGGTAGATGGTAAGGGATTAAGGAGGAGGAAAGAATCTCCTGAGGAATGGGAAATAGAATATTTAATTATAGGTAGATCGATCACAGGGTTGGGGGATTGAAATGAAAGGGTTAAATGGAGAGGGAGAGGAAAGAGGCTGCTTAGGGAGGGAGTACAGGGAAGGATAACTAACACCAAGGGACATTTCAGGGAGTCTTATGGGAACCAACAAAATAGTGAAAGCTTCTTAAAATTTATACATCTATGAAAGAAATCTAAGTGGGATCACCCAATAATGGCATAGACAAAGCCCCCAAAAGACATCTCTTGCCACCAAGTGAAACCTCCAGTGCCAGGAGTGGATTATTTCTAATCAAGTTGTTGGCTGAAAAGACCAATGGAACCCCTAAACTATTCAGGAAATTGCCTAGGCCATGGTTTGCTGCCCACAAATTGATGGTAAGGCCCGGTTATTGAAGACAACACTTACATAGCTCAGAAAACATGGAAAAGTCATGCTGGTGCTACAGTAGAGTCTTTACACCTGCTGACTAGTGTTCATCTGAAACGTTCTCTGCCCATGACCAAAGGAGAAAGGTAAGTACCAACCCAGCTTCACAACCTGGGATCCACAACTCTGACATTCTTGAGAGATACACTTGGGGCAATAATGGCATTAAAGTTGTGGGAGTAACCAATCACTATAAATCAGATTAAAGGCTAACTGCATAAGAAGATATCCATGCATATCACCGCTTGGGTTGCCAGGAATTGGAGACTCATTAGGCTGGGAACCTAGGGGAAAACAAAATACTATTGGTGTGCTAGAATAACAGCAATAAAACGACTCCTAACTATCTTCCGCTACTCAAAAACCAGTGCCTCACATAGTCATCACTGGCAATTTGGGAGATTTTTTTTAAATCCCATAATACTTTGTTTGGGCTTTATTTTCCCCTTATTGGTCTTTTGCTTATATATTATGGCTTCTGATTTTGTGTTTTTATATGTTTTATGTTTTGGGTGAGTAAATGTGTGTTTCTCCTTGTGTATGGTTTTATTTTTCCTAATGTTTTTTCTTTTTTCTGTTTGTTTTGTTTATTCTGGTTTGTTTTTTATTTGCCTGCTTGTTTTCTAAAGAGAGAGATCAAGAGGGTGTGGCGTTGAATGGTGGGGAGGTGTCAGAAGGATCTGTGAGCAGTTGGAGGGAGGAAAATAATGATCAGAATGTGTTGCCTGAAAAAATATTTTCAATAAAAAACCCAAAAATAACCATTAATTTTCTAGCATTTTGTAATCAATGAAATTTTCGTTATCTCTTTTTTTTGAAGTTGTGATTTATTCACAATACTATGGAATAGAACTTAGGACAGAAACTCACTTCACTGTTTTGTTTTCGATACCGTCTTACTCTGTAGTCTAGACCAGCCCCAGCCTCACACAGAGTGCCTCAGTGCCTTGAGTGCTGGCATTCTAAGTGTGATCTACCTGCCTGCCTCCTACTTCACTTTTGTGCCAAGTAGTAAGATAGGGATGATGTTTTCTCCTGCTCATCTGCTCATTCCACCGACTTTTATTTTCACAGCCACAGCTGTAAAGGGGATTAATGGGAGGCTGGGGACGGGGTGGCAAGCCAGTCAGCTCCGTGGACCTAATAGTTACAGAAAGAAGCAGAAGACTAAAACCACTAGTGTTTATTGACTACTCCTCAGCTACTATGATGTGCCAACTCAATTCTGCCAACTCTGCAAAGGAGCACTCTGAATCACACGTGAAACGGGTCATGGTGACACACACCTGTAATTCCACAGCTACTGAGGCAGGAGAATCCAAGGTTTGAAGTCAGCTTGGACTTCCTAGCAAGACTCGGCCTGAAAAAAATCTAACCAAATTAATGCAAAAGCCCACCAATCAAATCAAGAGACGCACAGTTCAGTAAAGGGATAGGATGAGAACATCGGACTAGGAGCAAACCTCTGAGCATGGCTTAGCATTATTACCTCTCTTTTGATAGAAATATGTTTAAATTTGTCTTCAACTGCTCTTGAAAATCCTCACATTTGCTCTATGAAGACTGTAGAGCTGTCCACAGGAACAGTAAGCACGGTTCCCACCAAAATAACCCAAGCAATTATCTACCCAGATTAGAAATTAGTGTTAGACAGTTTTGAACTTTTAAGAATACAAAGGACTATATATCTACCCTCCTCCCTAGGGGTTTCTTTGAAAGTTTCTTGGAAAAATAACCAGTAGTACATGTAATTAGGATAAATTATTCCTCTGTTCACTGAATTTTGCTGAGAAATTATCAAATTACCCTGAGTACAGGCAGTGACTCTTGAGGACTGGATGCCCTGTCTTCATTTCCAATTTTCACTATTTATTTAAACCAAGAAGCTTCAGATCAGACCTTCTTGCCTATTTGGACCAGGATAGAGGAAAGAAAGAGAGTTCCCCACTGTTTCATAACTGCAACTCCAGTGCCAAAAGTAGGGCTTGTAATTTATGTCTTATAAAATATTTGTGATTAAAAATATATTGAAGGCTAGTGTACCAGAGAGACATTAGGATCTGCAGTCATGTCTGTCTAGGCTGGACACCTGAGCTACAATGCTATAGAACTGGAAGGATGATTTTAGCATCTTTACAATTGACATCAAGTACTGTGATCAAATGGATTTAGCAGTGATCTGTATGGATTATGAGGGCAGCTTTATAAGCAAAATCTTCTAAGCTTCAGTGATTTGGAGTACACAATCATAAATCCACCTATTTAGTTTCATTTTCATGGTATTTTGTCCTGGAGAAACATGCACTTATTTTCTCCACAATGAAGACTAGTTTAACCCAGTCATAAGTAAATTTGCAATAAAAACACTTGTTGCTGAAAGATATTAATTACCGGTTACCAGACAATAACATGGATACTCTCAAGGGTGTTCCAAGGTTATGAGGTTGAGTCATAATGATAAAGGAATTCACAAACATCCTTGGATAAAATATGAAGCAGAATGCTCACACTGGGAATTCTATCATGAAGGGTTTGTTTCTACTTAATTCTCCAAAACAACACCAAACCTAGGGGGCATAAGGCCATGGGCTCTATGGACCTATTTGGATCAACTGAACAAAGCATCCCCAAACTGTTTAGATTTGAGCCACAATATACATTTTTAATACTGTGCCCATTGCTTTGTTGTGTTCTCTCATGCGCCTTGGTCTGGTATGCTACAATTAAAAACCCGTTGAAGAACCCACTTAACAAATTTCTGTAAGGATATCAAAGAAGTATATACTGAAGCAGATGATGATCATAATGATATTTACTTTGTTTCTTTCTTTTCTTTGTTAGTTGTTGCTACATTTTTATAAAATTATTATAACAAATTGAAAGAATTTTTAAATTTATATAATTTTTAATTTGTATAATATATTATAAATTGAAATTATTATATGATTACATTTCTTCCTTCTGATATCTCCCTCCAGTGCCTCCCATATATTCCTCCTGGCTCTCTTCCAAATTAATAGCCTCCTTTTACACTAATTATTATTGCATGCATATATGGATATACATATAGTTCTAAATATAACCTGTTAATTCTGTATAATATTGCTTACATGTATGTTTTCAGGGCTGATCATTTGGCACTAGACAACTAATTGGTGAGGTTTTTCCTGGAGAAGGCCATCTCCCCTGCCCCTGGCTTTCTCTAGTACATTGTAGGGCCTCATGGGCTTTTCCCATCCATACTGTAGAGTGTCCATTGGTGTGGACTTTGTTTGTGTGGTCATGTTGGTGAGACTTTTTGGGTGTTGCTTCTGACAATACTAGCAGAAACAATCTCACTGCAACTCCCTGATCCTCTGACTCTTACTTAAAAAAAATTACTAAATAGGGGATTTAAATACTGGAGCTATTAAAAAAATGGCAAATAATGAAATGAATACATATATTGAGACTCCTGTCAACAACTCAAGACTTTTGTACTAAAATATAACTTATTTATGAATGTATATCTTCTACATATGTGATTATGTGTATATGTGAGTTTGTAAGTGTGTTTAAGTATGCGAATATGTAAGTGTGTGAATGAGTGTGAGTGTATGTAGGCATATGAAGTATGTGTGAGTGTATGTGTGAGCATATGGGTGTATGCTCTATCGAAGTAGCTACTCTAACATCACACTCTTTTCTAAGTCCTAAAAGTAGTTTATTCAAAAAGAAAAGTGTCCCTACAGGTGAAATATTTTACAATTTCATGTTTAAGCTTTTCTCATTGAATATGTTTTCAAAAAGAATTTTATCTAAAACAATCCCCATGGTATTCTTTTTTTGTTTTTTAATTGAAATTCCATGGGAACAGTTCAACTGAGTTGCCTTGGATTACTGAGTGTTAGGAAAGGGCTTTTTTGCTGCACTGGCATTTTCTGCCTATTTGTCCTGAGTACTGAGGGCAAAAGTGCATTAAGCTGTAATGAAAAGGGTAAGCAAGAAGTATGGCTACTACAAACATCTCTCTCACTGGAATTCTTAGGGTTCTTTGAATTCTTTTAATGCTTCAGAGTACATTTCCCCTTTGATCACAGACACTTTCAGAAAAAAAAAGACATCACAGTTTACAGTCTGCATGTCAGAAATCTACAAAGGAAGCAACAACAAGAATCAATTGTTGATTTAAACTGATTGAACGCCCATGTATCATAAAAATTATAAAGGGGAAGTCTTTATCTGTGCCATTTTATGTGTACATCTTGGGCAAATAGCTCTCATTTTCAATGATTTCAAATATGGGTTTGAACTGATCAATGAATATTTGGTGACAGATTTCTGTGTTCTCAGTGGAATGCAGGATGAATTATAACAGGGCAGAACAAAGCTTTGAAATCCTCACTCATCCTCCTACAGACAGCATTTCTCCTCATGTTTATTCCTGCCTCCTGAAAACTGACCTTTGCTTCATAGGTGATCTCTTTCTAAACATCATTTCAAATAATAATTTAACACTGCCATTTTATGAATAGAAAGTAAAACATTTAGTAGTTTTGAAAAGCTTATGTGTCTTTAAGCATATTAAGATCTGTATGTAAATTGTGATGTTATATAGTATAATTAAATGTTTTCATATTGTTGCTAAGTAAATCTCAAGTAAAAGTTAGTGATGGATATAATATACATTTTTTTTAAAAAAAGACATAAAAGTAATCACTAGGCCCAAAACAAATTTGCTCTAAGTATTAGTAAAATATAATTACTTCAGGTGTTTTAATTGTCTCTTTGTTATCACAAGTAGAGAAGTATTTAAAGAAAGACTATCTCCAGAGGAGAAATTCTAGTAACATAATGTATCTATTATTAGAAAAGTGGTTGAGATACACAAATATCTCTAAATCTTGAAACACATTTTGTATATGCAGAAAGGATGTTCAATTTCCTTGCAATTAAAACTAGTAAGATAGCAACCAAACAGTGAAAGACAATCACTGTAATCTGCACAGGTTATAACAGAACATGCCATTCTTCTATGACACTGGTTATTCAGAAGTTTTAAGTTTACGTTTTACAATACTTTGAAAATCAAAATGTTAAGCCTTATTAATGTATGTATTCTTTAAATCTACCATTTTGATATCTGATTATCTACTGAGTTAAAGATGATTAAAAGGCATCGAATCTCTCTTAAATAGTCAAGAGTACCTAAGACATAGTAGTCAAAGCTACTGTAAATGCTTTTGCCATGTGAGTGTCAAATGTAGCTATGAATCAGGATATTGACAGTACATGTTTATTGCACTGGTAACTCAATTGAAATATGTTGGTTAGTGCAAAATCAAGGGCAAAATCTTGTGGGCCATTTCATGACGACTTACAGAGTAAAAATTTATTTAATTATCAAAAACATTGAAAAACAAGGTCACTGGGCAGTGGTGGCACATGCCTTTAAATCCCAGCACTTGGGAGGCAGAGGCAGGCAGATTTCTGAGTTTGAGGCCAGCCTGGTCTACAGAGTGAGTTTCAGGATATTCAGGGCTACACAGAGAAACTCTGTCTCAGAAACAAAACAAAACAAAACATAAAAACAAAACAAAACCAAAAAAAGGAAAGAAAAGAAAAAAGGAAAACAAGGTCCATGTTTTTGTCATTTCTCCACTTCTAATATTCTGTTTTCTGTGGCTTCATTGATTTTGCAGCTGTTAACACTGCCCTCGCTCCTTCCTTCTCTGCATAGCTAAAGCTTATGCATTGTCATTTATTTGTGTCAAATCTTTGTGTATGACTTTGCAACTTATTACATCTTGATTCATATTGGAAGCAAAGCAAAACAAATAATACATTGCAAAATAGTGTCAAATTACATAATATGGTCAAGAAGGATGGGTGACTGGGCCAACAAAAGAACAGAAAGGGAATGAGCAGTGAACCTAGTGTCAGAAAGAAGAAAAGGGCTTATGCTTGAATGTCAAAGGAGGGGCATGTAACTAGATTTTGGTGAAAATAATGGGGCAGTGAATGTTGGTGAGCCATGGGAATGTAGATCACAGGGAGCTCTAACACTCTCCCAGGACACTGGGGTGTCTGAAATTTGATCAGTCTGTGGAAGATTTTAAAGGTGCTTATTGTAGGATGATTTGATATGATTTGTTTTTAATAGTTGCTTTGCATGACACCTGTAAAAAAAGATTGTTAAATTATAGATTATTCAAATAACTGGTAGAAGAGGCGTGGCAGCCACCGAGGCAGAATGGAGTCTTCTAGGTTCTTTTTTGTGGAAGAGAAACCATAGTACTATTTATAAGTTTCAGTTTTTTCCTTTGATGGTATTTTCTAGTTTTCAGTTCCCACAAAAACAAAATAGGCAATTTTGATTTTAATACTTGGAAAATGGATGCGGCTTAAGGAGAAAAACCTCAAAGAAGGAACTGCAGAGAGTACAAATAGCATCTGGCTGTAAATTTCTGTCAACCCTGAGGTGACTGAACTCAGACTAAAACTGCCTGTTGTCCTTTTCCCAGGTGAACTAACACTTTGCACTCTGGTGTCAAGAATGCACTAGAAAGTGTAAGAAAAGACATACGTGTACAGGTCTTAAGAACTCAATGTTGGGAAGGTAGATGTTGGTATCATATCCTGCCAAGTTGGAGAGGCCTTGTGGCATTCCTAGAGCTTCCAGCTGAGACTTCAAATAGATTAGGATCTAAATAGTGCCCCATAACTGGAGTACACTCATTACTGTGACAGTCAAATGTACAGCCAAATGTAAATGGCTTCCTAGAAGACATGCGCAGTGGAGGGCAGTGACTCTGAAGCTCATGCAGAAGGGATTGAGGTTGGAATCAGCCGTATGAGGTTCTCAAGTCCATTTTCCTTATAGTAAAAACATTCAGGTTTCGTCAAGAAAAATCAAGATCTTTGGCAATCTTTGAAGATTTTACTCTGAAAATTTACTTGGAATGGAATCTATTGATTTGAAAGGATTGCCTTAAAGAATTCAAAAAATAATTCTTGGAAATTCATTTCATAGGCCATTATTCTTATTAAATTAATATTTAATTAAGTTAATAAATTAGTATATTAAATTAATAATTTAAATTATATATTAATCACATTCTACAGAGAAGCACAGTCAATGGAATGCATGCATATTATCTCTGCTTTTTTTGTTTCTGAGTGTGGATGGATAGGAAAATAGGTGGATGTATAGATAGATAGTTACAGATACATAAGCACGTATCTAGATGTTATAAGGTATTTGCTCCCATAATTGCATACAATGGCAAATCCCAAATCTAAAAGATCCACATAAGAGACAATGGTACAATTTTAATTCAAAGATGGATGGACTGGAGCCTGAATATGCGTATAAATTCAGAAGCAAGTGAGTTGAAAAATCCATAGGGTTGCCTATCTTTACCCTGTTAAGGCTTTCATATGACTACATGAGACTCAACATCCTTCTGGAAGTCTATTGACTTTCCAAAATACATTAGCTGGAATATTTATATTATTCAAAAGCACAGTCATGTTGATATAAAATTAACCATCTTAAAGCATACCTTGCACAAAATATTCTAAGAGTTCTAGGTGTTCAGAATAGCCAGGAGCGTATTTCTTACTCATAATGCTTCCTTGTGTGCCTGTGTACTCTCTGCATGCCAAGAACACATTGATTTTACTTCTGTTTACTTGTTTTCCTTTTCCTGTAACTTTGTATGCATGAGGTTTGAATAGCTGGCTTCTTTTGCACAGCCTACTTTTTCTACGATTCATCCAGCCAGTTGTGTACATTGTTGATATGTATATTTGTCTTATTGGCTAGTTTTCCATCATAAATTCCTCACTGTTTTTCATTCATTCACATGTTGAGCTGCTTCAAGTTTTCAGTATAATAGAAAATATAATGAACAGTGTTATATAATTTGGGAGACAGTTACAAGCTTCATTTTGCTTCTGTGTAGTTGGCTATCACTGCCTATCAGTGAATTTGCTTCATGCCAAAGTAGGTAATTTTAACTTCCTAGCATATCCCCAGTTTTCTAAAGGATCATACTAACCATACATATGTTCTTAGCACATCTATGTATTTACCAACCCAAGGCACTACCAATCTTTCTTGATTGATTTTTTAGTTTAGTTTTTCCTTATTAATTAATTTTTATACAATTGGATGCATAAACAATGCTTATCAAATTCTCCCACCTCCTACCTCCCTGTCATCCCATATACTACCCCTCCATATATATTTTTCATGTCTATGTCTGTTTTGTGACTCACTGACATTATCCTGTGTTAGCATGGGTACGAAGCTCTCTTTTGGAGTCTTGTGGGCTCAGGAGAGAATATGTAAATGGAGGCAATCGTTCCATATTCCCAGAATCTATCATTGGCTAACAGTTCAAAGTTAAGGGCCACATCACTATGAGCCCAGTCCCCTCCCTTGTCTAATTGCTGTTAGGACCGATGTTGTGTAGGTCCAGTTCTGGTGGCCACAGTTTTATTTATTCACGATTATCATAATTTTATCAAGTCTAGAAAGTAGAATTTTTTACCTTTTCACAGTGCCTTCTGGATCTTACACATTTCCTGTTCTCTCTTATGTAATGTTATCTGAGTCTTAGAGGAGGTGACTTTAGTCATTCTAGTAAAATTATTTCTTACTGATTTTTTTTTTTTTGCATTTCCACAAGGACTGCTAATACTATTGTTAATAATATTAACTGATAATAACATTATCACATATTAAATTAAGAATATTGTTAAATATTAACATAGTCTGCATATTGGGAAATCATTTGTCTATATTTTACTTTTACTTTTAAAATTGAGGTTTTGAAGAATTTTTCTCCAAATAATTAATATTCATAGTCTTTAAAGATATTGAAAATCAAAGGACTCAAAAGCTTGATACATAACTGCATTACAATTTTTCCACATATCAAGCTCTCTCTGTAGATGACAAACATATTTTTTCTTGTAGTCCAATGTGCATTATCTGTAAAACTTCTATTAATCTCTGTGTTTTCTCCATTCCAATAACTTTTTTTAATCCCTAGTATGTTACTTTGTAGTGGAAATGATGGTTTTAAAGTATGAAAGTAGTTGACATTTTACAAATATTTGTTCTTAGATGAAAATGATTTTGCTGTGAAAGGCTCTTGCAGTACTCCTTTGGTAATGAATTGAACAGAATAGAAAATGCTGGTTAGAGAAATGGTTGTATCAGTTTTACCTGAATCATCACATAGGGAGTGGCTGTAGTGGAGTCTGCTTCTACTGTGATATTTCTAACAATTTTCTTGCTTTCATCCTATCCTTTCTGTAACTTCAAGATGTGTGTCAATAAAATCTGTTTTGGGCTTGGTTTAAATTACTAGGTAACAAAGAAGTGAAGGGAAATGACAAACCAAGGGTAGATACCTTTAATGGCCCATGTATTGTGTTGCAGACTTGACATATATCTCTTTAAATTGTAATCCATATGGCACATCTATGAGCAAAACATTGGGTGTTAGATTCTATGGAGAAGAGAATTAGTATTAAGATAATTAAAGTAATTTATCCAAAATTTTATAGCTTAGTAGCCCAACTGGAATTTGAAACTAGATTAATGGACACAGAATCAGCACAGGTTTAGGATGATAAATACATTGTAATTTTTATGTTTTTGCTTAAGTTCTGTAACAATTACATTATTTGAGAGTTTGTGTGTGTGTTTCACATATTTTGATTGCTTTTCCCTGTACTCTCTTTTATGTCTCTCCTATCTCTATCAGTAGTCTCTTGACCAGTTCACTTACCAGATTCATGACATTTGATTTTGTTTTGTTGCCCTTTTGGTCTAACCAGGGACATCTGTATGACCACAAGATTGGAATTTTCTACTGAGGGTAGTGGAGTCATCTGTGGATACCCAACAAAAGGCAATTCTTCCCCTTTCCCTCGAATCTATCAGTAGTAAATACACTAGTGGTGAGAATAGAGTTGCAGGATCACTTTCAATACATGCTTGGCTTTTAGAGGTCTTATTCTTGTACAGTCTTAGTGAAATCATCTCTAGCTATGAGTTTCTTACTGCAATGGCTATGTCTTGCCCCAAAGGTGGTGTTTCATTGCCTCCTTCCTTATCTTCTGGCTGTTACCTTCTCCCACTCCCTTTATTGCAATGTTCCCAAGCCTTAAAGGGATTGGTTTAAATGTCTTATTTATGAAGCACATATCAATCAACCATTCTTAGCACTTTGTATAACCATAGATCTCTTCGTTCACCATTATTCATCTGAAAGGTGGCTTCTCTGACTAAAGGTGAGAGTAATGTTTGTCAAATGGTATGAACAAATATTAGAGGACCACTTAATGTTATGTCAACTTAATAAAAAAATGAAGTGATATTTAATTTCCTGGTAGAGTCAGTGATCTTCGTGGCCATGGGCTTTTACCAGGTTTCCAGTATCAGGCACAAATTCCCTCCTTTGGAGTGGGTCTCAAATCCTGTCAGAGGGTAGTTGGGTACCTCTATAATAGTACCATGGAGGAAGCAGGGGAAGCCCACAGTGAAGCAGGACTTTAGTGAGTATGTATGTTGACATGAGCTAGCTATGCCAACCATCTCAGACCCTTAGATGCATGCAATGAAGGAAAAGCCTTTACCCCGACAGTAAGACTCAAATGGAAATGGCAAAGCCTGTCCTACTGGCCTATCTGTGAATGTCAATAGTATGTGCAGTAGATGTCCACCACAGTGTTCTCTTCAAGAAATTTTGAAGTCTGAAAACTGCTCACCAACATAGACTGCTAATTAGTTGAATCTGTCCCCTGATCCAGTTGTATATCCTGAACCTTCCCCATTTAATATCTGTGAATAATAACTTGTGTCTTGTACAGCTGTATGCAAAACCCTCACCTCTCTGTTCAACTCTTTATGTAATAAATATGCGGAACTTCCACACTGAGGTGGTTTTTCCACTAAGATCCCAGTCCACGAATCATATTTGTCTTTTCTTCATTCTCTATCACTTCTGTCAGATCTGCTCCTGCAGTCATGTTAGATGCTCCGATGTGACAGTTTTGTGCACATGAATATGTATTCTTAGATTTATCTATTTAATGTGTATGTGTATCTGCACATATGAAAGTACACTCTGTTTGCTGTCCTTGGGTCCCAGAAAAGAGTGTTATGTCCCTAGAATTGGAGTAACAGGTAGTTGTAATTCACCAGGTAGGTGCTGGGAATTTAACCCAGATCTGCAACAGTATGTTCTCTTAACCAATGACCTACAGCCAAGTGAGCACGTCTTGCCTGGCAGAGTTGGTTTTGTTCATAGGGTTCAGAGCTAGGTATTATTTATTTATTTATTTATTTTCAATACAGCGTTTCTTTGTATAGCCCTGGCTGTTCTGGAACTCACTCTGTAGACCAGGCTGGCCTCGAACTCAGAAATCCACCTGCCTCTGCCTCCCAAGTGCTGGGATTAAAGGTGTGCACCACCACTGCCCAGCTGCTAGGTATGATTCTTGATGTCTTTTCTCTGTCAGCAGTATTTATACTACCTTCTGGGACTATGAAAGCTAGCCAGCAATGAGGAAGCTTCTGGTTCAGTTTCAGCTTGACTGTCTATATCATGCACTGAAGGCATGTGGTGTCTTCAGAAATAGTCTTTTTCTAGATCTGGTGTACAGTCAAGAAAAAGATCAAAAGCCTGGATTATTTTGGGGGACTTTTAGATCCTGTGACAAATACCTTATAAGAAGATATCTCACTTCGAACACTGATATATAAAAATATATATATCAATATATATTAGATTAGCTTAAAAGTATGGCCAGGTTTGGATGCCTTTTAATGAAACAATTAATAATCCAATAGTTGGCCAATCCACAAGATCAAATGTATCAGTTGGTCTTTAATGTACATTGGAATCCCAAAGAAGTAGGTTCTTACACAAGTGAAGTAATGCCTCAGCAGCAGGATAGAAGGAGAGAGAGAGAGAGAGAGAGAGAGAGAGAGAGAGAGAGAGAGAGCGAGTAAGTAAAAAGCAAACGCGTCCTTCCTTTTTGCTCTGTTATAAGTGGCTGCCACCAGAACATGTGTCAGATATTTTGTCTATCAGGACTCAAGATAAAGTAGAGCATCTAAACAAAATGAGCAAAAAAATATTAAAAGTCCACAGGGAAAACATACAGGAAATGTGAAACACTATAAAATGACCAATCTTCAAATTATAGGAGAATTTTCTATAGAATTATATATTTTCTATTAGATACACACCTTAGCTTTAAAGATAGGCACACTATAATGTGAATGAATGGTTATAGTATTTAAATCAAATGGGCCAGGAGGCAGACATTATTATTCTATATCTATATCCCATATTTTTTTATCATTATCCTAATATTTGAAAAAATAGACCTCAATTTAAAAATATGAAGATATAAAGAATGAGACTTTGTTGCAATGAAAACTACAGTTAACCAAGGAGAAATTAGTATCCTAAACTTATGGGCACCAAACTTTGGTTCACCCTACTTTGTAAAAAAGTATACCACTAAAATTGAAGACACAAGTCCACATCAACCCAATAAGAGTAAGTGATTTCAATATCCTATGTTCTCCAATAGAGAGGTCCTCTGGACAAAAAAATTACCAGAGAAACATCAAAATTAAATGGCACTAGACATCAAAAGGACATAATAGGTGGGTACAAAATAATCAGCCTGAACAACAGAGAGTACACATTTTACTTAGAAGCACACAAAGGCTTTTCTTTCTTCTTTTCTTTTCTTTTCTTTTCTTTTCTTTTCTTTTCTTTTCTTTTCTTTTCTTTTCTTTTCTTTTCTTTTCTTTTCTTTTTTTTCTTTTTTTGGTTCATTTCTTTCTTTTCTTTTCTTTTCCTTTTTAAATTATTATTAGGTATTTATTTCATTTACATTTCTAATGCTATCCCAAAAGTCCCCCATACCCACCCACACCCACTCCCCCACCCACCAACTCCCACCTCTTGGCCCTGGTGTTCCCCTGTACTGAGGCATATAAGGTCTGCACGACCAATGGGCCTCTCTTTCCGCTGATGGCCAACCAGGCCATCTTCTAATACATATGCAGCTAGAGACATGAGCTCTGGGGAGTACTGGTTAGTTCATATTGTTGTTCCACCTATAGGGTTGCAGATCTCCCCAGCTCCCTGGATACTTCCTGCAGCTCCTCCATTGGGGGCCCTGTGATCCATCCAATAGCTGACTGTGAGCATCCACTTCTGTGTTTGCTAGGCCCTGGCATAGTCTCACAAGAGATAACTATATCAGGGTCCTTTCAGCAAAATCTTGCTAGTGTATGCAATGGTGTCAGCGTTACACACAAAGGCTTTTTTTTAAAAAAACACATATATGTCACATATATGTAGACCCAAAGAAATCCAGCAAATTCAGAAAGATAGACCTAATTCTTTGTATCCAATCTGACCATGATGTAACAAAATTTAAAATCAGCAGCATATATCTGGTACATACACAAACTCAGGGACCATGCATTACCAAATGATAAATGGGTCAAAGAAGAAACAAGAAAGAAATAAAAATGTTCATGGAACTAAATGAAAATTAAAACATAGCACTGAAAATCTCTAGGACACATTGTAAGTAGTCCTATGAGGGGAATTTATAGTTCTACATGTCTTCATTAAAAATTCAGAGCACAGCTAAATGACTTAATGTTACAACTTCAAAAATCTGGAAAAACAAGAACAAACCAAACTCAAATGTAGCAGATGGCAAAAAGTAATAAAAAGCAGAGTAGAATTAATAAAAATAGAAACAAGCAAAGTACAAAGAATCAATGAATCTGAGAGATGGTTCTTTGAGAGGATAAACAGGACAAAGAGATCCTGGTCCTAACTAACCAAAAGAAAGGACCTACATTAACTGATATTGCTTATATAAGCACTACCAAAATTAAACCAAGAATTCAACAACTTACACTGACCCATAACAAAACAAGGGAATGATATAAATAAAAACAGTCTGGACCCAGTTAGATTCATAAAAGAATTCTACCACACTTTCAAGGAGGATCCAGAGGCAATACTTCTTAAACTTTTGAAAAAATATTATCAGAAGGAGCACTCCAAGACACATTCTATGAAGCCAATATCACTCTAGTAACAAAACCAGGTAAAAACACAACAAAAATTAAACCTATAATATCCCTTGAATACATAGATTTTTAAATACTCAATAAACACTTGCAATACTTTAAATACTTGTGAACTGAACACAGAAATATATTAAAATAATTATCTACAACTGAATTTGCTTTATTTAGGAGAAGCAGGGATGGCTCAATACATGTAAGCCAATAAATATTGTAAAACACATAAATGGACCCAAAGAAAAAAAGTACTTGATCATCTCAATAGATCTAGAAAAAGAATTTACAACTTCTAAGTTGCTTCATGATAAAAATTCTAGAATGTCCAACTAACAATAGTTCTCAACCTTCCTAATGCTGCAACTGTTAATACAATTCCTCATGCTGTGGCAAGCCCCAACCATAAATAATTTTATAGCTACTTCGAAACTGTAATTTTGCTGTTGTTATGAATCTTAATGTAATATGCAAGCCCCAAAGAGTTGCAACCCACAGATTGCAAACCACTGAACTGGACTGATCATCTCTCAGTATCATAAACCAATATATGAGAAACCCAGAGCTAGACTGAATCAAGATGGTGATGACCACTGGTACCCTTGGGGCTGAGGAGCTGCTCCAAGGTGACAGGGAGGCCCATGGAAACTTCAAGGGGAGATGCAGTCATGAAGGATGAGTCTGCAGAGTAAGCCAAGCTCTAGAACAGCTATCAAAGAGAAGGTTTTATGGGAAACAACTTTTAAAACATCACCTCATGAAACTGGAGAAAAAGATATGGCAGAGCAAAGCCAAGGTAGTTGAAACTAAAGACATGAGAATGGTGGGTGAACATACCCCTTGAATATACTACCCAGTTCTGTGTTCACCCAGGCTCTGAGCAACAAGAAGACATCCAAGATGAAGAATGGTTCTTTTCTGGATTAAGCCTCCTTGAAAGATCTCCATGGTCTTTGGAACCACTGGATGCCGTGTTGGTGTCCTTGGCCATGCTGATGACTGTGATATGTGCTGACTTCAGGGAGCTTGTTGAGGTCTGTTTTCTATGCTGCTGCTTGAAACAATGTAAGTTAATGACCTGTGCAGTCACCAGCTGTTATGGGCAAGGAAGCTTCCTTTGCAGTGGGACCAATCCCTAAAGGCTCATAATTAAGAATGAGAAACATTGTAATTGTGTTACCTCACTCAGGATGATGCCCTCCAGGTCCAACCATTTGCCTAGGAATTTCTTAAATTCATTCCTTTTAATAGCTGAGTAGTACTCCATTGTGTAAATGTACCACATTTTTTGTATCCATTCCTCTGTTGAGGGGCATCTGGGTTCTTTCCAGCTTCTGGCTATTATAAATAAGGCTGCTAAGAACATAGTACAGCATGTGTCCTTCTTACCGGTTGGGACATCATCTGGATATATGCCCAGGAGAGGTATTGCGGGATCCTCCAGTAGTACTATGTCCAATTTTCTGAGGAACTGCCAGACTGATTTTCAGAGTGGTTGTACAAGCTTGCAATCCCACCAACAATGGAGGAGTTTTCCACTTTCTCCAGATCCTTGCCAGCATCTGCTGTCACCTGAAGTTTTGATCTTAGCCATTCTGACTGGTGTGATATGGAATCTCAGGGTTGTTTTGATTTGCATTTCCCTGATGATTAAAGATGTTGAACATTTTTTCAGGTGCTTCTCTGCCATTAGGTATTCCTCAGGTGAGAATTCTTTGTTTAGCTCTGAGCCCCATTTTTAATGGAGTTATTTGATTTTCTGGAGTCCACTAATATCCAAATATATATATATATATATATATATATATATATATATATATATATATATATATGTATATATGATTTAGGATAGGTAAAGATCCTTTCCCAATCTGTTGGTGGCCTTTTTGTCTTATTGACGGTGTCTTTTGCCTTGCAGAAGCTTTGCAGTTTCATGAGGTCCCATTTGTCAATTCTTGATCTTACAGCACAAGCCATTGCTGTTCTATTCAAGATTTTTTCCCCTGTGCCCATATCTTTGAGGCTTTTCCCCACTTTCTCCTCTATAAGTTTCAGTGTCTCTGGTTTTATGTGGAGTTCCTTGATCCACTTAGATTTGACCTTAGTACAAGGAGATAGGAATGGATCAGTTCACATTCTTCTACATGATAACCACCAGTTGTGCCAGCACCATTTGTTGAAAATGCTGTCTTTCTTCCATTGGATGGTTTTAGCTCCCATGTCGAAGATCAAATGACCATAGGTGTGTGGGTTCATTTCTGGGTCTTCAATTCTATTCCATTGGTCTACTTGTCTGTCTATACCAGTACCATGCAGTTTTTATCACAATTGCTCTGTAGTAAAGCTTTAGGTCAGGCATGGTGATTCCACCAGAGGTTCTTTTATCCTTGAGAAGAGTTATATGTACTCACTGATAAGTGGATATTAGCCCAGAAACTTAGTATACTCGAGATATAAGATACAATTTGTAAAACACATGAAACTGAAGAAGAACGAAGACAAAAGTGTGGACACTGTGCCCCTTTTTAGAATTGGGAACAAAACACCCATGGAAGGAGTTACAGAGACAAAGTTTGGAGCTGAGACCAAAGGATGGACCATCTAGAGACTGCCATATCCAGGGATCCATCCCCTAATCAGCTTCCAAACACTGACACCATTGCATACACTAGCAAGATTTTGCTGAAAGAACCCAGATATAGCTGTCTCTTGTGAAACTGTGCCGGGGCCTAGCAAACACAGAAGTGGATGCTCACAGTCAGCTATTGGTTCCCAGTGGAGGAGCTAGCGAAAGTACCCAAGGAGCTGAAGGGATCTGCACCCCTATAGGTGGAACAACATTATGAACTAACCAGTACCCCGGAGCTCTTGACTCTAGCTGCATATGTATCAAAAGATGGCCTAGTCTGCCATCACTGGAAAGAGAGGCCCATTGGACACGCAAACTTTATATGCCCCAGTACAGGGAAATGCCAGGGGCAAAAGAATGGGAATGGGTGGGTAGGCAAGTGGGGGGGGGTATAAGGGGCTTTTGGGATAGCATTGGAAATGTAACTGAGGAAAGTACATAATAAAAAATATTAAAAATTAAAAAAGAGAAAAGTGGAAAAAACTAATCAAAAAAATTCCAGAGTAAATACAAACTTAAATAGAAAAAACCCACTGAAATCAAGGAGATAGGGATGTTATCCCATCATACTTGAAGCACTAACTAAAACAATAAATCAGCAGAAGAAAATCAGACATTAAAATAGGAAAAGAATGAGCCAATCTATCCCTATTTGCAAAAGATCTCAAAAATTCTACCAGAAAACTTGTAGAAATAATCAACAATTTTATCAATATGATGACTATGGAATGAAATTGCAAAAATGAGCAAATTTTTATATACCATCAACAAACACACAGAGATACTGACACTCACAACAATCTCAAATAAAATAAAATATCTTGGAACAAATCTAACAAAGGAGTGGAAAGACTTCTACAGTAAAATATTTGTGTCTCTGAAGAAAAAGAGAAATATTTTACACTCTAAAATTGAAAGACACAGGATGCCCATGAACCAATAAAGCTAATATTGTTAAAATGGCCATATTCTAAAAGCCACTAAATTCAGTGCAAACTCAACCACAGTTACCATCTTTCTTCTCTTGGAAATAAAAAAGAAAAACAAAAACTATCCTAAAATCAGTTGAAACTAGAAGAGAGTCAGGATAACCAAAATCAATCTGCTCAAACAGAACAAAGCTATAAGGACTGCCATTCTAGCTCTCAAGATTGTTACAGAGACATTGTAATAGAAACAATATGGAAATTATACCAAAGCAGGCATGAGGACCAGTAGAACATAACTGAAGGCACAAATTACATCATGCATAACAGCAGCCATGTAATATTCAACACAGATTGTCAACATACACAGCAGAGAAAGTCTTCAACAAATAATGCTGCCACACTCACTCCAGTGAAGATTGTAACAGGCCCAAAATATTGGACACAGTCCTGAGGCAAAGAGTTTCACAGAAACTCAGTCTCCTGGAACCTTGGCATGAATGCTCCAAACCTGTCCCTGCATTCATTGGTGTATGGATCTGTGTACTTTCTTTCAGTATTGTTTTATTATAAGTGCCTCCAAGAAATGACTTTACAAATATCCAAATCAGGTTGAACTCTACTGCCTGGCCTTCACCAATGGCCTAGGCAGTCCTTGAGCTGACCCTAGGCTTAGAATTTCATAAGAATGTTATTCATTCAGACAAAATGTGCCTGTGTCGACAGTTAGTAATCAAGCATCTCACAGTTTGCAGGATTAGAGCTAGTAATCTCAGGGCTAGTTCAACATAGTAAACTTAGAATTCTCATTGCAGACATGAATGACAGTCACATTACATAACATTACATAATAATGGGAAGAAGGCGGGTTGTGGTTTTAGGAAGAATTGAAGTATTATATTATTCATGAAAGGGTTAGTAATAAGAAACTCTTCTGGTGCATGTTTTTCACTAGGCCCAGAGGAATAGCATAATTAGGTATTTACTAAGTGACCCCTGGTGGTGGGTTTAACAATAGACTAGTATTGCACCTGGGCATATTAGCCCTTTTACCTGGCTCCTGTGGATAGCTGACTTTAGATAGGGCTGTTCCTATCTCAGTTGTAAACACTGCCTGGCTCCTGATAGCTTTTGATGTATGCTTTTTCTTTGTTTTGTTTAAAGAACCATCATGCATCTCGATGTACCTTGGCTGATGTATCACCAGCTTTCTTGTTTTTCTTCTGTATTATAAGTCTGGCGCTCACTTTGAGAAATTACATTCAGATCAACACTCCCATGTATTCACATCTGTTTGTCATTTTTCTCTGGCTCCCTGCCCACCTGTACATTGACCCTGATTCTCACGCAGGTTGAGGGGCTGACTGAGGCCAGTCCGTGGCATGATGCTAAGCAAACTGATGTCTACACACAGAAGAATAAAATTAGACCCATTTATTACCTTGCGTGAAACTAACTACAAATGGATCAAAGAACTTCATAGGAAACCTGAAACACTGAATATGCTAGAAGAAAAAGTAGGCAGTATCCCATAAGAGAAATCTCTGAGAAAGGAGTTCCTGGTTGGGAAGTCACTCATCCAGGAGCTGATGTTGAGGATTGATAGCTGTCACCTCAGAAGACTAAAAAAAACCTTGCACAGCTAAAGAAACATTTATTCAATTGAAGAAGAAGCCCATAGAATGAGAAAGAATCATTGCCATTTAAACATCTGAGAGGATTGATATCCCAAATATATAAAGAAATCACAAAACAAAAAGTGAGGAAAACACGTGATGCATTAAAAAAGATGTGTGCAGCAGGTTCAGTCTGCCACCAGACAGAAGAACTGGTAAGGGTGAGGAGGCTCAGTCCCCAGGGAATCTCAGAATTGAGAAGGGCAGGGGTGGAGCCAGCTCCCTACCATATAATATAATATGGTAATATTATGGAACAAATAATCATCTCAGTGGATCTTGGCAGTCAGTCCTATAGCATAATAACCTAGAATTCTCCATGCGAATGAGGTATCTAGATAGGTCTGGAGTGTTCAGCCAAGAGCTTCCCTTCTTGGGCATTCCTTCACACAAAAAGTATTTAATCCCTGGTCTGCCCTGAATAAGGTATATGCATTCATATTCACCATCAAATAAATCAGTTTGAACAAGCAAGGTCTTTCTCTTCCATTGAAAATCATCACAGGGGGAAGCCTTCATTGTAAAGAGAGTTGCCTAATCTTCAGGAGAAGGCTTCACTTCCATGCCTTCTGTACTCTGATCATTCACTATGAACAAAACTGGGTTCTATCCTTGTCCTTGTCCTTCACCTTCCTGTCTGGTGTGTAAAAGTCCTTAGAGCAAGCATGGACCAGTGAAATCCCTTTCCCAACTCCCAGCAGTATCTGAGTACAAAGGAGACTGGAAACCACAACCATGCCAGACACTGCTCTTTCCAATACAGGGAAACACAGACTGAGAACCTCAGTTGTGGACTGCATTCTGTGTCTCCTGAGCAGCTTGCAGGCAGTGCTTGGGCATCCCAGTGGCAACACAGACAAAGCTCGGCATAGGCTATGAATCAGAACAGAATTATCAAAAGAATCAGCAAAAATTGGCTAATGAACATCTCAAGAATACTTGTTACCTATGGAAATACAAGTCGAAACAACTTTGAGATCTCTTTGTATCCTAATCAAAATGGCAAAGATTAAAAATGTAAAACTGGCAATTCTAGAGAGGGATGAGGGAAAAAGGAACACTTATTTACTTTTGGTAAGATTACAAACTGATACAGCCATTTCAAAAAGCAGTACAAGGAACACCCAAAAGGCGAAAAATAAATATACCATGCAACTCAGCTAAGCCACTCCTTGACACACGAGCAAAGGACTTTGTATTCTACTCCATGGACACTTGCTTAGCCATGTTTATTGCCATTCTTTTCACAATAACTAGGAATTGGAAACAACCTTAATTTCTACAATTGAAGACCAAATAATGTGCTACATCTGCATAATGTAATACCATTTATCTGCAAAGAAAAAATGCAATCATGAAGTTTGCAGAAGAATGGATAGAACTAGAGATCATATTAAGTGATGTAACCAAGACACATAAAGAGAAACGCTGCATATTCTCTCTTCTGCATTTCCTAGTTCCAAATCTCCACATCTGAATTTATAACCTGGAGAAACTGTAGATGTCAAAAGATTCAAATGGGACAATAATTGAGGGAATCAATAGAAAGAATGTCAGGGTACAAGTGATCTGAATTGGGAAGTGAGAAAAATGGGCCAGAGGCTGAGTTAGGAAACAGTAGAAAGATTAATTCAGAAGGGGTAGGGGGTAGAAAATAACAGTAAGCAGTGTCTGAAAAATCATAAGAAATTAGAACATCATATCTATCTAAAAGTAGATTTAAATGAAATTTTTACAAAAATTAAATGAAATTTTGTCATCTGGGCTGATAATGCCACCCCTAGAATCACAGTGAATTGGGAATTTCTGGTTTCTTTGAAGACTCAGTTGTGTCATGTGATGTTTTTCTGAAAACTGTCTTATGAGAGGATGTTTTTGCTGAAGCACACACATGGGAAGAAGGTTTACTGAGAACAGATGCGTGGTGTTTTTCTGGAAGCTGACTGGAAAAAAAGACATGTGATGTTTTGCTAGAGCAGATGCTTGCAGGAACATGTGATATTTGGAAAGGATACAAATATAACCCAACAGACAGTGGATGATGCTGTGTGGTCTTAGTTCACCTTGCCACTCTTTGCTGATCAAAGTTTGTTATGACTTCACAGAGGGAAATGCACCAAAGGACTTCTGGTGGTGTTCTGGCATGCTTTCTTCTGGAATGAACTGACACTGCTGCTTTATGAATGGTGTTTGAATGTGGACCAAGCTACCACTGCTGATTCCTGTGAATTGAACTACAATATCCTTACAACACAGATCAGATTCACCCCAAAGAACTATTTCTAAAGAGGTCCCTATTCCTCTTTGCCCTAGTTTCCTTTCTACTATCTATGGTGGGTGGTGGGTTGGAAGGGAAGATAAGTACACTTATAAGGTAGGTTTCTACCATCGACTATGTAACAAAACCTCAACACTGGTCATGAGAAGTCCCCTTTATTGTGTCTCTCCTAACATTATTAACTATTGCTCTTGTCCTTTGTTACCTCTCAGAGGTTGTGGGCAAGTCTCTAGTGCTTAAGACACTATGCACTTTAAACACATATCTAGAGGATATGAGCTTCATCTGCTCTGAAAGCCTTCTCCTTGAAAGACTAGCTTTCATATTAATAGAAGATGCTATGGAAGGTTCTAAATGAGGAAAGCAGCCTATATTCCTACATAACTATGATGCCTACGGACTAAAATAATGACCATCATGGCATGATATTCCCATCTGTGCAAGTGTCATGCATGCTATGCATGTATGCCCACTCAACAAGAAGAATATCACACCTTGTATGAAAACCAAGCCTGCTATTTAGAATTAAAGAAGCCATTGATCTTGTAGGAGATTTGCCACTTTACTAAACTAGCATAATTCTAAACTACATTGTAAATATTAAACTCAAAGATAAGTATAGATTGTAACTCTCGTCAAGGAAATTTCTCCTTTCAACAGATAGAAACAATTACAGAAAAGTAAATAAAAATGCATAGAACATGTGACCATGTGGTATACAGCCCCAATTGATGTACAACACAACTTCTAAACCAAAGGCTCATGGATCATAGTGGCAAGGGGATGGAAAGACTTTCAGAACTTGAAGAATAGAAAGTTTCCTGTGAGACCTTGTCTGCTAAAAGTATCAGAGAAGATATCCCATGGAGTCTCATCAACATGGATGCCTAAACAAAGTATGAACTAGCATGGAAACAGTAGACATTCTAATCTAGGAGGGAAACTCTCATTTGTCTAGTGCCTCAACACTAGACAAACTACAGTCTACTGAATACTCAGAGTTGGGGAACCAGTCTTTCCCAGGGAAGAGCCCACAAATTAGCTATTCAATATCAAGTGGTCAACCTTGAAATCATATACATATGAGTAACATTTCATGCATTGAGCCAATTTTATTTACATACTTAGGAATATAAATATTAAGTATGTGGGTGTAAAATAACAATCTAGGAAATAGAGTTCATTAACTAGAGAGAGAGAGAGAGAGAGAGAGAGAGAGAGAGAGAGAGGGAGAGAATAAACAAGTGGGACTGGAGGTAGGAGTTCATGGGAGGTATTGGAGGGAAGAAAAAAAGGGAGAAACAGTTTATATTTATTTCAAAAACTTAAAGAATGTTAAAAATAAATAGTAAATACCTAAGAAGCAAAAATGGATGGATATTAAGTGCTGTAACAGTCACAATTTTGTTATTTTTGCATTCTTGTCTACTTTTTAGCAATCAAAGCCCTAGCATCATTCATTCTCCTCCATAGAATCTTTGGTGCGCTCATCTTTTGCTTTATGCTGAAGTACTGCTTACAGTATTCTCTGGTGTGGTGGATATGAATTCTTTTTGCAGTCCTGGAAGGTTTCTCCTTTACCTCCAATTTTTTTTTTTGGTACAATTAAAAATATTTTTTTTAATTAGGAAATTTCTTCATTTACATTTCCAATGCTATCCCAAAAGTCCCCCGTACCCCCCCAACCCCCTACCCACCCACTCCCACTTCTTGGGCCTGGTGTTCCCCTGTACTGAGGCATATAAAGTTTGCAAGACCAATGGGCCTCCCTTTCCAATGATGGCCGACTAGGCCATCTTCTGATACATATGCAGCTAGAGGCACGAGCTCTGGGGGGTACTGGTTAGCTCATATTGTTGTTCCACCTATAGGGTTACAGACCCCTTTATCTCTTTGGGTACTTTTTCGAGCTCCCCCATTGGGGGCCCTATGATCCATACAATAGCTGACTGTGAGCATCCGCTTCTGTGTTTGTTAGGCCCCGTCATAACCTCACAAGAGACAGCTATATCTGGGTCCTTTCAGCAAAATCTTGCTAGTGTATGAAATGGTGTCAGTGTTTGGAGGCTGATTATGGGATGGACCCCCAGGTATAGTCTCTAGATGCTCCATCCTTTGGTCTCAGCTCCAAACTTTGTCTCTGTAACTCCTTCCATGGGTGTTTTGTTCTCAATTCTAAGAAGGGGCAAAGTATACAAACTTTGGTCTTTGTTCTTCTTGAGTTTCATGTGTTTTGAAAAGTGTATCTTGTATCTTGGGTGTTCTAAGTTTCTGGGCTAACAGCCACTTATCAGTGAGTATATATCATGTGAGTTCTTTTGTGATTGGGTTACCTCACTCAAGATGATATCCTCCAGATACATCCATTTGCCTAGGAATTGCATAAATTCATTCTTTTTAATCCATTGTGTAAATGTACCACATTTTCTGTATCCATTCCTCTGTTGAGGAACATCTGGGTTCTTTACAGCTTCTGGCTATTATAAATAAGGCTGCTGTGAACATAGTGGAGCATGTGTCCTTCTTACCGGTTGGAACATCTTCTGGATATATACCCAGGAGGGGTATTGTGGAATCCTCCAGTAGTACTATGTTCAGTTTTCTGAGGAACTGCCAGACTGATTTCCAGAGTGGTTGTACAAGCTTGCAATCCCACCAACAATGGAGGAGTGTTCCTCTTTCTCCACATCCTTGCCAGCATCTGTTGTCACCTGAATTTTTGATCTTAGCCATTCTGACTGGTGTGAGGTGGAATCTCAGGGTTGTTTTGATTTGCATTTCCCTGATGATTAATCATGCTGAACATTTTTTCAGGTGTTTCTCTGCCATTCGGTATTCCTCAGGTGAGAATTCTTTGTTTGCCTCTGAGTCCCATTTTTTAATGGGGTTATTTGATTTTCTGGAGTCCACCTTTTTGAGTTCATTATATATATTGGATATTAGTCCCCTATCTGATTTAGGATAGGTAAAGATCCTTTCCCAATCTGTTGGTGGTCTTTTTGTCTTATTGACAGTGTGTTTTGCCTTGCAGAAGCTTTGCAGTTTCATGAGGTCCCATTTGTCAATTCTTGATCTTACAGCACAAGCCATTGCTGTTCTATTCAGGAATCTTTCCCCTGTGCCCATATCTTCAAGGCTTTTCCCCACTTTCTCCTCTATAAGTTTCAGTGTCTCTGGTTTTATGTGAAGTTCCTTGATCCACTTAGACTTGACCTTAGTACAAGGAGATAGGAATGCATTCTTCTACATGATAACAACCAGTTGTGCCAGCACCATTTGTTGAAAATGCTGTCTTTCTTCCATTGGATGGTTTTAGCTCCTGTGTCGAAGATCAAGTGACCATAGGTGTGTGGGTTCATTTCTGGGTCTTCAATTCTATTCCATTGGTCTACCTGTCAGTTGCGATACCAGTACCATGCAGTTTTTATCGCAATTGCTCTGTAGTAGAGCTTTAGGTTAGGCATGGTGATTCCACCAGAGGTTCTTTTATCCTTGAGAAGAGTTTTTGCTATCCTTGTTTTTTTGTTATTCCAGATGAATTTGCAGATTGCCCTTTCTAATTCGTTGAAGTATTGAGTTGGATTTTGATGGGGATTGTACTGAATCTGTAAATTGCTTTTGGCAAGATAGCCATTTTTACTATTTTTATCCTGCCAATTTATGAGCATGGGAGATCTTTCCATCTTCTGAGATCTTCTTTAATTTCTTTCTTCAGAGACTTGAAGTTCTTATCATACAGATCTTTCACTTCCTTAGAGTCATGCCAAGGTATTTTATATTATTTGTGACTATTGAGAAGGGTGTTGTTTCCCTAATTTCTTTCTCAGCCTGTTTATCCTTTGTGTAGAGAAAGGCCATTGACTTGTTTGAGTTAATTTTATATCCAGCTACTTCACTGAAGCTGTTCATTAGGTTTAGGAGTTCTCTGGTGGAATTTTTAGGATCATGTCATCTGCAAAAAGTGATATTTTGACTTCTTCCTTTCCAATTTGTATCCCCTTGATCTTCTTTTGTTGTCGACTTGCTCTGGCTAGGACTTCAAGTACAATGTTGAATAGGTAGGGAGAAAGTGGTCAGCCTTGTCTAGTCCCTGATTGCTTCCAGCTTCTCACCATTTACTTTGATGTTGGCTACTAGTTTGCTGTAGATTGCTTTTATCATGTTTAGTTATGGGCCTTGAATTCCTGTTCTTACCAAGACTTTTATCATGAAGGGGTGTTAGATTTTGTCAAATGCTTTCTCAGCATCTAATGAAATAATCATGTGGTTTTTGTCTTTGAGTTGGTTTATATAGTGGATTACATTGATGGATTTCCGTATATTAAACCATCCCTGCATCCCTGGAATGAAACCTACTTGGTCAGGATTGATGATTGTTTTGATGTGTTCTTGGATTCAGTTAGCGAGAATTTTATTGTGTATTTTTGCATCTATATTCATAAGGGACATTAGTCTGAAGTTCTCTATCTTGTTGGATCTTTCTGTGGTTTAGGTATCAGTGTAATTGTGGCTTCATAGAATGAATTGGGTAGAGTACCTTCTGCTTCTATTTTGTGCAATAGTTTGAGTAGAGTGGGAATTAGATCTTTTTTGAATGTCTGATAGAACTCTGCACTAAACACATCTGGTCCTGGGTAACCTGATCGTGATTTAACTTTGGTACCTGGTATCTGTCTAGAAATTTGTCCATTTCATCCAGGTTTTCCAGTTTTGTTGAGTATAGCCTTTTGTAGAAGGATCTGATGGTGTTTTGGATTTCTTCAAGATCTGTTGTTATGTCTCCCTTTCATTTCTGATTTTGTTAATTAGGATGCTGTCCCTGTGCCCTCTAGTAAGTCTGGCTAAGGGTTTATCTATCTTGTTGATTTTCTCCAAGAACCAGTTCCTGGATTGGTTGATTCTTTGAATAGTTCTTCTTGTTTCCACTTGGTTGATTTTGCCCCTGAGTTTGATTATTTCCTGCTGTCTACTACTCTTGGGTGAATTTGCTTCCTTTTGTTCTAGAGCTTTTAGGTGTGTTGTCAAGCTACTAGTGTGTGCTCTCTCTAGTTTCTTTTTGGAGACACTCAGAGCTATGAGCTTTCCTCTTAGAAATGCTTTCATTGTGTCCCATAAGTTTGGGTATGTTGTGGCGTCATTTTCATTAAACCCTAAAAAGTCTTTAATTTCTTTCTTTATTCCTTCCTTGACCAAGGTATCATTGAGAAGAGTGTTGTTCAGTTTAACATATGTGCTTTCAATCAGTACTTGTCTTATAGAATGTTAACAATTTTGATAAAAGTTGGTTACAAGGTTTAGGTTTTGATATCCCCAGAATATTTGTCTGAAATTGCATTTCATATATTCAGGAATTGGGGACCTTAATAACACTTATTCTTATAAATTGTATACATGATATACTATTATATTTTACAGTTCAATACTTCAATTTCTTAAAGGAAAATTTTAGATTTCACTTGTATCTTTCTTTAAAAAATTATTGGCTAGATTTTTATTTCATTTATTCATGTTATTAGAAATGATATCAACATTTTAATTCAAGTTGCCTCTATTTTCTAGGGCAGAGAGATAAATTTTATCATTATATTGATCTTGTATCCTACAGTCTGGCTTAGTTCATTTACTAGTTGGGTGGCTTTCCTACAAATTCCATGAAATTTTCCAAATAACTAGCTATTTAGGTTTTGAGCAAAATCTGTTGTATGTATTTCTTTTTTCTGTCTAATGAAATAGGATATTATTATTTCATTAATTGTCTTGTAAATTTACTGGTTATGATATAGAGATAAAAAAATTCACTTTAGGATTTTATACAATAGAATGATATATATATATATATATATATATATGTATATATATATACATAGATATAGATATAGATATAGGACAGACAATTAATAAATACATTTCTTCATACACAAATGGCTAAGACAGAGCATTACCTATGGTGACTGTCTTCTCACTGATATATCTTTAGAGATTAGTGGGAGTATGGCTCATTCTACTATTATGATACGATGTGCCATGTTTTTTTTTTTTTTTAACTATTCTTACAGTGAGAAACAGAGGTTGCTTGTAGTTTTTGTGTGCATAGTTTCTTTTTAAAGGTTTGTGTGGATAGTCATCTTTAAAGTAACCACCCAGGAGTTAAGTTGTTAGGTTGTATTGCAACTACATATTCACTTTTTTTGAGGAACTGCTAAATGGTTTTATTCAGTGGCTATTCTTCATATGTCTGATACTTACCAGCATTATGTAAATATTTTGGTTATTTTTGTTTTGCTGCATTTCACTACACTCTAATCTTTTTCTGACATCTTGTTGGGTTTGTCTCTAATTGTTAGCATTGATCTCTTTTCAAACTGGCATGAAATGCCCTTTTAAATCCTTTGTTCAGTTTTTCATTGCATTGCGTGCCTTTCATTCGTAAATGTTGAAAGATGTTCTTATCTAAGCATTTACAGTGCCTAGATAAGACTGCTGGAAATATTTTCTTCCAGTGTGGAGTATCTTCCAGATTCTTCTAGGTTGTTTTGTTTGTTTGTTTGTTTGTTTGTTGTCTTTTTTGGTTTTTTTTTGAAAATGATAATTTTAAATTTTGATGTAATGCTCTGTTAAATAAAAGCCACAGGAAGCTGTTACTTTGGACAAAGCTTCTTCACAGACTAGACGTTACCAAATGTAACGTCCCATGCCAAATTCTTTATTGTTGACAAGAAAGCAAGCCATTTATCTGATGAGATAATCAGAATTAGAGAAATCATAGCTAACTACTCCAAGAATTCCCTATACTATTGGTATATTAGTTCATTCTGTGTGAATACTTATACAAAAAGATATCTTGAAGTAATGTGATTTGAACGAATTTAACCCCTTTTAGTTTTTTTTTTTAATTTTGTCTCTCTGACCTTTCTAACATAAAAGATCCCTCTAAAATGGTCTACTCTTGTTTTGTTTTTTGTTTTCCTAATTAAAAAAAAAACATTTCCATGTCTTTAAATCCCAACTGCTTCATTTAGACCCCTAAATAGTTTACAATATTTTAAAATTCAAGCATATATGAGAAAACATACATACAAGTAACATTATATAAGCTAAGCAGATTGCAGTAATGTTTTTAAGATAACACACATACACATCAACTTAAGAAAAAGAAGCCATTGATTTAAAAAGGGAATGGGTAAGAGGTATAATGGGAGAGTTTGAAGAAAGGAAGAAGAAGGGAGAAATTATGTAATTATGTTAGTATTCCAAAATATAAAATTATTTGTAAATCATTATTTTAAATGGTGTTTGCCTATATGTGTTTGTGTGGGAGTATGTAAATGTGAGCAGGTGCTCTCAGAGAGCAGACATTTTGCATCCCCCTGAGCTGGATTTACAGTGGCTCTTATTCACCTGACATGGATTCTGGGAATGAAACTCTGTCGTTTCTCTGGAAATGTGGTGTTTTCTTGGAGCTATCTTTCTAGTCTCCAATTGTAGTTTTATGTAATTCTATTTATGCGTGCCTGTCTGCATGCGTGCCTACACTTGTGTGCAACTGCCCACAGAGGTCAGAAGAATACATTGGCTATCCTGATCTGGAATTCCGTGATTCATCTCTGAATCACCCAATGTGGATGATAAGGCAAGAACTCCAGTCCTTTCCAAGAGCAATGAGCAGTCTTAACCAGTGATCCACTTTTCCAGTCTCCTCTACTTGTTTTACTTAGTGCGGTAAAGTGTTTATGGACCTGGAACTGAAAATTAAGTCAATTTAATATATTGAAATTAAATTCTGAAGTTTTTGTCCCTTGACAAGATAAAATTGATTTTTTCTTTATGAGCTATGATTTAGGAATCAACTCTAAGAATTTTTGTCTTCCTCCTGATATAGAGTAGGTTCTCCCAGTTTTTCTTAAATATTTTATACTTTCATGTAAAAATACATTACCCATTTAAGATAATTTTTATAAGATGATTTGCTCTTGTGTTCACTATTATTTACAAATGCCCAGTTGCTTCAATAATATTTGGTAAAACTCTATTTGCCCCCTTGAGTCAGTTCTGCACATTTTTCAGATATCTTTTAGGCATATTTGTGTCTCTGTGTTTGTGTTGTCTGTATATTCTTTGATGTTAAAGTACCTAACTATTTACTAATAGATGTCATTACTTACATAGAGTATCTAAAAATTAAATAGACAATCTTCCAATTTTGATATTTTAAAAGACAATGTTAAAAGTTTTGTCTTTGTGTTCCCATAAAACTTAAATAATCTTGTCTATATTTAAAAGTGATTCTTCCTGAATTTCTGCTTGTATTTCATGTAAAGTATACATACACTTGTGGAAAATTAACATCTTTGTTAAGTTTCGTTGTTCTGTGTACTAATGGGAAGTTTTGTTGTGATCAAATACCAGGCGGAAACAACTTGAGACGGAATGGATCTCCTTTGACTCAGGGTTGGCGGAGCTAAGTCTATGACTATTTCACCCTGAGCAGGTGGACAGAACATCAGGCCAGAAGGAGCATATTGCAAAAGCTCTTTATATCATTGTGTCTGGGAATCAGAGAAAGAGGTGAGAAACAAATGACACTGAATAGTAACCTTCAAAAGTTCCCCTAGTCAACCATTGCCTCCAATAAGGCTCTGGCTTCCTGTTTCCACACTCCTCAAACAGAGCCACCTTCTGAGAAACAAGTGTGAGCATTACAATTGTGATCCTGTGCTGTGTGTTTCACAAAACTGTTTCTCTGTAACAATATATGTCACCCTTTCCTTAGTTTTCAAGGCATTCTACAGGTACGCCACACAGGGCACCTACCTATTTTATTATATCTACATCCTAGTCTTTTCCTGCATGCCCCGTTTTTAGTACAGTTCCTCAAGTCTTGAGTTTTGCATTGAGTTGACCAGTTTTTCTCTGTACTTCTAAATTCTGTTTATTCTGGTACAGGGCATGTAGTTGCACAATTGTACCATATCATGAAGGTAAATATGTAGGTGCCAGGAAACTCAGCATCCTTTCTCTTGAATGATTAAGTTAGCAAGCGAAAGCGTTATATGTGTTTATAGAAATGAAGCATACAAAGCTAGGAGTAACCTTTATTTCTTAAAGCCTTTCTCAGTCTCCCATGTCCTTAAGACACTTCCGATTTATTCACTTTATATTCAGCTATATTTGATTTGATCTATTTCTAGTCATCTTTATTTTTTCCCCCACTCCGCACTGGCAGTGTACTTTGGATACATCAAGACCACTTTTTTTTTCTTCTACAGTGTTTCCAACTGCTGTTTAACTACATCTCCATCATACATACTGCTTTTTCCAATCTTTAAGTTTGATTTAGGCTGCTTAAACATTGATTCTATATATCTAAATACCATTTCAAGCATACTCAATAAAGTTACATTGGTTTCAAATACTGTGTTGGTAACTTTAATATCAGTTTAAATTTGGGCTGGATTTAATTGATTATTGCACCTTTGTATGCCTGGGTACACTCATTTTGAAATTTAACTTGTGAGTATATTTTTAAATTTACATAAATATTGAGTTTTGGAATTTATATGTTATTTGAGAAAAGTTTGATATTGGATTTTAGGTGTTATTTCCTGATCTTATTGGATTTTTCTGAAAAATAATACCGAGTTTATAGGTAATGCTTTTTTACTACTCAGGTGAATAATTTCCACACTATGGTATTTATTATCCTACAGGTATCATGGGCATATTCACTATATGTAAAGAACCCAGATTTCATTTCCCATCTTTACTGTGTTCTGAAGCCCATTTACTATCATTATGGTTATTTGGTTATTTCCCAACTTCAGAAACCTTGCTCACAGGCATTCTTCACTCTATATCTGAGAAGCTGTTATGTATAGAAAGCTGTTATGTCTTTTGGATACTGTGCTACAAAATCTTGGTCTTATACTATCTTTAGACTTCTTGGATCAGTGTCAGATCTGGGAATTTTTAGGCCTCACAGTTTCCACCTTCCTGTATTATGGCTTTTAAATGTTATTTACAGGTAGTAATCTAAAAATTTTGATGGACCTATTTGTTTCATGCCTGGAAATGTTGAATATCCTTCAAAATTTTATGTCAAGTGTATTAAAACTATTCATCATAATTTTTCCATTTCCATTTTGCATTTTTGTTATATTGGTTGGGATTTGATTATTTTACATATAATAGTAAATGCTCAATAAAATTGAAGTCTGAGAATTTAACAATAATTAATTAATTTCTTGTTACTGCTGCAACAGATTTTACAAGCTACCAGGAACATAGACTCCTTTTTATAATTTTAAATTCTGAAACTATGGTGTTGGTAAGGTGTGTCCATGACAGACTGTGTGGGACAGCCCATTTCCTTCCTTTGCACTACTCAGAATCCAGTGGCATTCCTTACATATTAACCCCTTCTTGTGCTTTCGAAATGAATCGTGCCTTTATCTGTCTCCATTGTATTGTATCCATAGTCTGTCATCTCTCCTTCAGTCTTACAAGGACCCATTATTACATTGGGTTTAGTTAGAGAATTTAAAATTATATGCTTCCTTCAAAATGTTTGCCTCGTCAACAACTTTCTTCCCTTTTCGGTGTGAGGTAATAATATATAATAGGGACTGAGGATTAGAGAATGAGCAGACACTCAGAGCATAATTCCCAATTTACACATACTCAAAATCATTTTAAAATATTTTCCAAGCTAACAATTAGGTGTTTTCAATTGTGTACGCCTTTTCTCTCTTTTTGTGAGCAATTACTTTGCTTTTCCCTTTTTACTAGAAAGATCCATATCTTACTAGTAAATATCTAAAATATTTTTAATATATATTGTATGGCAAATATTACCTAGAAGTAAAGATATGGGTATGTTATACGGACAATTTTGAACAAACATATATTAAATATGTTTAGAAAGAGTAAAATAAAGGTTTTATTATAGTGGAAATGTAAATAGTTGATTAAAATTTATTTCTAGTTATTCTAAATTCTCCTGTATCTCACATACTTAATCAGAAAGTGTATCAACTAATCTGCATTTAAGAAAACACAGAGGCTTAGCAAACCTGTACAAATTTAATAAACCATTTACATTTCTACTGTAATAAAACCTTTACACAACTTACAATGTTGTATCTATTTCTACAGCAAATGACTTTATTAATTTCAAGTGTCTGTAATGATGACAGCAATTTTTTTTAATTTTTAATATTTTTATTACATATTTTCCTCAGTTACGTTTCCAATGCTATCCCAAAAGTCCCCCATAGCGCCCCCCACTTCCCTACCCACCCATTCCCATTCTTTTGGCCCTGGCATTCCCCTATATTGGGGCATATAAAGTTTGCAAGTCCAATGGGCCTCTCTTTACATTGATGGCCGACTAGGCCATCTTTCGATACATATGCAGCTAGAGACAAGAGCTCCAGGGTTCTGGTTGGTACATCCTGTTGTTCCAACAATAGGGTTGCAGATCCCTTTAGCTCCTTGGGTACTTTCTCTAGCTTCTCCATTGGGAGCCCTGTGATACATCCAATAGCTGACTGTGAACATCCACTCCTGTGTTTGCTAGGCCCCAGCATTGTCTCACAAGAGACAGCTATATTTGGGTCCTTTCATCAAAATCTTGCTAGTGTATGCAATGACAGCAATTTTGTATGTCAAAAATGTTAAGGCAAGTTCTAATTTTTTAATGGCCCCATATGTTATTTTACACAATGTTACTGAGGAGTGTTGATCTTGAGCTAGGTTTGCTAGATATATACCTGAAATCCCTGTGTATTTTCTTAATGAGATACAGGAACTAGAGAAGTAAATTTTAATCAATCATTTACATTTCTACTGTAAGAAAACCTTTTATACAACTTACAATGTTATATCTTTATGTCTTTATAATATCACAGTCAAGGATTTGAGTTGGAAAAACTATTTTTAAGGATTCTCAATCTTCACTTTACTCATCTCTGGATTTTAAAACAGTGATGACCTTCTAAGGTTGCTTTGAGGTGTTAATGGTATGATAAGTAGTCTTCATACTTGCAGGAGTGTTCAAACTGTTAACAGTGCCACAAGATGTTGTCATCTACAAAGTAGAAATCCAAGAATGCCATACACAAGTTAACAGACATTTGTGGATGCACAAATGCATGCATGCATTCATGCATGTAGGTATGCACCTCTGGAACTAGAGACATGGTACAAGAGAAGGACCTGTTCCACAAACATGATGGTCTAACTTAATATCCCCTGCATTCATTGAAAACACCAGGGCATATAATCACAGCATGCAGAGGTTAAGGCTGCAGGTTTCTTGGGGAGTCAGTGACTCTGGCTTTACTGCAAGACAAAGTGAAACTTGATTAAACAGGACACCAGACATCAAATTCTGGATACAAAACATGCTCACACAGACATAAACATGTGTGTAGACACGCAAGAATCTCATGTAATGAAGATCTAGCTTACTTTAAAGTACTTTAGGAATTTTGCTAAACACTTAATGATTAATTTCTTTACTGTAGTTTCATGAAATGCAAAGAAAGGTATAGAGTTGTTTCCCACATTTCCTACAAACTCTTGCTAGCTCTGTGATAAGTAGTCTTCACTTTGACCCCTGACCATCTTGAAATGAAGATGAACAGTCTCTAAAACCACCCTGTCTGTTTCTGGTGTATAGACTTACCTACTTCACTGTACATCCAGTGTGTATGTGCGGGTCTTCTTTATTATAGACAATGCTCTAACTGAAGTTCTACTGGCCCCACCCAGCTCTTGAAACTGCTAAAAAGAGGAGCTAATAAGGGTTTTAGGACGCATGAGACAGTTACAGGGTGTGAACATCCATAGTGGCCACCTCAACAGAAAGCTCTGCCTGATGTAGCATTTCAGTTGTGAAAACCAAAGTTCTACCTCATGAATTTTGACATAATCTGATGTTAAAATAAAGTTGTCATGCATATACATTTCATTACTTCCTATTAATTCGATACTTCTCTATCTGCCTCACTCACCATTGGCCTTGTCCAAAATTTGTAAAAGTTGTAGGAAACAAATATACTGTAAACTCCTAAAGCTAGTCACACTGAAATTAAAGATGATTCTTTCAGTGAAAACTCCCCTTATATTTTAAATTTATTATTTTATGTGTATGAATCTTTCATAGGCATGCATCTATGTGTACCAAATATATGCCTGGTGCCCATGGAGGTCAAGAGAAGAGGATGAAATAGTCCCTGAAACTGGGCTTACAGGTGAGTGTGAGCACCTTTTGGATGCTAGGAGCTGAACCCAGGTCCTTTGCAAGAACCTCAAGTACTATTAACAGCTGAGCCCATGGCAAAGTTTTAACTTCAGGATTTTAGAGTTTTTGAAGCAGGAAAAGAAAACAAATTAGTCTAGTCTACTTTGGGTAGAAATGAGATGAAAAGCAGATGTCGGTGTTTATTAGCAAGGCTTCCTTGTGCAAAAGACCAAAAGCATGGCAGCTAGTGAACAATACCTTGGGGAGCTGTGAGAGAGGCTCCAGAAAAAAGACAGAAAACCTTTTACCTCAGGAGCAGTGTGCTCCCTGGATTATTACTGGATGTGGTTGGGTGCTTCCTGCAACAAACATTTACATTTAATTTTTAAGACATGTTGTTGTTGTTGTTGTTGTTATTGTTGTTTGTTGTATGTGGGAACAAAGCTGTAGAATCCATTCTGGTGAAAGGATAGGCTGAGTGCTGTCCTGAGTGCACCCTGAGCCTGGATATGTCCTTCAGCCTTGCTTTCATCTTTTCCCAGATACAATCTGCATTACATCCCAGGCAATTGTGTTTAAACTGGTCTGTCCTAAGTGTTCTGGGAAAGGGCTACTCTGTTAATATTTAATAGTTGCTTGCTGGTGTTTATTTACATGTTTTTCTGAACTCAAGCAACTTCCCTTGGATCATTATTTTCTTTGTTACATCTGAGTACAAAAGTAAACTGAAATGGAAGTAAAGTTGTGTACAGCACTGAACTGTAGCCCCTCCCATCCTTTAAGGCCTTCAAATCCCAGTTCTTACATATAATTCAGCCCATAGGAAGAATGGGTTCAAAGCAGTTCACTCTAATTACTACCCAAATTCAGATACACGGTTTCTTTTTGGCTGCTTCCTTCTCCTGCTTACTAAATAAATGCCCTTGGAAGTTTAAACCACATGTGTTATAAGCGAGTAATAAATTCTGAGCCATTTCAACATGGTTCTGAAAACTGTCCTCTCTAAGGAATAAGAAATGAAAAAATATTCATTATATTATACTCCCAGGTCCTATAGACAAAATGAAATGTACTTCAGGCCTAGGAACATGTAGGGAGAGCTGCCAACAGTACAACTAATCCAAGCAGGTGGAGAGGAGAGGAGAGGAGAGGAGAGGAGAGGAGAGGAGAGGAGAGAGGAAAAGAGACAAGAGCAGCGCCCAGCTCTCCTGGAGAGCACTTCAACAGCAGGGGAGAATTTAGCACGTACACAAAGATGTGCGGACATCTCACTGGATCAACACTTACTAGTTCCTAGTCAGGGAAATATACAAAATGGAAATTGGGAAGAGCTTTATCTGGTGGCAAGTGTTATCATTTATCACAGTGTTCTGCATGGGTATCCAGTTTGTTTTAGGGGGATGCTGAGGTTATAGAAAATGAATCTACAACATTTACAGTGTATCAGTATTTTTCTCCTTCCTTAGATGCCTTAAAGTATAAATTGACTGAGTTAAACAGTAGATTGGGTATATCATCTTGGGTGAGTTTCCTTTCGTTATGTTTTTGTCCAAGGTCTTCTCATTTGAAAAGTAGTAGGAAGCTCGAACATCCATGTCCTTAGAAAATCTTTCACTGCAAAGTAGCAGATGGACTTCCAAGCCATTACCCATGTGACAATGCCTCTGCATTCACAAGCATATTGCTTCATAGAAACATAGGCAGTGTCACTCTCAGGAATAACAATCAACTTCACTCACTCAGGCTGGGCAAGTGCTGTATCACCCATTTTTTTTTTTTTTGAGGGTGTGTTTCCTTCGCTAGACTTTGCTCCCATTTTGTTTAATGTACTACCTGGAAACTCTATCTGTGACTTCTATTCTGCAGTAGGTCACATATAGAAGTTTTTTAAGCAAAGTAAGTGCTCCAAGATTGTAATTTCTTAAAGAACTAAAGGAACAGCTAGTAGTGTTCTTTTCTCAATATCTTGGAAGGCATCATAGGTGCAAGGATTTTTCCTTGATTCCTATTTATTCAGAGTAAATAGTAGTTATTAAGTAGTCAGAAATACCTCTTCTATTGCAGTATACCAAAATACCAGTGATTCTATGTACTGGAAATAGTCCAGGACAAGCAATGATTTTAAATCAGATTTCTGCCTTCATGTATTTAATTATACACAGTAAGAAAGGATGCTAGAGACAAGATTACAAACATCAAACAGCTTTATCCAATATTTATTAAATATATTGTGTAGGGATTTCCATGGCTTATTTAGCTATCAACCTGCTCTAAGACAATATTTATACTATTTTAAAATCCCAAGCCCAATAAAAGAGAAATCCAAGCACAACGCTTTTCACTAGAAGCCTTACATATAAAATATCTTTATGCCTTAGCATCTGGTACATCTGAAATGAAGACTGAGGGCTTCCTCTGCTTTTCAATTTACATATTGACTCAGATATGACAACAAGCTTCTTATATTTAACACAGCTTTTTCTATTAGTAAAATGTCAATCATACTTGGAAGCAAGTCTGAATAGGATCAATATCTCTAGTCAAACTAAAAAAATAATTGCAAGGTTGTGGGAATGTTCCTGTGAACATTCCTGTGAATGAATGTTCCCTCAAAGGCTGGTATATTAAGAGTATGTTTGCCAAGTACTGGGGACTGGAAAATGTTTGGATTCTGATGTCTCTGTTTTAATCAAGAAGCTAATCTGTTGGTAGATTCATAATTGTGAAAAACTGCTTCACTGGAGAAAGTAAATGCTTGACCACAATGGTATATCTTGATCTTATGTTCTTCCTGAGTTAGTTTCTATGCTTCTTGTCCTTCCATCATAAGAGGTCTTACTTTGCATGGCCTTCATGTGAATGGACCCCAGAAGCAAGAGATCTACATGACTTAGAAGAACTACACCTGTGAGTGAAAATCAATTTTACTCCTTTATATAAATTTGAATATTCTGTCACATTGAAGAAAATGAAGAAATTGAAGAAAATGACTTCATCCATCAATGAAGTTGGTCGTTTCTTTTTTTCAATCTTTTTCTGTTACATTAAAGACAATTTTTTCATTACTCATCCTTTCTTTAATTAGATATTTACTTTATTTACATTTCAAATGTTTTCCCTTTCCTAGTTTCCCCTCCAAAAATCCCCTATCCCCTACCCTCTCCTCCTGCTCCCCAACCAACCCACTCCCTCTTCCTGCCCAGCCAGTCGCCTATATTGGGACATAGAACCTCCACAGGACCAAGGGCCTCTCTTCTCATTGATGACTGACTAGGCCATCCTCTGCTACATATGCAGCTAGAGCCATATAATCCCTCCATGTGTTTTCTTTGATTGGTGGTATAGTCCCAGGGAACTCTGGGGTTACTGGTTAGTTCATATTGTTGTTCCTCCTAGGGGGCTGCAAACCTCTTCAGCTCCTTGAGTACTTTCTCTAGCTCCTTCATTAGAAACCCTGTGCTCAGTCTAAAGCATGACTGTGAGCATCCACTTCTGTAATAGTCAGGCACTGGCAGAGCCTCTCAGGAGACAGCTGACTTGAATCAGCAAGTTCTTGTTGGCATCTGCCATAGTTTCTGGATTTGGTGGTTGTTCATGGGATGGATCCCCAGGTGGGGCAATTTCTGGATGGTAGTTCCTTCAGTCTCTGCTTCGAACTTTGTCTCTGTAACTCCTTCCATGGGTATTTTGTTTCCCCTTCTAAGAAGAATTGAAGTATCCACACTTTGGTCTTCCTTCTTCTTGAGTTTCATGTGTTTTGCAAATTTTATCTTGTGTATTCTGAGCTTCTAGGCTAATATCCACTTATCAGTGATTACTCATCCTTTCAGTCACCTCATGGGTCATTTATATATAATCTTGTTGTATCAATCAAGCAAACTACTTACACACAGTTTAACCAGTTCTAGAGATAGGACCTGGAACAATGTTTCTCAAAGTCAATAAGTCAAGCACCAAATTCACCGGAAGGTTTGCTACTACAAAGATATCTTATTGTTATTCTAGAACTTCTGATATAGTAGCTGTGATTGGTTCTTAGAATTTGTGTCCTTGACATGTTCCCAGGTGATACTATTCTTGCTGATACAGGACTATCCTTGGAAATCTTGTGTCCCAGGTCCCTTTGAGACCAGTCTTCGTAGGTGAGCTCTCAAAATGCAAAGGCTGAGCTAGCAGACTGCAGAAGCAACACGGCTTCTGGGACAGACTTCTGTTTTAGGCTCCAGACATCCCAGCACCTTCCCCATCAAAGTAGATGTGACCACCTGAGAGGGCCCTGATCACCAGAACAGGTGAGGGAGAAATCTTGTGTCCTGGGTCCCTCTGAGACCAGTCTGTGCAGGTGGGCGCACAGACTGCAGAGGCAACACATCTTCTGGGACAGGCCCTGTTTCGGGCCTTCATTTTTAGCCAGGAGGCATGTCTGAATACCTCTGTGCACCTTCCTCTCAAGAGGAGGGCTTGCCTGCAGAGAGTACTCTGACCACTGAGACTCAGGAGAGAGCTGGACTCCCAGGACTGCTGACAGAGGCTAACAGAATCAAAAGAAGAACAGGCTCCAGCCAGAGTCAACTATAACAACTAACACCAGAGATTACCAGATGGTGAAAGGCAAACGTAATTATCTTACCAACAGAAACCAAGACTGCTCACCATCATCAGAATCCAGCACTCCCACCTCAGACAGCCTTGGATACCCCAAGACACCTGAAAAGCAAAATTCAGATTCAAAATCATATCTTATGATTCTGGTAGAGGACCTTAAGAAGGGCATTAATAACTCACTTAAAGAAATACAGAACATTGCTAAAAGGTAGAAGTCCTTAAAAAATTACAGGAAAACACTGCTAAACAGGTAGAAGTCCTTAAAGAGGAAACACAAAAATCCCTTAAAGAATTACAGGAAAACACAACCAAACAGGTGATGGAATTGAACAAAACCATCCAAGCCTGAAAAAGGGAAGTAGAAACAGTAAAGAAAACCTAAAGTGAGACTCTGGAGATGGAAACCCTAGGAAAGAAATCAGGAAACAGATGCGAGCATCAGCAACAGAATACAAGAGATGGAAGAGAGAATCTCAGGTGCAGAAGATTCCATAGAAAACATGGCACAACAATCAATGAAAATGCAAAATGCAAAAAGAACATAACTCAAAACATCCGGGAAATCCAGGACACAATGAGAAGAACAAAACTAAGGATAATAGGAGTAGATGAGAATGAAGATTTTCAACTCAAAGGACCGGCAAATATCTTCAACAAAATTATAGAAGAAAACTTCCCAAACCTAAAGAAAGAGATGCCCATGAGCATGCAAGAAGCCTACAGAACTCAAAATAGACTGGACCAGAAAAGAAATTCCTCCCGACACATAATAATCAGAACAAAAAATGCACTAGATAAAGATAGAATATTAAAAGCAGTAAGGGAAAAAGGTCAAGTAACATATAAAGGCAGGCCTATTAGAATTACATCAGACTTCCAACCAGAGACTATGAAAGCGAGAAGATCCTGGACAAATGTTATACAGACCCTAAGAGAACACAAACGCGAGCCCAGGATACTATACCCAGCAAAATTCTCAATTACCATAGATGGAGAAACCAAAGTATTCCATGACAAAACCAAATTCACACATTATCTTTCCAGGAATCCAGCCCTTCAGAGGATAATAACGGGAAAACACCAACATAAGGACAGAAATTACACCCTAGAAAAAGTAAGAAGGTAATCCTTCAACAAACCTAAAAGAAGACAGCCACAAGAACAGAATGCCAACTTTAACAACAAAAATAACAGGAAGCAACAATTAATTTTCTTTCATTTCTCTTAATATCAATGGACTCAATTCACCAATAAAACTACATAGACTAACAGATTGGCTATACAAATTTTACTGCTTACAAGAAACCCACCTCAGGGAAAAAGAAGCTGTTCATCAGGTTTAGGAGTTCTCTGGTGAAAATTTCAGGATCACTTATATATACTATCATATTATCTGCAAATAGTAATATTTTGACTTCTTCCTTTCCAATTTGTATCCCCTTGGTCTCCGTTTGTTGTCGAATTGCTCTGGCTAGGACTTCAAGTACTATATTGAATAGGTAGGGAGAAAGTGGGCAGCCTTGTCTAGTCCCTGATTTTAGTGGGATTGCTTCCAGCTTATCTCCATTTACTGTGGTGTTGGCTACTGGTTGGCTGAATACTCTTATTATGTTTATGTATGGACCTTGAATTCCTGATCTTTTCATGGCTTTTATCATGAAGTGGTGTTGGATTTTTGTCAAATGCTTTCTCAGCATCTAACGAGATGATCATGTGATTTTTTCTTTGAGTTTGTTTATATAGCGGGTTACATTGATGTTTTTCCATATATTAAACCATCCCTGCATCTCTAGGATGAAGTCTACTTGGTCATGATGGATGATCATTTTGATGTGTTCTTAGATTCAGTTTGTGAGAATTTTAAGACAAAAAGGCCACCAACAGTTTGGGAAAAAATTTACCAATCCTAAATCTGATAGGGGACTAATGTCCAATATATACCAAGAGCTCAAGAAGCTGAACTCCAGAAATTCAAATAACCCCATTAAAAATTGTGGTACAGAGCTAAACAAAGAATTCTCAAATGAGGAATACCAAAGGGTGAGAAGCACTTGAAAAAATGTTCAACATCCTTAATCATCAGGGAAATGCAAATCAAAACAACCTTGAGATTTCACCTCATACCAGTCAGAATGGCTAGGATCAAAATTTCAGGTGACAGCAGATGCTGGCGACGATGTGGAGAAAGAGGAACACTCCTCCATTGCTGGTGGGATTGCAAACTGGTAAAACCACTCTGGAAATCAGTCTGGCATTTCCTCAGAAAATTGGACATAGTACTACTGCTAGATCCACCAATACCTCTCCTGGGCATATACCCAGAATATGCTACAACTGGTAATAAGGATACATGCTCCACTATGTTCATAGCAACCCTATTTATAATAGCCAGAAGCTGGAAAGAACCCAGATGTCCCTCAACAGAGGAATGGATAAAGAAAATTTGGTACATTTACACAATGGAGTACTACCCAGCTATTAAAAACAATGAATTTTTGAAATTCTTGGGCAAATGGATATATCTGGAGGATATCATCTTGAGTGAGGTAACCCAATCACAAAAGAAGTCACCTGATATGCACTCACTGATAAGTGGATATTAGCCCAGAAACCTAGAATACCCAAGATACAACCTCCAAAACACAAGAAAATCAAGAAGGAAGACCAATGCATGGATACTTCATTGCTCCCTAGAATACGGAATAAAATATCCATGGAAGGAGTTGCAGAGAAAAAGTTTGGAGCTAAGATGAAAGGATGGACCATCCAGAGTTTGCCCCACATGTGGGTCAATCCCAAAATCAGCCACCAAACACAGACACTATTGCATAAGCCAGCAAGATTTTGCTGAAGGGACCCTGATATAGCTGTCTCCTGTGTGGCTATGCCAGTGCCTGGCAAATACAGAAGTGGATGCTCACAGTCATCTATAGGATGGAACACAGGACCCCCAGTATAGGAACTAGAGAAAGTACCCAAGAGCTGAAGGGGTCTGCAACTGTATAGGTGGAACAACAATATGAACTAATCAGTACCCCCAGAGTTTGTGTCTGTAACTGCATATGTAGCAAAAGATGGCCTAGTTAGCCGTCATTGGTAAGAGAGGCCCCTTGGTCTAGCAAACTTTATATGCCTTAGTACAAGGTAATGCCAGGGTCAAGAAGTGGTAGTGAGTGGGTAGTGGAACAAGGAGGGGGTGTATAGGGAACTTTTGGGATAGTATTTGAAATGTAAATGAAGAAAATATCTAATAAAAATGTGGGAAAAAAGAAGGTGGACTCTAGACATTCAAATAACCCCATTAAAATGGGGTACAGAGCTAAACAAAGAATTCTCAAGTGAGGAATACCGAAGGGCTGAGAAGCACATGAAAAAATGTTCAACATCCTTAATCATCAGGGAAATGCAAATCAAAACAACCTTGAGATTCCACCTCACTCCAGTCAGAATGGCTAAGATCAAAAATTCAGGTAACAGCAGTTGTGGAGAAAGAGGAACACTCCTCCATTGTTTATGAGATTGCAAACTTGTACAACCATCTGGAAATCAGTCTGGCAGTTCCTCAGAAAATTGGATATAGTACTACTGGAGGATCCAGCAATACCTCTCCTGGGCATATACCCAGAACATGTTCCAAGTTGCAATAAGGACATATTCTCCATTATGTTCATAGCAGCCTCATTTACGGCCAGAAGCTGTAAAGAACCCAGATGTTCCTCAACAGAGGAATGGATACAGAAAATGTGGTACATTCACACAATGGAGTACTACTCAGCTATATAAAAACAATGAATTTATGAAATTCTTGGGCAAATGATATAGCCGTTTCCTGTGAGGCTGTGCCAGTGCCTGGCAAATACAAGAGGTGAAGGGGTCTGCAACCCTATAGGTAGAACAACAATATGAACTAACCAGTACCCCCAGAGCTCAAGTCTCTAGCTGCATATGTAGCAGATGATGGCCTAGTCTGCCATCATTAGGAAGAGAGGCCCCTTGGTCTTGCAAACTTTATATGCCCCAGTACAGGGGAATGGCAGGGCCAGAAAGTGGGAGTGAGTGGGTAGGGGATCAGGGCAGGGGGGTGTATGGGAACTTTCGGGATAGCATTTGAAATGCAAATAAAGAAAATATCGAATAAAAAGTAAAAGAAAGAAATCATAGACTGAGGGAATCTCAAAACAGCAGATAGCATATTGTTTATTTGTTAAGTCTTAGTCCATCTTGGTCTCCAGAATAATATTGGAGAAAATTTTATTGTTACATACTCCTATTTGACAAATTATAAATGTTGTTTGATGACAAGGAAAGGAACAAAGAAGGAAACATATGTATACCAGATTTTTAGTATAAGGAGAATGAACTTTTTTTGAGAATTAATTTTTAATGAGGTTGCTAAGCCTCTTTGTTGTTCTCTGTGATATTTTAGTCTTAAAAATTAACCCCAGTTTCATCCTTGTATGTCACTAGATGAAATCACTAGTGGCCAAAGCAGGTCAGGTTCGAGAGTTACATAGATATTGATCTTTGGGATTATCTGTGTCAGCAATTTCACAAAGAGCAGTTACCAAGGTAGAACAGGCTAAAATGTTGCACGAAGCAAAACAAAAGCCTTACTGTTAAGATACTTTACCTGATTGTATCAACCAACTGCAAAATCTCAACAATAAACACAGCTTTTATTCTTGTTATTGGTAGTCTTGGCCTTGCTACCAAAATTGAGCATCATGCTACAGACTCCTCTGTTTTATACTCTTCTCTATGAATATATTTTTTGAAGACTGGGGGACAGAAACTCTCAGTCAGTACAGAGAAATACTTAGCATGTCATAGGCCTAGAGTTGCTCCCTACTAGTGGTCCTATTCATGAAAAAAGATATTTCTCCACTGTTTTGAACATCTATAGAACAGAGAAAAAGACACTGTATAAAGGTTGAGATCCTGTTTTTGGTTGAGTGATATTTTACTTCAAGCAAAAACTAAAAACAAGCAAGCTGCCAAGGTTATTGATAAACCCAAAGTACATTCCCTCCTATTTCATTCTGTATATTAAAGCTTAGCTGGAGGTGGATTCCGCCGAAGAGTGCTATTTAACTGTCCTCAGTAGTTTTTGAAAGCTTTCTCCTGCATCAAGACTTGGTAGACAGGTTCAGCAAGGGCAGAGATCAACTAGAGAAATGTAACATGGAAAATTGTTTCAGCAAGTGTTGGCAGAGCATGGGACACAAACAGAAAATAAATGGTGTTCTCTAGAGGAGATACAGAAAAAAAAAAGTGACGCAAAAAGATCAAAGGTAGTCCTTGAGTCAGAATCAATGTGCTTATCATGCAGTTATTTTGCAAACTCTTGTGAATTTCATGTTTGAGCCATCAAACAATGTGTGACCAGGGTAGGACTGACACTGGAAAGTTAGTCCTCTGTCACGTGGTAGAAGTACAGAAGCACACAGTTTCTCTACATCTTTAGCAATTTACTTTTACTGTCAAACCAAAGGAGAAATGAACTAAATAAGATCCCCCTTTACTTTCTGATTTCCTGTTTAGTCTCTTATCTATATATACATAGATGAATGCAGCTTCTAGACATCATTGGAGAAGTTTCTTTGTGCAATGCAGAGCATTTAATGAAGAAATTCACAGTGGGTTAAAGTGTGGAGAACAAGTGACTGTGGACGCCTCAACTGCAAATGAGACAACTGTATCCCATTCCCTCCCACACAAGGACCATCTTAGAAGAGGAAGCAGAAAGTTTGAAAGAGTCAGAGGACAAGGATAACCAGACCAAAAAATGTCTTTTGGCCATGTCAGGACATCTGCAGACATGAATTCACAGCAGCTGTGGCCACTAGCACCAGACTCACATCTTACCAAGCCAGTGAACCTTAAAGCATGTAAGATGGAGAGACTCACAAACTCACAGCCATAGCTCAAGAGCTATTGACAGATGTTGGATTCTTTTGTGAAGGAGATTCATCTTTTTAAAGCCTTGGTAGGTTGTCCATGCTCCATTGGGTGGGAGGTTCAGGATGGATCTGAGAAAAGTGAGTGGAATATAATGTTGAGGTTTGGTCTGTTGCTATGTATTGTAATGGCCGCCAAAGTCTGGTTGCACCCAGGGACAAGGAAATCCTCATGTACTACAAGTGATGTTGTGTCATATTGCCTCTTGACTTAACGAGTTGAATAAAGATGCCTACAGCCTATAGTTTGGCAGAAGAGAAGCAGGTGGAGTTTCAATTCCTTAGCCTGGAGTTGGAGGTAGGACGATGAGAGGAAGGAGAAAGAAGATGAAGAGAAGAGAAGATACCATGGGATAAGGATCATGAGGACTGGCCATGAAAGCTGGTTTGTTGGAGCAGCACAAGGCAGAATATGGCAATTCATATCTTGAGGTTATTGGCAGGGAAGTAGACATAATAATGTAAGAGTAGATATCTGCCCAGTTCTAGTGTTTTAAAGGTTTATTATAAATATAAAAGTTTTATATCTATTTTATCTAGGAACTGAAAGATCAAAGGCAGGGTTAAGATTTAGATTATGCCTGGAAGTGGTGGCACACGCCTTTAATCCCAGAATTTGGGAGGCAGAAGCAGGCAGATTTCTGAGTGTGAAGCCAGCCTGGTCTACAGAGTGAGTTCCAGGACAGCCAGGGCTACACAGAGAAACCCTGTCTCAAAACAATAAAAAAAATTTAGATTATATATTTACTACAACAGTATGAAATTCTAATTATATAGGTATACACACATACACACACACACACACACACATATATATATATACATCTATCTATCTATCTATCTATCTATCTATCTATCTATCTATAATCTATCGATAGAGATAAGATAGAAATCTGAACTCAGTCTAGCAGCTGTTGAAGGAAACACCAAAGACATAATATACTGCCATCAAAAATAAGCAAAGAATTAAAATTTCTGAAGGTTCAAGTTCAAATTATTAGGAGACAGTTTCTTGAGCCCAGCCATCTCATGAACAAGTTTAACTTGCTGACAAATTGAGTCTATGTTCCCAAGCATTGGAACCCAGCTTCTATCCTGCTCCTTCAGACATTTCATGTTTGTCTGTTAACCAGGAAAGGATAAAAAGAGGGAAGATGCTGTCATCTTGTTACCTAAACTAAGGCACACAAGTCATAAATGTGTTGCCTGTCTTGACTTAGTTAACTATGTGCAGCTTGTCTACTCCTTTGTTCCCTTATCATTCTAAATTCCAGGTCAGAGTCCAGGTACAAAAACTTACCCAAGGACCCTGAAACCAGGTAACCAGAATAAGGTTCAGTCACCAATGTTAACTTCTTTGCTTAATCCCAGTGTCAAAATATGATTGGTCAATACAACAGCCTACACTGATCCTCCTTATATTGTTTTCCTATCCTATAAAAATGTTGTGCAATCTTTCTTCTGGGGGCAGGTTTGCATCCCAAACAGGCTGCCTCCATGCTTGAACAGAAAATAAAATTTATTTTTAAGCCTTTGTCTCTGGAGTTAGTTTTCTTGGCTTCCACCCATAATCCAACAAAGTATGAACAGGCAGATGATCCACACAGCCTCAGTGTCTCCTTTATTTAGACTTAGAGATGCACTCAGCAGTAAGAAAATTGTAGAGATGAAGAAACAGTATCCAATGCCCTGACCATTACTTGAATTAATTTAATCTGTGATTTAAGTAAATGAGATTACAAGAAAGAACTAAATAATTTGTTTTATGACCTGCTTTATGAGACTGCTGGAATAAGCCATATTCCTTTTGGGTTAGTAAAATATTGTGTATGACATATAGCACTTGTAGATATCAAGGAATGGTAAAGAGCCACAGATAAAACTTAACTCAGTGTTGTAGTAACAAACACAAAAAGCAAAACTAACATCCTATGTATGAGAGGTGGTCTTCAACTGTCACACTTTGCATGATAGCAGTCTGAAGAAGAGTAATTTCAGAGATTAATCTCTTGCTTAAACTGAAAAACTTCTAATGTTAGAAAATTCTCTTGCATGTAACTTAATAAAACATTTTCTATGAAGAAAAATAGCCTTCACTTGGTGTGATGACTATTCTTGGTCGTTAACTTGACTACATTTGGAATTAAGTAAAACCCAAGCAACTGGGCCCACCCATGTTAGGTTTTGCCTTAATTAAATTATTTGAACTGGGAAGACCTACTTTTAATCGGACCTTTTGAGGTATGAAGGTCCATTTTAAATCTGGGCCCCACATTCTGATAGCAATCTATGTAAAAGACATGGACAAAGAAAGCTCTTGCTGTTTGTATGTTTCTCTATGCTCTTGCTAGCAAGTTTATTCCTTCACTGGCATTAGTACCTACTTCAGAATTCTGGCATTGTCTTATTTAGGGTTTTTGTGTTGTGAACAGACATCATGACCAAGGCAGCTCCTATAAGGACATTTAATCGTGGCTGGCTTACAGGTTTAGCGGTTCAGTCCATTATCATCAAGGTAGGAGCATGGCAGCATCCAGGCAAGCATGATGCAGGTAGAACTGAGAGTTCTATACCTTCATCTGTAGACTGCTAGCAGAATACTGGCTCCTAAGTATCTAGGATAAAGGTATTAAAGTCCATACTCACAAGGTCACACCTGCTCCAACAAGGACACACTTTCCAGCAGTGCCACTCCCTGGGCCAAGCATATACAAACCATCACAGGCATATACTGAAAACTAGTGGCTACACCCAGCCTCATGGATCATAAACCTATTAGATTCTTGACTTTCTATAGGAAGACAATGATTGGTTAGAATATCTGGATCAAAGCCCGTAAGTCACCCTAATAATATCTCATATACATTAGAATATGTGTGTGTGTGTGTATGCATGTGTATGTATATATGTGCATACATATGTATATACTCATTATATAAGTTCCGTTCCTCTAGAAAATCACAACAAATATACTCTGTGATGCATTTGAATATTTTCAACTTAGCTATCCCATTATATTTCATTTTAGAAAAATTCCAGATGTGATTCTCTTAATGGACTTTATAACACATAAACCAAGTATGGTAGTCATATTGATTCTAAAATTACTGTTTCTACCCAATTATAAGCCTAAAGCTAAGAATGGTAAGACTAAGTTTGATGAGCACATGCAGATAAATGTCCTCATGTTCCTTTTCCTCTAGTGCTAAACTTCTTACAAAGTGAGGCAAGAGCTGGCTAAATTGACTTAAAAGGAAGTAGGTGTTTTTATGTCTAACAATCTTACTTAATTCCTCATGATGATCAGAATTATGTGTTTGATCCTGTTTACAGTTTTGACTAATTTTTCCTAGGTATAAGACTACCTCAAGGCTTGCTTGCTTCCTTATTTATTTATTTATTTATTTATTTATTTATTTATTGTCTCCTGTGGTAATCATGCTGTTTTAAACAAAGGACTGTAGGGCTTAATGAAGGCAGTTTTAGTTGGATGATAGAAAGGCAGAAGGAAATTAAATAGCTATAAAATCATATGCTTCATAATGATGGTCTATAGGCTTGTGCTACTCATATAAACATTACACACACACATACACACATATATGTGTATTTTCTCAATAATACAGAAAAACTTGGATTTTTATTCTCTCTTTAGTATAAAATGTTGGTGGAATGGCCTACGACATTCTGGATTTGAAGACCATTACCATTACCAAAAAGCTATTTTAGATTCAAGGACAAAGTAGATATCTTAGTTACTTTTCTATTGCTGTGAAGAGACATCTTGAACAACGCAACTTAGAGAAAAAATTTATTCGTGGCTCTTAGTTTCAGAAGGCTTGAGTTTATAGCCATCATGGGAGGGAGCATGGCAGCAGGAAGGCAGGCATGGTGCTAAGGCAGTAGCTAAGAGCTTACATTTGATCCACAAGCATAAAGCAGAGAGAGAGAGAGAGAAAGAGAGAGAGAGAGAGAGAGAGAGAGAGAGAGAGAGAGAGAGAGAGAGAGAGAGAACTAGGAATAGCACGAGTTTCTATGGGTTTTGAAACCTTCAAGTCCAGTGACATGCCTGTTCCAACAAGGCCATACTTCTTAATCCTTCCCAAATAGTTTCAACATCTAGAGACAAGTGTCCAATATATGAGCCTATGGTAACTGTTCCCATGGAAATGCACAATCCTCAGACTCTGCTCTGCTCACAATAATCTCCCTTCAGTGGAGTGCTAGCATAGCTGAGCAGCTAAGCTGTAGGCTGAGATTACTGTTCTGCTGAAGTGTTCCCATCCCACAAGAAAACAGAAAGGGAGGTTGTGTTTACATGACAAGAGGGAAACCAATCACTGTGGTGACATTCAATTCAGCATTTCTATCAAATAAAACTTTTATGAATTTGGCATAAACCTCCAAAAAGCTGGAATGTTAATAGAAATACTGATGTAGTTTTAAATATAGCACCCTTGGGCCCTGCTTCTATTACAGAGAAACTCAATGTCCCTCCTCACAAGGCAGTATTACAAATATTGGGGATAAGATTCATCCAATATTTAGCAGTTTGACAATTCTGAGCAAAACCATGTTTGTCATCATGTACATTTGCCAAGTCCTAGGTTGTTTTAATGGTAGTTATACTGAGTTTGTGCTTGAGCACTTAAAATAACTGCTTACACCATTCTCCATTCTTGAAATGTTACACATATTTTACCCACGATGCCTGTATGTCATATGCTGTGAGCCTAACTTAGTAAAAAGAGTACTGTCTACACAAGAACCCTGATTGTGAGAAGTAAATTGGACATAACAGATCAATTATTAGTTTATGTCCCAGAATCATGTTAACAATGTGGGAGCTAGGATGACAGATTGAATGATCAATGTAAAAGATCAGATATTTTTAAGCATACAAATTAAGTTAACTTTGAAAGTACTGTTATGGATCACAAATAAAATATCCCCCCAGGATAATGTATTTAATGATTGCTGTTCAGTTGATGCTACCAGAAGATGAGGTGGGGGCTTTGAAAAGTTTGGGCCAGCCAGAGGAGGTGGATGCTGGGACCATGACTTTGAAAATTATACTTGATTCACGGTCTTCTTCTTTTTTTGTTGTTTCATGTTTAAGATGAAGTCAGCAGTCTCTTCTACATATTTTGTTTAAAATACTCTTTTTTTTTAAGTTCATGTGATTAGAATATTATTACATCATTTCACCCTTTGTCCCTCCAGATCCTCCCATGTACCACCTCCTTGCTCTATTTCAAATTTATAGCCATGTATGTTATTATATATGCAATAATAAGCATATAGATTGTTTATATATTCTTCCTATAAAAATAATGTAACAATAATATATAACATCATATATTATTAGGTATATATTATTACTATTATTATTGGCAACTAATTCAACTATAAACATTAAATGACTTAGTGTATCTCATCCTGCTGATCAAGGCTGATGTTATAAGGGAGTACATACCTTACAATTTCAAGTATGCTTGTATATCTGTGTCATTCTACCAATACCAAAAGCAACTTGCCTTTGTTTATATAATTGTTCTCCTTGACAATTTAGTTTTTTCATAATTTCTTCAAAAATCTTGTTCTAAAATGAGATGGGTAGTTTAAAACTAAAGAAATTCAGTTAAAACCTGGATCCACAGGGCCTCATAGAGACTGGGACACCAACCAGGGAGCATGCAGGGGCTCGACCTTGGTCCCCTATTTGTAGCAACTGTGCAGCTTGGTCTTCATATAAGAGCCTTAATAAATGGAGTAGAGGTTGACTGGGTCTCTGTTCCCTGCCATTGGATTCCCTTTCTCCTAACTGGACTTCCTGGTTGGGCCCCAGTGGGAGAGAATGTTTCTAGTCCTCCTGAGACTAGATGTCCCAGGGTGGGTGGGTTCCCAAGAGTGAAGAGGGCTTCCATTTCTCTGAGGAGAAGGGGAGGGGACAATATGGGAAGATGTTTGTAAGGGTGGGCCTGGGAGGAGAGGTGGGAGGCGGGGGCTGTGATCAGGATGTAACATGAATTAAAAAATAAACTATTGGAGGGAATAAAAGGAAATTCAATTGATGCTTAAAGTTGAATTGCTTTCCAAAATTCCTATATCAATTCACACCCCTTTGATGTTATTGAAAATACTTCTTTATTGCAGTGGGTTCTCTTAGCTGAGACTCTTCATTGGCAAGTAAACAATTACTGCTTTGCTAAGGGTGCTCATTTTGGAGGCAAGCTTTTGCAAATCTTAGCCTCCTTTGTGATGTTGGATGTTGATCATACACTGGGAGCAGTTAGTAAATTCAAGTTAGGCACACAGCTGCTTGCTGTTGAGTGGAAACATCTGTCCACACAGATTGCTGTGAAGTCTGGGAGTTTGGAGTTAAGTGCTTAATTTTCAGGTGTTTTGTCACTGTTGTTGAGAATGTATCTTTAAGTATTTTTCTCTAACAACCTACTACTCTACTATCCCTCAAACTTCAACACAAATTTGAATAACACTTGAGTACTACTCTTTATGAGCAAACATAAGAGGCACTCATTAGCTATGAATACTCTCAACTGAAATATAGTGTCATCCAGAATAGAATCACTTTTCTGTTTCTTAATCCCTGGTCATTTTTCTATAGCGTTTGGCTTCTCAATGTCTTAGCTATGTTCTCAGCACTTTCCTTCCTTCTTTCCTTCCTTCCTTCCTTCCTTCCTTCCTTCCTTCCTTCCTTCCTTCCTTCCTTCCTTCCTTCCTTCCTTCCTCCCATCTGTGTTGCTTATGTGGCATGCATGCTCCATGGTCTGCACATGGAGTTCAGAGACCAATTTGCAGGTACAGGTTTTATCTGTTGACCAAATCTCAGCACATTATTTTTCCTTCCTTTCTTTCTTTCTTCCTTCCTTCCTTCCTTCCTTCCTTCCTTCCTTCCTTCCTTCCTTCCTTCCTTTCTTCCTTCCTTTAGGTACTACTTATTTAAACCTATTTGCCAAAATTCAAAACAAACAGCAAGTCTATTTGGTATAAAGACTTGCTTTAATAATTTTAGAAGTTTCAAAGATTGATGTTCATTCATTTGAAAATTTTAGTTTTTAAAGCATCCATACTTATTTAGTATTTTTATAATACTTTAGATGCTTTCAAAATCATGCTTAGTTGAAAGTGAGTATGACAAATCACAGAAACATTTTCTGAGACTTTCTAAACTCCAAGAGAAAAATTTACTGGAAACAGTATTTAACTTCTATGAGCCATGACTCTTCTGTATCTATTGCAAAATTGTATGACCAGGACAATAAAATTAGTAGCTTCAAGTGATAGATGTGCACAGAAAAATGAATTTCCTAGTAAAGCTTATTAATCTAGAAAGCATTTGAGTTGATTCATTTTCCAGTAACGCCATGTAAAATTCTACCTTTACAAAAATTTATTACTTCTTTTTAATGGGAATTAAAACTTAAATTTAAATGTATTTAGGGAAGATCTACTATTCCTAACTTGTGCTAGAAAAGATATGTAAATTGAGCTTGCTCACTGAAAGCACTCGATTTTGTAGCAGTCAGTGTGGGCAGGATGTACACATTCAGTTCTGCTGATGCTGAGCAGACATTTCCTGTGATTCAGATGGAAGCTCAGTAGTCAATATTACAAGATGAGATTAAGGTTCTCAGACAGCATTGACAAAAATGATCCACTGGGACTGGCAAGATGGGTTAGTGGTAAAGACACTTGTCCCAAGTTTGATGAACTGAGTTAGATCACCAGAACTCTCATTAAATAATTGTCTGCCCAAAATTGTTCTTACACACACACACACACACACACACACACAAACACACACCATACATATACACACAAACACATTAATTAATGTAAAATAATTAATTCTTCCAAAAAAGTGCAAGATTGTCTGCTTAATCTTAACAATCGAGAAATCATCTGTTTATCAAAACATGAATTATCTAGGTTAATTATAAAAAATAATTTCTTGCCACATACTTTGTTTCTAAATTTAACCATTAGTCTCCCAAATATAAGATGGCTAATTCAAAAAAAGTACAGATAGTGGGTGAATATTCATAAATGAATCCCTATTAAATTATTAAAACTGGCAACATCTTTAGTCCCACTTAGTTGTGAACTCTTTGTATGTAACCGTGCATACTAAGTCTTTAGAAGATGTCACTGTTGTTTGAATAGTGTAATTGAGACACAAATATACATGCTAGAATATAAGTGATCTTATTAAATCATTTTATTTAATTCACTGGCAGTTTCTGTCTTAGCTTTTAGTTCTTTCAAACTGTAAAATATAATAAGCCTAAAATGTAAAGCCATTTAGCTACCCTATGAAGTGGATTCCAATGCAAGTTGGTATCAATGTGTCGAGTTGCCTGTTATATTTAGTCTGCTTGGGATGAATAGTTACAGCTTTTTGGCAAGTAGAATTATAAAGTTTTAAAATTGCTCCTGTCTCACATAAAATATGAATAATAATACTTATAACCTGACAATTTCAGGAAGACAAATGTGGAGGATTGATAAAAGCAACTCCAAGCACTGAGCTTCTTGAAAAGAGAGCTTCACGTATGTTCAATTTTGGTGATACAGAAGGGTAAGTGTCAGGTCTAGCTCAAAGATAGACTAAATCACATACTTGTGACTGGAAGTTTTATTTATTTATTTTGTATGTAAGTTTTATTGGTGTATTTTGTATGTGTCTATACACCCATTAGTCTATTCTGTATGTATGCAAGGGGAGCACATGCCATGACACATATGTGGAGACCAGCATACAACTTGTGGGGGACAAATAGCTCCATTGACCATGTATGTTTTTTGGATAACACTGAAGTCATCAAGTTTACCAGCAGATGTTATCTGCTTTACCTAACTTATATTCTCTTAAGAACTTCATATAATTTTAATAATATTTCTAAGACAAAATACTCATAACTATGAAGTCATAACCATTTGATAGACAAATGTATATCACAATATTTGGGGGGGTGTATGTATTGGCAATAATGATTTTAAAAATACCTATGTTTTCCAAAGTGTTACAAGAGATTCTCTGATTTATGTATCCAAAAGTTTAATGTGGTGTTGGAAATATTACTGTCTTTATATAAGGCCTGATTTGGAAAACAGTGATCTTTCCAGGGAAGAGGGATTCTCCATTGATTCCATTCTGGGGCTGTTTTCCTTCATGATAGGAAAATGACTGGTTACAGGTCACATGTCCTTCTTAAAGGAGAAACTTCGGATATTCTTGACAAGCTCCAAAAATAACATTTGAATGCATCATTCTGGATTACTTTTTTAACTATAGACTAATACCTGGACAACAGAATGTTGCCTTGGTCAGTTCTCTCAAGGCATCGTGGATATAATCAATATATTTGGAACAGCATGATTGAAATGAAAACCTGTTTTAAAGGTACTTTTGTGTGTATGCATGTGTGTGTGTGTGTGTGTGTGTGATTGTGTCTGTGTCTTTGTGTGTGTCTCAGTATCTTGGGTGTCTCCCTGTATGTTTCTATTTGTCTGTGTGTCTGTGTGTCTGCATGTCTGTGTATCCAGGTTAACAGGTATTTGTTTTTCTGGGAAACCAAGTTGGGGCCTTGCACAAGACAGATAAGTACTCTACAGATAAATGATCTATATCCCAGTCCTGTACTCATATTCTACTTTGGGGAAGAAAATATGTAAACCTACATACAGCTTTTAATAGATGTATCAGCTGACACGTTAATGCCCATAATCCAGCACCTGGAAGACAAAAGCAGCAAGATTCAAGGTCATTCTTTGGCAACATAGTGACTTCAAGAACACTGTGCTGTATGGGCCCAATAAAGCTGAGAAGCAAAACAAAACTGAACAAAAAAAATCCTAAAGTTAATGCCAATTGCAAACAAGCGCGTGCCATTTTGTTAGTCAGTATATGTGTACGTAGTGCAGCCATGGCTTGGCCCTGATGGGTACCAAATAGCTCTCCCTTGTACTAAGGTCAAGTCTAAGTGGATCAAGGAACTTCACATAAAACCAGAGACACTGAAACTTATAGAAGAGAAAGTGGGGAAAAGCCTTGAAGATATGGGCACAGGGGAAAAATTCCTGAATAGAACAGTAATGGCTTGTGCTGTAAGATCCGAGAATTGACAAGTGGGACCTCATGAAACTACAAAGCTTCTGCAAGGCTAAAGACACCATCAATAAGACAAAAAAACCACCAACAGATTGGGAAAGGATCTTCACCTATCCTAAATCAGATAAGGGACTAATATCCAATATATATAAAGAACTCAAGAAGGTGGACTCCAGAAAGTCAAATAACCCCATTAAAAAATGGGGCTCAGAACTGAACAAAGAATTCTCACCTGAGGAATACCGAATGGCAGAGAAGCACCTGAAAAAATGTTCAACATCCTTAATCATCAGGGAAATGCAAATCAAAACAACCCTGAGATTCCACCTCACACCAGTCAGAATGGCTAAGATCAAAAATTCAGGTGACAGCAGATGCTGGCGAGGATGTGGAGAAAGAGGAACACTCCTCCATTGTTGGTGGGATTGCAAGCTTGTACAACCACTCTGGAAATCAGTCTGGCGTTTCCTCAGAAAATTGGACATACTACTACTGGAGGATCCAGCAATACCTCTCCTGGGCATATATCCAGAAGATGTCCCAACCAGTAAAAAGGACACATGCTCCACTATGTTCATAGCAGCCCTATTTATAATAGCCAGAAGCTGGAAAGAACCCAGATGTCCCTCAACAGAGGAATGGATACAGAAATTATGGTACATTTACACAATGGAGTACTACTCAGCTATTAAAAAGAATGAATTTATGAAATTCCTAGCCAAATGGATGGACCTGGAGGGCATCATCTTGAGTGAAGTAACACAATCACAAAAGAACTCACACAATATGTATTCACTGATAAGTGGATATTAGCCCAAAACTTAGGATACCCAAGATATAAGATACAATTTGATAAACGCATGAAACTCAAGAAGAATGAAGACCAAAGTGTGGACACTGTGCACCTTCTTAGAATTGGGAACAAAACACCCAGGGAAGGAGTTACAGAGACAAAGTTCGTAGCTGTGATGAAAGGATGGACCATTTAGAGACTGCTGTATCCAGGGATCCGTCCCATAATCAGCTTCTAAACGCTGACACCATTGCATACACTAGCAAGATCTTGCTGAAAAGGACCCAAATATAGCTGTCTCTTGTGAGACGATGCCGGGGCCTAGCAAACACAGGAGTGGATGTTCACAGTCAGCTATTGGATGTATCACAGGGCTCCCAATGGAGAAGCTAGAGAAAGTACCCAAGGAGCTAAAGGGATCTGCAACCCTATTGTTGGAACAACATGATGTACTAACCAGAACCCCGGAGCTCTTGTCTCTAGCTGCATATGTATCGAAAGATGACCTAGTCGGCCATCAATGGAAAGAGAGGCCCATTGGACTTGCAAACTTTATATGCCCCAATATAGGGGAATGCCAGGGCCAAAAGAATGGGAATGGGTGGGTAGGGAAGTGGGGGGCGCTATGGGGGACTTTTGGGATAGTATTGGAAATGTAACTGAGGAAAATATGTAATAAAAATATTAAAAATAAAAAAAAAAAACAGAAAAAAAAATAAATAAATGGACACATGTGACAAGGAAAAAAAAAATAAACTCAACCCATTGAATCTGTTTAATATTGAGGGTGTGTGGTTAGGGCTGATAACTTAGTATTGGATAACAAAATAGAAGTATGAAAGACCAATTCTTCCCCTTTTGGCAGCCATTAGTTTCCTCTATGTCTTTAGCTAGGGGAGGGGCACCTGAGATTTCCCCTAGCCATGTTGGCATGTAAACTGGCACTGTTGTTGTTCAGGTCTTTTTTAGTCACCCCTACTGTTGAGATTTTCATGATCATATGTAGAAAACTCAATCTCAAAAGCTCCCAAAAGGAGCCAGAAAGAAATTAGGGCCTGTCAAGGTTGCAATAAGAATATCCTTCCCAGACCCATGCATTTGAACACTTGGTTTCCAACTGTGGGTGTTGCTTGGGGATGTCTAGGTGGTGTGTCTTTCTTGGAGGACATATGTCACTGAGGGGGCTTTGAGAGTTTAATGACTCATGCCACTGCTGGGTTATTCTCTTTGCTTCATGCTTGCAGTTAGAGATGTGAGGTCTCAGCTTGTTCCTCCTGTCATACTTGCCACCCGCTGCCATGCTGTCCCTGCCATCAAAGCTCTAGCCCTACAAATGTAGGCCCAAATAAACTCTTTCTCTCCAAAGTTGCTTTGGTCATGGTGTTTTATCTCAGAAACTGCAGAGTAGCTAATGCAGGAGTGCTTGCTGTTCTTCCAGGATACCTGAGTTTGGCTTGGGGCATGCTTGTTATAGTTACAACTACCTTGTAATTACAGCTTCAGGGAGTCCTATGCCTCTTCTGTCCTCTAAGCATATCCATATGCATGTAGTATGCACACACACACACACACACACACACACACACATGCACACATGCACACACATGCACATGCATATGCGTATACACATACACATACCCACGCACAAGTAAATATTGCAAAAACAAAAAGCTCCCAGTAATGGAGAGAAAACCCATGTGTAGAAGTGTCCCATGATGCAAGAGGACTCGGAGTTGGAAAGTTGTTCCTGCCTTAACACCACACTAGACTTTCTGGCTATGTGCCTATAGAATGGAAAACTACCATCTCAGAACCCATTCCAGATGGCATAGATGACTGTTCGCCCATAGCCAGAGCTCTCTGAGGACTGTATGGATCTCTGCACTGAACTCAAGGTTATCCTTGTGCTAAGCATCTTCTTTACCTTGAGACCAGTCTTTGTACCATTCTCAAGGTCTGTTAAGACTGTATTCTAAATCACAAACTGTCTCTCCTTTCACCATCTGTAAGTCTGAGCAACACAGCTTCATCCTTTCTCCCAAGCCTTTTTAAAGTGTTGTGATAGTTCATTTTAATTGTCAATTTGATATAATGTAGAATCACCTGGGCAGAGTATCAGTGATTAGAATAGCTTGGCTTGTGGGTTTTTCTTGGAAGATTACCTTGATTAATTGGTTGTGATAGGAAGACCTGCCTATTGTGGGTGACACCATTCTCTGGGATTTAATCTTGAGTTGTACAAGAGAGAAAATATGAGCAGTGCAGTAGACATGCATACATGCATTCTCTCTTCTTCATGGACTGGCTGCTTCCGGTTTCTGTTTTGACATGTCCACAATGATGGATTATATGCTGACATTGGAAGCTAAGGTAAACAAACCTTTTCCCTCAAAAAGTTGATATTTGTACCAAAAATGGCCAATCTCCTTCTGATTTTCATACTGAAATGTATATTTTCCACAGCCTAGCTTTTCTTACAAACTCTGAGAGTAATCTTGCTTTTCATTTTCCACTTCAGTTGGCACACAGTTTTGCTCTGCTGAGCAGAGTCCACTCTTTAGTCATGTCCATGGAATCCAGTGTTCTCTAGGATATGTTCTTACAGCTAGCTCTTCATTACAGGACTCTGCTCAGAAGTCGCTGTTGAGAGAGGAATTCTTGACTATCTTCTTTAAATGATGTTCCTACCATGACGTGCATTCAGTTTATAATTCTGATGGTATTGATTAGTATCTGAAATTTCTTATTTATTTATTTATTTATTTACTTACTTACTTACTTACTTATTGTTGTTGTTGATGATAGGCATGACAAGTTTAGTGGAGTTTTTTTTCCCGTTTCTATTAAGACTCTTTTGTCCTCATTCCTTACACCTATAATTGTCCCTTGTATATAGTAGACATGAAAAACATTCAAAGAATGAACAAATATATGTGTGTCTTTGAATGAGCCACTTCCCTCGCCTGTGTCTCAAGTTTGAGCATATGCATTCCATTAAAACTCCACTGGAAATCTTGAAGACTCGGGCGTGATAGAAATAAAACCTTTTGTGAAATTGATACCTTTCAATTAGATAGTACAACTTCAAAATTCAGTGCCAAACGAGGCTCATGATTAGGAGTCTGCAAATAATTCTCGGTGGGTAAAATGATTTATACAGGAATTTAAAGTGAGAAGGAGTAAAAAAAAAAAGGTCGATGCAAAACTATCATAAAGAAATATGCTTCTTAAAAAGCTAATTTTAGCCAGGCGTGGTGGCTCACACCTTTAATCCCAGCACTCTGGAGGCAGAGGCAGGCGGATTTCTGAGTTCGAGGCCAGCCTGGTCTACAAAGTGAGTGCCAGGACAGCCAGGGCTACACAGAGAAACCCTGTCTCAAAAAAACCAAAAGAAAAAAAAAAGCTAATTTTAAAAATAAAATAAGCTCCGTTCTGGCTTCTCAATAGAGCAAGCAATATTATTAGCAAACTTTTCTTTCTTTTAATCTTTGTACTAAAGTAAAGTTTGCATAGATCATGATTTCTCACCTTGAGCTAAGAGATTAGATTATGATCATGATCAGTTTTGCAATCTAATACCCACTGCACTCTCTTCTGTTGCAGAATGGATCTTTCCCTAGAATGACTTGGTAAATAATGCCAGTTCTTTCAAGTAATGCTCTACCTCTAATGGCTGAGACACAATCTAACCCATGATTTCCTGACAACCCCATTGGAAAACCAAAGTCCTATCTCATGGTCTTTTTTAACAACAACAACAACAAAAATGTATTTTTTGAATAAAGCTATAGTTTGATTTATCCAGGCCTATTTATTTCCAGAGGAAAATAGAAAATAAGTAAGACCCTTTCCTTTTTTAGCTCAAGTTAATTGTATGTCAAGGTAGCCCCATAATCCCTTCGAGGTCTCCATAGCTGCTAGTTGGTGGACAAAGCTTTTTTACAAGAATCTCCCTCAAGGGCTTACTATAATTTTTAGAGACAGTACATTTTGAATCCTTAGTTAAAAATTCTGCTAAGGGAGGCACAATCTTCAGACATGCAATTGTGCTAGCGTGGCAGCCAGCTCCTTTCCACAGCTTACCTCAGAGTCACACGGCTGCTTCACACTGCCTACATTAAAATACCGTTCAGCACAGGGTTTTCCTGGAACATGCAAACGTCCCCCTGAAGTAGAATTGTCTCTAAGATGTGCCAGTCAGTGCTTAGTGCATATCTGTTTATCTGGAACAGGCACAGCCTTATCTGCACAAGCTACAGGGTTCAGAGAAATTAGCATATTGTTTGAATCTGAGGCCACACAGGAGTTCCAATACACCTGTCTCACACAGATTTCTGGAGCAGCGAAAGGTTTGCTGGAGACTTTGTGTGCTGTTCTGGGAATCACTGCCTTTCTGTCTCTCAACCTGTTCCGATGCTGTGATTTGCTATTTTCATGAGAAACTGTGAAATTCTTAAGTGAGTCTGAGTAAAAATATCTAGTGGAGAAATCTCTCACTCCAAAGGACCATTGGGTTATTCTCCATCACAATATGAATGTTAGTTACCTCCCAACTCATAGAACCCAGACTCATCACAAGCGTGCAATAGGACTATAGCTGCTGGGATTCAGGGGAAAGACCATTATATAAATTAATTATTGATAATTAATTAATTAATAGATTTCAAAACGGATTGGTCTGTCGTGAAGGATGTCCACCAAACAGCAAGAGCTGCTGCTCATTAATTTCCGTTTCTCTAGAGGAAACACAGATGCTTACCGCTTATTAATGCTGGATCTGATATGATGCCGGTTATTACACGAGGGCAGACTCAAGACTAGTCCTCCTCCCAGGCTGTTAAAGATCAATGGCAAATACTTGAACTTGGAGTTTGCTGACCTTTAGGGCAAAGGTCTTAAGAGTGATGAGCCCATGCTAATGGCTTAATGGAGAGATATGGAGACATTTGACAAAAGGAATTCATTTCAGGAGGACTTTAATGAACTGAGACTTTGGCAAGAGCCACTGAGAGGCTGGCAAGTCAGAGGTCGAGGTGGTAATGGACTGGATGTCTCTTGAATTATGGGACTTCAGTTTGGGTGATTTAGTAAAAGATATACTTAGGGCCATTAGGGATGGAGCACTTGGAGCTGTCACTATCTCAATCCCTTCGAGTCCACTACCTCAGCATGCATGTCCAGAGCTTGTCACTCCTTTACTTATCATAAACCTTTCCCCTTACGTCAATTATTAGAGTGTTGCTGTCCAAATTAGTATGCCAGATGTCATTGTTTCTTGCCATTGTCAATCCTCCAAATTCCATGCAGAATTATATTTCTTAAATAAAAACCAGTTGGAGGCCTGTGCAGCTAATAACAAGGTAAATTGCTTCCTCCTTAAATAACTAACACGTCCGAATATCTACCCCAGTCAAAACTGCACACAACTCAATGAACGATTTCATCTCTTATGAAAAAGGAGATTGTCTTCTGACTGTATCCACACATGCAAAGTCATAAGTACCAAGAGCATGGTGCAAGTGTATGACAGATGAAAAAGGGTTCAAAAAATGTAAACATAATCAACAGGGAAATTTATCAGGGGGTTCTAGTTCTAGTTCTGCCCATGGAATAGTTTGCTTTTGATGGTGGGCAAAGTGCATAAAATATAATAGCTCCTGAAAGCACTGGATGTAGTGTGAAGCCACACAGTTTTTACTTAGAATGTCTCTTCTACTGTAGAGAAGTACATTGAGTTGTAGAGATTTTTGAGTCTGGTTTTTGGTGTTTTTGTTTGTTTGTTTGTTTGTTTTGTTTTTGTTTTTGTTTTTTTGTTCTTTGTATTAGATGTTTCTATTCATTTGTAAAGGATTTTATAGGAAAGATTATACAATTAAAAAGTGCAGTGTTAAATTTACTTGTTCTGGAAGAAACTAAAGATGTGGAATAGATTCCTGAAGAAAGAGAGAGTGAAGGACCTATTGGACCAGCCAAAGAGGAGAAGTGAGTGAGGGAATTGCTAATAAAAATATTTGCTTATTTGTAAATTTATGCTTGTGTTTTAATACTCAAATGCTGCTTTGAGTCTTGTATAAAATCATTAGGATATATATATATATATATATATATATATATATATATAGTTTTGCATTTATGCTCATAGGTTTATGTAGAAAAATATTTGATATTATAAAATTATCATTCTATAATTTAATACATAATATATAGCATGATGGCATATTCATCTACAATGCCATATACTTCTTATATAATGACCATAATACAGTTAGATATACTATGGAGTTATACATTTTAATTCAAATTTCATGGATATATGTGGTATAGTAATAATTGAAAATATCTTTGTTGCTAGTAATCATTGAAAGGAACACTTTTTAGTTTTTACCCAAATACATTTTTTATTATATGAAAAATCATGTAGTTAGGGAGTTGTAGGTCTAAGTTATAAATAAGTTCTGTGTAATTCCAAAGAGATACTAAGATGAAACCTTTTTCCATTTTAAGTGACAGCTTATTACAGATATTACATAGTGGATCCTCCTCATAAGGTACCTAGCATCGAAATGTATAAAATAATTCTGTGTAGAAATCAAGACTGTGAGAAAGCTGAAGGCTTTTCTCAGGTGACTTGGGCAGTTGTGAGAATCAGAGTTCAAGCTGAAGCTGTTTTGTAACCGGGACATCCCAAAGTGAAGGGATGAGGAGCAATCACTGGCCTTGCAAAGTAAATTTCCCCAGCGAGGGAGGTGGTAACAAAAAGAGGCAACAATGGGATTTCATGAGCAAAATTACATTGGTTAAGCAGATCTTTCTGTTTCCTTTTTTTTTTATGAGGATTTTTATTTGTATTTGTTGTTTCTCTGTGTGGCTTTGGCTGTCCTAAAGCTCACTCTATAGATCTCCCTATAGTGAAGGTAGGCCTCATACTCAGAGATCCACTAGCATCATCTGCTTGTTGAGTGATGAATCAGAAATTTAAGAATGATGAAGTGGGATAGAGCTGCAGTTGCAGATAAAAAAAAAATTCTCAAATAGAGAAAAATTTATGTGTTTTTAACTACACATTTAACAGTGCATTGTGACACTGTTTTTTTTTTTAATTTTTAATATTTTTATTACATATTTTCCTCAGTTACATTTCCAATGCTATCCCAAAAGTCCCCCATAGTGCCCCCCACTTCCCTACCCACCCATTCCCATTCTTTTGGCCCTGGCATTCCCCTATATTGGGGCATATAAAGTTTGCAAGTCCAATGGGCCTCTCTTTTCATTGATGGCCGACTAGGTCATCTTTCAATACATATGCAGCTAGAGACAAGAGCTCCGGGGTTCTGGTTAGTACATCATGTTGTTCCAACCATAGGGTTGCAGATCCCTTTAGCTCCTTGGGTACTTTCTCTAGCTTCTCCATTGGGAGCCCTGTGATACATCCAATAGCTGACTGTGAACATCCACTCCTGTGTTTGCTAGGCCCCGGCATCGTCTCACAAGAGACAGCTATATTTGGGTCTTTTCAGCAAAATCTTGCTAGTGTATGCAATGGTGTCAGCGTTTAGAAGCTGATTATGGGATGGATCCCTGGATACGGCAGTCTCTAAATGGTCCATCCTTTCATCACAGCTACGAACTTTGTCTCTGTAACTCCTTCCCTGGGTGTTTTGTTCCCAATTCTAAGAAGGTGCACAGTGTCCACACTTTGGTCTTCATTCTTCTTGAGTTTCATGCGTTTATCAAATTGTATCTTATATCTTGGGTATCCTAAGTTTTGGGCTAATATCCACTTATCAGTGAATACATATTGTGTGAGTTCTTTTGTGATTGTGTTACTTTACTCAAGATGATGCCCTCCAGGTCCATCCATTTGGCTAGGAATTTCATAAATTCATTCTTTTTAATAGCTGAGTAGTACTCCATTGTGTAAATGTACCATAATTTCTGTATCCATTCCTCTGTTGAGGGACATCTGGGTTCTTTCCAGCTTCTGGCTATTATAAATAGGGCTGCTATGAACATAGTGGAGCATGTGTCCTTTTTACCGGTTGGGACATCTTCTGGATATATGCCCAGGAGAGGTATTGCTGGATCCTCCAGTAGTAGTATGTCCAATTTTCTGAGGAAACGCCAGACTGATTTCCAGAGTGGTTGTACAAGCTTGCAATCCCACCAACAATGGAGGAGTGTTCCTCTTTCTCCACATCCTCGCCAGCATCTGCTGTCACCTGAATTTTTGATCTTAGCCATTCTGACTGGTGTGAGGTGGAATCTCAGGGTTGTTTTGATTTGCATTTCCCTGATGATTAAGGATGTTGAACATTTTTTCAGGTGCTTCTCTGCCATTCGGTATTCCTCAGGTGAGAATTCTTTGTTCAGTTCTGAGCCCCATTTTTTAATGGGGTTATTTGACTTTCTGGAGTCCACCTTCTTGAGTTCTTTATATATATTGGATATTAGTCCCTTATCTGATTTAGGATAGGTGAAGATCCTTTCCCAATCTGTTGGTGGTTTTTTTGTCTTATTGATGGTGTCTTTAGCCTTGCAGAAGCTTTGTAGTTTCATGAGGTCCCACTTGTCAATTCTCGATCTTACAGCACAAGCCATTACTGTTCTATTCAGGAATTTTTCCCCTGTGCCCATATCTTCAAGGCTTTTCCCCACTTTCTCCTCTATAAGTTTCAGTGTCTCTGGTTTTATGTGAAGTTCCTTGATCCACTTAGACTTGACCTTAGTACAAGGAGATAGGAATGGATCAATTTGCATTCTTCTACATGTTAACAACCAGTTGTGCCAGCACCATTTGTTGAAAATGCTGTCTTTCTTCCACTGGATGCTTTTAGCTCCCTTGTCGAAGATCAAGTGACCGTAGGTGTGTGGGTTCATTTCTGGGTGTTCAATTCTATTCCATTGGTATATTTGTCTGTCACTATACCAGAACCATGCAGTTTTTATCATAATTACTCTGTAGTAGAGCTTTAGGTCCGGCATGGTGATTCCACCAGAGGTTCTTTTATCCTTGAGAAGAGTTTTTGCTATCCTAGGTTTTTTGTTATTCCAGATGAATTTGCAGATTGCACTTTCTAATTCATTGAAGAATTGATTTGGAATTTTGATGGGGATTGCATTGAATCTGTAGATTGCTTTTGGCAAGATAGGCATTTTTACAATGTTGATCCTGCCAATCCATGAGCATAGGAGATCTTTCCATCTTCTGAGATCTTCTTTAATTTTTTTCCTCAGAGACTTGAAGTTTTTATTATACAGATCTTTCACTTTCTTAGTTAGAGTCACGCCAAGATATTTAATATTATTTGTGACTATTGAGAAGGGTGTTGTTTCCCTAATTTCTTTCTCAGCCTGTTTATTCTTTGTGTAGAGAAAGGTCATTGATTTGTTTGAGTTAATTTTATATCCAGCTACTTCACCGAAGCTGTTTACCAGGCTTAGGAGTTCTCTGGTGGAATTTTTAGGGTCACTTATATATACTATCATATCATCTGCAAAAAGTGATATTTTGACTTCATCTTTTCCAATTTGTATCCCTTTGATCTCCTTTTGTTGTCGAATTGCTCTGGCTAGGACTTCAAGTACAATGTTGAATAGGTATGGAGAAAGTGGACAGCCTTGTCTAGTCCCTGATTTTAGAGGGATTGCTTCAAGCTTCTGACCATTTACTTTGATGTTGGCTACTGGTTTGCTGTAGATTGCTTTTATCATGTTTAGGTATGGGCCTTGAATTCCTGATCTTTCCAAGACTTTTATCATGAATGGGTGTTGGATCTTGTCAAATGATTTTTCCGCATCTAACGAGATGACCATGTGGTTTTTGTCTTTGAGTTTGTTTATATACTGGATTACGTTGATGGATTTCCGTATATTGAACCATCCCTGCATCCCTGGGACGAAACCTACTTGGTCAGGATGGATGATTGTTTTGATGTGTTCTTGGATTCGGTTAGCAAGAACTTTATTGAGGATTTTTGCATCAATATTCATAAGGGATATTGGTCTGAAGTTTTCTATCTTTGTTGGGTCTTTTTGTGGTTTAGGTATCAGAGTAATTGTGGCTTCATAGAATGAGTTGGGTAGAGTACCTTCTGTTTCTATTTTGTGGAATAGTTTGTGAAGAACTGGGATTAGATCTTCTTTGAAGGTCTGATAGAACTCTGCACTAAACCCATCTGGTCCTGGGCTTTTTTTAGTTGGGAGACTATTAATGACTGCTTCTATTTCTTTGGGGGATATAGGGCTGTTTAGATCATTAACCTGATCTTGATTCAACTTTGGTACCTGGTATCTGTCTAGGAACTTCTCCATTTCATCCAGGTTCTCCAGTTTTGTTGAGTATAGCCTTTGGTAGAAGGATCTGATGGTGTTTTGGATGTCTTCAGGATCTGTTGTTATGTCTCCTTTTTCATTTCTGATTTTGTTAATTAGGATGCTTTCCCTGTGCCCTCTAGTGAGTCTGGCTAAGGGTTTATCTATCTTGTTGATTTTCTCAAAGAACCAGCTCCTTGATTGGTTGATTCTTTGAATAGTTTTTCTTGTTTCCACTTGGTTGATTTCACCCCTGAGTTTGATTATTTCCTGCCGTCTACTCCTCTTGGGTGAATTTGCTTCCTTTTGTTCTAGTGCTTTTAGGTGTGTTGTCAAGCTGCTAATGTGTGCTCCCTCTAGTTTCCTTTTGGAGGCACTCAGAGCTATGAGTTTTCCTCTTAGAAATGCTTTCATTGCGTCCCATAAATTTGGGTATGTTGTGGCTTCATTTTCATTGAACTCTAAAAAGTCCTTAATTTCTTTCTTTATTCCTTCCTTGACCAAGGTATCATTGAGAAGAGTGTTGTTCAGTTTCCACGTGAAGGTTGGCTTTCTATTATTTATTTTGTTATTGAAGATCAGCCTTAGTCCATGGTGATCTGATAGGATGCATGGGACAATTTCAATATTTTTATATCTGTTGAGGCCTGCTTTGTGACCAATTATGTGGTCAATTTTGGAGAAGGTACCATGAGGTGCTGAGAAGAAGGTATATCCTTTCGTTTTAGGATAGAATGTTCTGTAGATATCTGCCAGATCCATTTGATTCATAATTTCTCTTAGTTTCACTGTGTCCCTGTTTAGTTTCTGTTTCCATGATCTGTCCATTGCTGAAATTGGTGTGTTGAAGTCTCCCACTATTATTGTATGAGGTGCAATGTGTGCTTTGAGCTTTACTAAAGTTTCTTTAATGAATGTGGCTGCCTTTGTATTTGGAGCATAGATATTCAGGATTGATAGTTCCTCTTGGAGGATTTTACCTTTGATGAGTATGAAGTGTCCCTCCCTGTCTTTTTTAATGACTTTGGGTTGGAAGTCAATCTTATTAGATATTAGAATGGCTACTCCGGCTTGTTTCTTCATGCCATTTGCTTGGAAAATTGTTTTCCAGCCTTTCATTCTGAGGTAGTGTCTATCCTTTTCTCTGAGATGAGTTTCCTGTAAGCAGCAAAATGTTGGGTCTTGTTTGTGTAGCCAGTTTGTTAGTCTATGTCTTTTTATCGGGGAGTTGAGTCCATTGATATTAAGAGATATTAAGGAAAAGTAATTGTTGTTTCCTGTTATTTTTGTTGTTAAAGTTGGCATTCTGTTCTTGTGGCTGTCTTCTCTTAGGTTTGTTGAGGGATTACCTTCTTGTTGTTTCTAGGGCGTGGTTCCTGTCCTTGTATTGGTTTTTTTCTGTTATTATCCTTTGAAGGGCTGGATTCATGGAGAGATAATGTGTGAATTTGGTTTTGTCGTGGAATACTTTGGTTTCTCCATCTATGTTAATTGAGAGTTTGGCTGGGTATAGTAGCCTGGGCTGGAATTTGTGTTCTTTTAGTGTCTGTATAACATCCATCCAGGATCTTCTGGCTTTCATAGTCTCTGGTGAAAAATCTGGTGTAATTCTGATAGGCTTGCCTTTATATGTTACTTGGCCTTTTTCTCTTACTGCTTTTAGTATTCTATCTTTATTTAGAGCATTTGTTGCTCTGATTATTATGTGTCGGGAGGTATTTCTTTTCTGGTCCAGTCTATTTGGAGTTCTGTAGGCTTCTTGTATGTTCATGGGCATCTCTTTCTTTAGATTTGGGAAGTTTTCTTCTATAATTTTGTTGAAGATGTTTGCTGGTCCTTTGAGTTGAAAATCTTCATTCTCATCCACTCCTATTATCCGTAGGTTTGGTCTTCTCATTGTGTCCTGTATTTCTTGGATGTTTTGAGTTAGGATCTTTCTGCATTTTACATTTTCCTTGATTGTTGTGCCGATGTTCTCTATGGAATCTTCTGCACCTGAGATTCTCTCTTCCATCTCTTGTATTCTGTTGCTGATGCTCGTATCTATGGTTCCAGATTTCTTTCCTAGGGTTTCTATCTCCAGTGTTGCCTCATTTTGGGTTTTCTTTATTGTGTCTACTTCCCTTTTTAGGTCTATTATGGTTTTGTTCATTTCCATCATCTGTTTGGATGTGTTTTCCTGTTTTTCTGTAAGGACTTCTACCTGTTTGATTATGTTATCGTGTTTTTCTTTAAGGATTTGTAACTCTTTAGCAGTGTTCTCCTGCAATTCTTTAAGGGATTTTTGTGCTGTCTCTTTATTGTCTTCTGCCTGTTTAGCAGTGTTCTCCTGCATTTCTTTAAGTGTGTTATTAAAGTCCTTCTTGAAGTTCTCTATCATCATCAGGAGATATGCTTTTAATCCGTGTCTAGCTTTTCCGGTGTGTTGGGGTGCCCTGGACTGGGCGAAGTGGGGGTGCTGGGTTCTGATGATGGTGAGTGGTCTTGGTTTCTGTTAGTAAGATTATTACGTTTACCTTTCGCCATCTGGTAATCTCTGGGGTTAGTTGTTATCGTTGTCACTGTTTAAAGATTGGAGCAGAAGCTGTGTTCCACTCACCAGCAGTCTCTAAATCCTGCGGCGGGGGTCGTGGGTAGCTGATGGTACCCCGGTGCTGGTCCAGCCGGAAGAGGCCTGTGGTCCTACACAGGCCGTTTTTCTGCTTCACTAACTAATGCAGTCTCTGGTCCTGCGTGCAATTGGATTGGAGCAGAAGCTGTGTTCCACTCTCCAGAAGTCTTAAGATCCTGTGGTGGGTGTTGTGGGTAGCTGGTGAGTGTCAGCCAACCCTGCGCCCCAGCTGCCCTGGTGCTTTTCTGACCGGAAGAGGGTTGTGGCCCTATGTAGGCCGGATTTCTCTCTCCCCAACCAGAGCAGTCTCAGGTCCCGCGTGATTGGACTGGAACGGAAGCTGTGTTCCACTCACCAGCAGTCCCAAAATCCTGCGGCGGGGGTCGTGGGTAGCTGGCGGGTGTCAGGCAACCCTGCGCTCCCGCTACCCCGGTGCTGATCTGGCCGGATGAGGCCTGTGGCCCTACTCAGGCCGGTTTCTGCTTCCCTAACTAATGCAGTCTCAGGTCCCGCGCAATTGGATTGGAGCAGAAGCTGTGTTCCACTCACCAGCAGTCCCAAAATCCTGCGGCGGGGGTCGTGGGTAGCTGGCGGGTGTCAGGCAACCCTGCGCTCCCGCTACCCCGGCGCTGATCTGGCTGGCTGAGGCCTGTGGCCCTACTCAGACCGGTTTCTGCTTCCCTAACTAATGCAGTCTCAGGTCCCGCGCAATTGGATTGGAGCAGAAGCTGTGTTCCACTCACCAGCAGTCCCAAAATCCTGTGGCGGGGGTCGTGGGTAGCTGGCGGGTGTCAGGCAACCCTGCGCTCCCGCTACCCCAGCGCTGATCCGGCCGGATGAGGCCTGTGGCACTACTCAGGCCGGTTTCTGCTTCCCTAACTAATGCAGTCTCAGGTCCCGCGCAATTGGATTGGACCCTTTGTATTTCTTTAAGTGTGTTATTAAAGTCCTTCTTGAAGTCCTCTACCATCATCAGGAGATATGCTTTTAGATCCGTGTCTAGCTTTTCTGGTGTGTTGGGGTGCCCTGGACTGGGTGAAGTGGGAGTGTTGGGTTCTGATGATGGTGAGTGGTCTTGGTTTCTGTTAGTAAGATTATTACGTTTACCTTTCGCCATCTGGTAATCTCTGGGGTTAGTTGTTGTCGTTGTCACTGTTTAAAGATTGGAGCAGAAGCTGTGTTCCACTCACCAGCTGTCTCAAAATCCTGTGGGGGGGTCGTGGGTAGCTGGCAGTACCCCGGTGCTGGTCCAGCCGGAAGAGGCCTGTGGTCCTACTCAGGCCGGTTTTCTGCTTCCCTAACTAATGCAGTCTCAGGTCCCACATGCAATTGGATTGGAGCAGAAGCTGTGTTCCACTCTCCAGAAGTCTTAAGATCCTGTGGCGGGTGTTGTGGGTAGCTGGCGAGTGTTAGCCGACCCTGTGCTCTAGCTACCCTGGTGCTGATCCGGCCGGATGAGGCCTGTGGCCCTACTCAGGCCGGTTTCTGCTTCCCTAACTAATGCAGTCCCAGGTCCCGTGTGCAATTGGATTGGATCAGAAGCTGTGTTCCACTCACCAGAAGTCTTAAGATCCTGTGGCGGATGTTGTGGGTAGCTGGCGAGTGTCAGCCGACCCTGAGCCCTAGCTACCCCCGGGGATTTTCTGACTGGAAGAGGCTTGTGGCCCTACGTAGGCCGGATTTCTCCCTCCCCAACCAGAGCAGTCTCAGGTCCCGAGTGATTGGACTGGAGCAGAAGCTGTGTTCCACTCACCAGCAGTCTCAAAATCCTGTGGTGGGGGTCTTGGGTAGCTGGCGGGTGTCAGCCGACCCTGCGCTCTAGCTACCCCAGTGCTGATCCGGCCGGATGAGGCCTGTGGCCCTACTCAGGCCGGTTTCTGCTTCCCTAACTAATGCAGTCCCAGGTCCCGTGTGCAATTGGATTGGAGCAGAAGCTGTGTTCCACTCACCAGAAGTCTTTTAAAAAGAATGAATTTATGAAATTCCTAGCCAAATGGATGGACCTGGAGGGCATCATCTTGAGTGAAGTAACACAATCACAAAAGAACTCACACAATATGTATTCATTGATAAGTGGATATTAGCCCAAAACTTAGGATACCCAAGATATAAGATACAATTTGATAAACGCATGAAACTCAAGAAGAATGAAGACCAAAGTGTGGACACTGTGCACCTTCTTAGAATTGGGAACAAAACACCCAGGGAAGGAGTTACAGAGACAAAGTTAGTAGCTGTGATGAAAGGATGGACCATTTAGAGACTGCTGTATCCAGGGATCCGTCCCATAATCAGCTTCTAAACGCTGACACCATTGCATACACTAGCAAGATTTTGCTGAAAGGACCCAAATATAGCTGTCTCTTGTGAGACGATGCCGGGGCCTAGCAAACACAGGAGTGGATGTTCACAGTCAGCTATTGGATGTATCACAGGGCTCCCAATGGAGAAGCTAGAGAAAGTACCCAAGGAGCTAAAGGGATCTGCAACCCTATTGTTGGAACAACATGATGTACTAACCAGAACCCTGGAGCTCTTGTCTCTAGCTGCATATGTATCGAAAGATGGTCTAGTCGGCCATCAATGGAAAGAGAGGCCCATTGGACTTGCAAACTTTATATGCCCCAATATAGGGGAATGCCAGGGCCAAAAGAATGGGAATGGGTGGGTAGGGAAGTGGGGGGCACTATGGGGGACTTTTGGGATAGTATTGGAAATGTAATTGAGGAAAATATGTAATAAAAAAAAAAAAAAAAAGATCCTGTGGCGGGTGTTGTGGGTAGCTGGCGAGTGTCAGCCGACCCTGCGCCCTAGCTACCCCCGGGGCTTTTCTGACTGGAAGAGGCTTGTGGCCCTTAGTAGGCTGAATTTCTCCCTCCCCAACCAAAGCAGTCTCAGGTCCCGTGTGATTGGACTGGAGCAGAAGCTGTGTTCCACTCACCAGCAGTCTCAAAATCCTGTGGCGGGGGTCGTGGGTAGATGGCGGGTGTCCATTGTGACACTGTTAATGATAAGAACAAAGTTTAAACTCTGGAGTTTCCATATTGTCTCAGATCCTTATTTTTAAGATTTCTGAGCGCTAGAAGGAAAATTAGAAACATGAGTGGATCGGAGTGCAAGTATTCTGAAGAAATGGGATGAATTATGTCATTTATTTTTGTAATTTTTTTCATTTAAAATTCTTTTTATTGGCTTTTCTTATTTTCTTGGTTTGTTCTCTCCTTCTCCCTCTCCTTCCTCCCCTCATCCTGGTCCTTGTCCTTATCCTCGTCCTCGTCCTCCTCGTCCTCCTCGTCCTCCTCGTCCTCCTCATCTTCCTCGTCCTCCTCCTCCTTCTCCTCGTCCTCCTCCTCCTCGTCCTCGTCTTCCTCCTCCTCCTCCTCGTTCTCCTCCTCCTCCTTTTTCTTTTCTTTCTTTCTTTCTTTCTTTCTTTCTTTCTTTCTCTCTCTCTCTCTCTCTCTCTCTCTCTCTCTCTCTCTCTCTCTCTCTCTCTCCCTCCCATATCTCTCCCCCATATCTCTCCCCTCCTCACCTCAACCCATAATGCTTTAGCTAATGATGGGACTCCACTTTCTATGTGCAGTTTGGTCTGGTTTAAGGTGTTTTGTGCATGCTGCTACAACTGCTGTGAATTCACATGTGCAACCTCCCTGCTGTGTTCAGAAAATACTGTTTCCTTTTAGTCACCAGCCACCTATGGCTCTTCAAATATTTATGTCTCTTCTGCAATGATCCCTGAGATTTTGGAGAAAAGGGTGTGATATAGATATTCTTTTTAGGGCTGACTAATTCACCACCTCATTCTCTGCACCTCAACCAGTTGTGCTTCTCTGTGCTGTTGTCTATTGCAAAACAGAACTTCTCTGATGAGTCAAAGATGGGTTAATCTCTAGATATAGCAGTGACTCTTTAGGAGTTGGTTTAGTTCTTTGTCCACCTAGCAGAATAATAGTATTAGGTTACTAAGGCGTATGCCCTATTCTGATGTAGGTTTTTTTGCTTTAATAGTGGTACCAGGTACAGGTGTCTATCTGTGGAGCATGCACATCACTCTTCAACATTATAAAATCAAAACTGTAGAGAATGTCTGCTAGGAGGGCACCAGCTTGACTTTTCCATGTTCTATGACTCCAGTGTGTGTATTCTTCATTCACAGTGTCCAAGTGGCACTCACCTGGAAGCTTCATCCCTACTAAGTAGTCTTTTTCATACTAGGAAGTGGAAATGTTCTGTATGTCCATTGGCTAATGATTGGACAACAAAAATGTGGTACATGTATGTAATGGAATGCCATTCAGGTACATGGAAAAACGAAGTTATTAAATCTATCAGTAAGAGAACAGAACTCGAAGAATTACTGTGAGGTAGCTCAGACACAGGAGGATACATGAATTGTAAATAAAGCAGCAATGCACATGGCTGGGCAAATATATCTGTAGTAGGATATAAAGGAATATGCCCAGAAGTTATACAGCTAGATCATGTTATAGATATATTTTCAGCTATTTGAGGAAACTCCATTGTGATTGTCCCAGTATGTTCTCCTATCAGCCATGAAAATGTGTTCATCTTTCTCCATACCCATGACAGCATTTGTCACTACTTGATTTTTGGATCTTAACCATTCTGATGGGAGTTTTGATGAAATTTCAAAGTAGTTTTAATTTGCATTTTCCTGACAACTAGGGGTGTTGAACTTTAAAAAAAAAAGTTTTAAAAAGTTTCACAGCCACTTTATTTTATCTTTTGAAAACTCCATTTAATTAATTCCATGCCCTATTTTTAAAATTGGATTGTTTCTTTTTTCTTTTTTTGATGTTTAGTTTTCTTGAGTTCTTTTGTATAGCTTATAAAGATATTTTCTAATTCTTTTAGGTGCCTTTACTTGAATGATTTTTTTTTTCTGTACAGAAGAAACTTTTTAGTTTCAAGAGGTTCTAATTATCAGTTGCAGTTGTGAATACTTGTGTGTCTGGGTTCAGTTCAGTAAGTCCTTTCCTATGCCAAGGAGTTAGAGAACTCCTTACTTTTTCCTCTGAATTTCCATGTGTCAGGTCTTAAGTTGAGGTTCTTAATTGTTTGGAGTTGAGGTCTACACAGGAGGAAACACACTGACGGAGCTTCATTCTTCTACACATTGCTTTCTTGCTTCCATCTTCAGGTGCATTCTTCAGCTTCCCTTTCAGTACCTTAGAGTTTTCATTGTATAGGTCTTTCACATCCTTGAGCAGATGTATTCCAAGATATTTTATTTTGTGCCCGAGGCCACTGTGAATGATGAAGTTGCTTTTCTCGTTCATTCCTTTACCTTTTTGCCATCTGTGTATAAGAATATTTTTATTTATTTATTTATTTGCGTGTAAATTTTGTGTCATGGTACTTCCTGAATGCACTTTAGGTGTACTGAATCAGGTTTAGGTAATTTCCAAGTAGGATTTTAAGGGTCTTTATGTGTGGAATTCTATTGTCTGCAAATAAAATTGACCTTTTTCTGTTCTGTTTTCAACCTCTTTACCTCTTTCACTGGTTTTCTTGACTGCAGTATAGATGAAAAATATCCCTCATAGTGTCAAAGATGAGAGCATTGGATCCCCAAATCACAGTGGCACTGTTTGAGGGAGGATTAGGTCTTAAAATTTTGCTGGAGGAAGTATGGTCCTGGGTGGGGGTAGAGGATGGTTTAGAGTAAAGTCCTTTGACAGGCCTAGCTCAATCTGTGTACTTCATGTTTGTATTTGGAGAGGTGATCAGTCAGTTTCTTGTTCCTGCCACCATGTATGCTACTTGCTGCCATATTTTCTTGTCTTGAAGGACTCTTATTCCTGTTGAACCATAGGAACAAATAAACTTTGCTTTCTATAATTTGCTTTTGATCACAGTGTTTAATCACAGCAACAAAAACGTACATAATACATTGTCTCAGTTACTATATTGAATAAAAGGGGAGTGAGTTGATATTCTTGTCATGTTCCTAATTTTGCAGAAAAATTTCTTGAGATTTTCTCTATTTAGCAAAATCTTGGCTGTAGGCTTGCTGTATATTTCTTTTCTTATGTTGAGATATATCTGTGGTACTCAGAGATTTCTCTAGGACTTTTATCATAAAGACATGCTGGATTTTAATCAAAAGCCTTTTCTGCATCTAGTGAAATGATGCTGTGTTTTCTGTCCTTACAATGCTCAGAATAGAGTTATTTCACAGCAGGGTTGTGATCTCAAGATCCTCTGCTTTTCTGATATTTGGAGAAGCAGCCTCTCCAATTTTTATATTTCTACTCTATGATCTAGTACCTTCAACAGTTTGGTTAAATAGCATAGAACAAGTTTCTCTTGATAGTATGAACTCTTTTGGGTCTCAAGACCCCATAAGTAAAGTGGAGGTTCTCAGAGAACTTACAAAGCTTTGGGACACTGTATCATATGTGATAGCTGATCACACATTCCTCAGTTGTAAGAACAAGGAAAAGGGAGACAGGGTCTCCCTAGAAAGCATCCTTAGGACTTGAGCAACTGAAAATGGAAATAGGCTAAGAAAGAGTGATGGTTACCTACATGGATTCCCAACAGTTTGTACTGACTACAGGGTACCAGGTAAAAAGCAGTGCTGGGATCAGGGGAGTCCCAAAAAGAAGAAGACGGGCCAGGAATAGGTGGTTACTACTGACAAGCAGCCATGGGACATGAGTGACCCAAAGAAAGTGAATTCTTAATGGATTAAAGATCACAAATGAGATTGTGCACACACACACACACACACACACACACACACACACACACACATTTTGTATTGCTTTTACATTCATATTTATTTTGACATGAACAGTTAATAAAAGATATATCCTCTTAATAGTTTTTAAATCCTTAGTTGAAATTTCTTTAGCAAACCAATTTCTACATGAAATTAGAGCCCCAGTCAGTAAATAATGCACATTTGCACACTATTTTAGTGAACTTTCTATGAATGTGTTTTTGTATATTTAAATATGACTTTAACCTGTTCTGAATTATTTCCTTCCTTTGAGCTACTCTATGTTGTGTGCGACAGAAGCCAGGTTCTGCCTTATCTTATTTGACTACATTTTACAAACTAACAGTTCCATTTTGAGTTCAGATACTGAGACTCCTGTCATCCCAGCATGAACCATTGGGCATAAGCTTATTTATGTGAGTGAAAAAGTGCCACCTAGGAACAATTTGATGTAGACTTGAGAGATGTGGGCATGTGGACATATTAAAACATTATCCCATAAACCAGACCTGTTATTTATTGAACACTTTAGATGTATAACGACCTCTCACCCAGCTAATAAAAGGTGGGTTCTAACACTAGAACATGATGATATCCACAGACCTGTACTTTGACCTGGTGGGTGTGTGCCATAGAATCAACAGGCAAATGACTCCAGACATTTACTGGAGACTCAGCTCAGTATAGTCTCCACAACTTGAGATCCACTCATTATTCTTCCTCTTAGTCCTGCATTAGTCTTGTACATGGCTTGACTTGACTTGAATCTCTTGAGCCTCTGCATTGAATTACCACTTCTTGAAACAGCTCTGTAGAACACTTTCTATGACTAATTACTATCCCATAGAACCAACCACCTGCAGTGACTCTCTCTGCATCTTTATCTGCTTTGCCTCTGTCTTCAGTAAGATTTCTTTGAATTCAATAGCTTCTGAACTTCTTTAACCTTTTAACCATTCTATGGCATGTATTTATAACTATTTCTATATATAACTGTGTAAGTGTGATGGTATATGATTAAGATTTAATAATATTGGTTAAGATGGGAATAGAAGAACTGAGAATTGCCAACAGCTTCACTGTCAGCTGAAATCAGTGTTAGCTGGTAAATTTAGGGCAATAAAATAAACATAACTTATGAATATATTGTTATTCAATAAATTCTGACAATGGGAAAAATCACAAATGTGATAATATTCTACACTCATGGCATACAACCAGATTATTGTCATTTCAACAGTTTTATATAAGTACCAAAATATTTAAAATTAGAATATAACTAGAAATAAAAATACAGTCTTTAACTGTCACTTTTTTTGTTCACAAGAATCTATTTATCTGACTTGTAACACTATAGATTAATTTTGCTTATTTAAAAACTTTCTACTCAACAAACAGTTGTAAGCAGTGATGGATTATAAGATGAACTTATTTTGGTTTATTAGATACCTTCAGTTTTTTTGTGTGTGATTGATGTAGTAATATACATTTTACTTATAGAGTGTCACTATTTTAATTACTGTTAGTTTATATTAATCTTCTATGTCATCAGTGTTTTAAATTATAATTGAGAAAGTGAGAGAAAAAGACAGGGAGAAAGAGGAGATGTACAATTTTTAATTTTCCTTTTCAAATTCTTAATGGATGTGATGTAGAACAATTCCTTTTCTATTGTCTAGACATTTGATACTTCTTTTCTGTGAAGTAGCTCTGAAGTACTTATAGATTCACTACTAATGGGCGTAGCTATTTTTCCCTCATAAAAAATATGAAGTTCAAATATGGCAATGATTATACAACTCTGTGAATGAGATACTTTTACTAGTTAGTTTTTATATTTAACTTGGCATATACTATGGTTATTTTGTGAGGGGGATCTCTGCAGGTGTCAAGAGATGCCGCAGACCCTCTGGGTCCCTGTGTCTGCGTGGAACGGGGTCTCTCAACGTGGGTGGGCAAAGCGTGGATGAATGAGTGACAAACAGGCACACACAGGAGAGTTCGTGTGTAGAATCTGAATGTAATTTTACAATTCGAGCTTCAGACTTTTTATACAGAAGACAATATAGAAGTTGAGTGACATAGCCGCAAGGTACAAATGAGGTAACCGGATGCTTAATGATTCTTACACAGAACAGAGGAATGAAAACACAAAGATCGGAAGGAACTGGGCAGTAAAATAACTGAGACAAAGTCAGCTCTATCTAAGGTCAGCTATAGTCATAGAAGCTAGGTGTGAGAACTTTTCACTCCTAGGGCAAGGGCTTTCACACCCAAGTCATGGTTCTAACTAGGGAGTTCCGTTCTAGCTAACCATCTCATGAATAATGCAATACTCTAACTAGGAAGTTCCATTCTAGCTAATCATCTCATGAATGTGTAATACCAGGGGCAGTACTGAAATCCAAGCCCAAGGTCTTGCTAAGGACGAACTAGGACTGTTGGAACACTGGTTTAGCTATGTCAGAATTCAATCTTAAAAGGCACTTATGATAGGAAAATATTGAAAGAGAGCACGTGGATCCATACACTAGACTAACTCGGGAATGGAACTCGGGAATGAAAAATTACTGTATGGGTAGGGAATGCTAGACTTCAGGAGGAGAGCTTCCTTGAAGCCCTTTTGCCTCATGAGTGACTTTTAAGCCTTTCGGCCTGTCCAGTTGACTCAACCGGAGAGTGTAGCAAAGAGAGACAGCAATTTGTCTGATGCCAGGGGTTATTGCCAGTGTATTTAAATCCAATATAATTTGAAATTTAAGTTTTCCAGTGTAATACAATCCCTAATTCAGTACAAGGTATAATTACATTGAAACTGAATTCAGGATACATTTTATTTCTTCCAAGAAGATGGGTTCTGGCGGTAGCCTATCTATATTAGCTTAAGGGCCTAGGGAAGGATAAAGCATGGTCTCAGTCATACAGAAGGTATAGAGGTCATTTGGGCTATTAGCCACCTTTGGTCCTGGTTATAGGCACTTGGAGGACCTGCTGACTATACAGGTAATATAAGAGTCATTTTCTTGCTATTTCTTGTTCCAGTTGTGGGAACTTGGGAGTGCTACTTGCTATATGGGTAATTTAAAGGTCAATTAAATTACTGGCCACCTCTGGTCCTGATTATAGAAGCTAGACGTGTTCTTACTCAAATGTTAACACATATCATTAGGTTATTAATCCTCAAAAATTCCCAGCTTTCTGGATGAAAGAACAGGCTTTGTATCCTTTGTACTAAAAATACAATCCTGCATGTTTAATATTCCTGATTTACTTGGAAAGCTGTGGGCAGAAAGACATTTGTGCCCCTAACAAGTTTGGAAGAAGGAGCTTCCATTGAGAAAATATACTCACCAGAATTGTGTATTTTCTTGATCACAGATTGATAGGGGTGGAGCCATCTCATAGGAATTGATGCCTACCCATAGATGTGTTGTTTTAGATATAAGAAAGCAGGCTGAGCCAGCCACAAGTAGTAAGACAATAACTAGTGTTTCTCCATGGCCTCTGCATTAGTTCCTGCCTTAAGGTCCTGCTCTGACTTCTTTAAATGACAGACTATAAGCAGTAACATAAAATAAACCCAAATTGCTTTAAAAATTGTGTTATATCAAAGCAAGAGAAACTCTAAGACTGTAGTAAACTAGTAAAAGTGATTCCTTTTATATGTAAACTATGTTAATAAATATTTTAAAGGCAAATAAAACTTAATAAAGATTATTATTGTTGTGTTTATAAAAAGATAAAGGGAAAGGGAATATGTTTTGGTGGATGTGTAGTCAGGTGTGGGGAAAGAGGGTGCCTCTGAGGGCCCATGCTGAGACATCCCTTCCGCCTTAGAGACCAACCACAGCGTGGTATAGTATAGAATAGAGTTTATTCAGGGAAGGGAGTTGGGAGGGGAGAGAGAGAGAGACAAAGACAGAGAGACAGAGAGAGACAGAGGGAGAGAAAGTAGAAGAGTAGAGGCTGGCCATGAGCACATGGAGAGAGAGGGGGGAGTGGAATGGGGAGAGAGGGGGTTATGGGGGAGAGGACAGAGAGGGAGCACGAAGGCAAGAGCAAGAGAGCGGAGAGGGCAATCAGCCCCTTTATTAGTGAGTGAGACACACCTGTCTGTTGCAGGCAACTGTGGGGAAGAGCTTAGGAAAAATGCTAACAAATATGATTTCTGTATTTAATACTAATAACTTTTTAAGCATTAGAAATAGTATTTTACCTTTTAAAATATTTTCCTCAATTATATTTCTGACCTATCCTGCAATTATTTTGTTGTTTTCTTCAAGCTTGGAATGAGTTCTTTATTTCTTGTACATAATTGTTTATTAATTTAATGAAGCTGATGTTAGGAAAGACATTCTTGTTGGCTGGCCAGGGGAACCTCTGACCACTTCTTCTCAAAGACTAAAACAAACATTCAGCATTCATGAGCAACGTTTTCAAAGAACGGATTCAGAAAACCTGGAATGTCTTATCCTTGAAGACTGAAGTATGCCTCCTAATTGTACAGTTGTGAAGGGAAAATGTAATGCGATTTTTCTATAATTTTGAAACTTCTTTTATACATATATATAAAAGAAACAAGTCAAAATTAAGCAAACATCAACACTAGTATTTTGTTGCGTGGTAAGTAAGAAGCATTAAATAAAAGACACTACATCAATTTAAAAAGCGGAAATTATTTGGGTTAAATGATATTAATGCTACGACTATGAAGGAAAGATTGCATAGTTTTAAATTGCATCTATGGGAAGATATAATTAGACCCCATTTCTAAATTTATCTTAAGATTTCACTTTTGATGTGAGTGGTAGTCTTATCAGTGAGTCTTTAGAGAGTGCATATTAAAGAATTGGTTATAAAGAACAGGTTCACTGAGGCATGGAGCCCAGCAACTCCAAATCTACAAGTACAACAGGGCGGGTATTTTCTCTAGTTCCTTCATTGGGGACCCTGTGCTTTGTCCAATGGATGACTGTGAACATCCACTTCTATATTTCTCAGGCACTGGCAGAGCTTCTCAGGAGACAGCTTTATCAGGTTCCTGTCATCAAGCTCTTGTTGGCATCTGCAATAGTGTTTGGTGATTGTTTATGGGATGGATCCCCAGGTGGGGCAGTCTCTGGATGGTCCTTCCTTCAGTCTCTGCTCCAAACTTTGTCTCTGTAACTCCTTCCATGGGTATTTTGTTCCCCCTTCTAAGAAGGGTTCAAGTATCACACTTTGGTCGTCTTCTTCTTCTTCTTCTTCTTCTTCTTCTTCTTCTTCTTCTTCTTCTTCTTCTTCTTCTTCTTCTGTTTCCATTTTTATTTGATGTTTCCAAACATAAAAAAGAAAGTCAAGATTCTTCCAATTCTTACAACAGTTTGAATGCAACCATCTCAGATGAGACCATGCAAAGCAGTCCTTGTACACATACCCTTTTCTCTCCTTCACGTTTGCTGCTTCATACAGTGTGACTGACAGAACTGGATGGCTTGTCCTTGGTGGGTGCTGAATAAAACGGGGCAGCTAAATTTTCCAGTTCCATGTGGTCTTCTTTTTTCTTGAGTTTCATGTGTTTTGCAAATTTTACCTTTGGTATTCTGAGCTTCTGGGCTAATATCCACTTATCAGTGAGTACATATCATGTGTGTTCTTTTGTGATTGGTTTACCTCACTTAGGATGATACCCTCCAGAGCCATCCATTTGACTAAGAATTTCATAAATTCATTGTTTTTAGTAGCTGCCTAGTACTCCATTGTGTGGATGTACTGGCAAATCTAAATTCTTAAGGTAGCTGCTGGAAACTCATTCTTGCTGTGAGAGGCTGGCCTTCTAGGTAGCATAATAAATATGAGTCTCTTCTATCTTCTTTTACCTAAACTTTTTTGTTAAATGACAACTCATCCAACACATACATACACTGGGTTGACACATAAAATTATTGTGATAAATTTAAAACTGTTGTTGACACAGACCATGAGGACATAAGTCAGTGAGCGAGTACTTGCCTAACTCGTGTAAACTCTGAGACTGAGGCCTGGAACTGTTGCCACTAAAGGACTATGGGAAATGTATGTTAGTCTCTTAAACTGAAATGTACTCTCTGAGGCATTTATCTGATAGATTTTAATTTCCTGCCAAGACAGTTTCTCCATGAAGTCATCTATTTGTCAACCTTTTCACCTCTGTAACTTCTAGATTCCATAGTTCTTAAGCTTTATAGATGCCATTAAAAATTATGTACATAAAGTATAAATTTAAATATTCAAGTTTTGTATTTGTTTTTCCTAAGAAGGCAAAAGGACTACCAGATAATTTTCAGCACTTGTGTAAAAGAATAAAAACAGATAAAAAAGATGAAAAGGCTAAAATGCAATTTAATTCAATTTAATAATCTGAACACAGGATTCAGCTCCATTTTACTTCCTGGTTCCCCTTTAATACTTGAACCATATATTTTATATTTTTCCTTCCTAAGCTTGCTACACTTGTTTAAAATGCACTTCTTGAGACTTAACCAAAGAGCAACGTCTCTGCTGTTTTTTTTTTTTTTTGAGATTTTTATGTAAATGGAATTAACATAAATCTCTTTACCTTCGCTTTAGGTAGACTCTTCAAACAAGGGCAAAAAGCAGCCACATTCTTCACCAAAATATCACAAAAATAGTCTTTAGGCCACATATTGAAATTCTTCTCCACCAGTACATCTTGGGTCACGTCTGCACAGTTCAAACCACACTCAGTAATAAAGTCTTCCATATTCCTACAAGGATAGCCCATTAAGTTCCACTTAAATCATTCTACTGCTTTCAATGTCCCCACATCCACCGTCCTTCAAGCAAAAGCATTGGTTAAGCCTTCATCATCCTCCCAAACCCAGGTCTCAGAGAGTTGGGGGTGGAGGGATAGACCATGCTAGGAAATTTTTTGGTAAGATTGATCAGGTTGGAAGCCCTGGGAACCTCTGAGAGGACAGTAGGTGTTTCACCAGCTTTCTACCAGGCCCCTGTCAAGTGACCACACTCTCTACATAGGAACGTGGCCTAAGGTCATGTAGATCAGAACTGAGTTCTCCATGATATTGAGGGAGGCATCTAGAGGCCCTGAGGGTTTAGCCAATAAACTTCCCTTCCAGGACATTCTTTCCTGCATCCTCCACTCCTTTCTGGTCCACCCTGAGAAGGTGGTATGGAAACCATTTTTCAAGATGAACAATCAGTAAACAGTTTGGAACCAAGGACTGTCTATTTCATCAAGAATCACTGTGGGGAACATGGAGAAGGCCTTTGTCTATAGAGCCGAGCCATCTAAGCCTCACACAGAAGGTACCTCTGCATTCCCAGACAACCATCACTAAGCTAAGGACAATCACCAATGAGCTAAGCCAGAGTTCCCCATTCCCCCAACCTAGGGCTCTTCCTCAGCCAGTTGGCATTCCCAATTCCCCTTGACCCAGTGGCTGGGTCTGGATGTCCAGGAGTTTGGGAGCCCCCAGCCCCGGCTCTTCATTGCAATTCTGAGGACCCCTACCCTCCATTCCCGACTCCTCTGAGATGGTTTCCATCAGTGACTGGATGCCTGGTAGTCACATTTTAGACTGTATTTTCCCACCTCTGAGTAGTGTAGTGCATCACTCAAGCCTAGCACTGGATAGCAGCAATGCAGGGTAAATGCAGTCTGGTGATTGATTCACTTTCTCCTCACCCAGTAGCTTTCCCCCACCCCATCGGTGGGGTGAAATGCAGAACCACGGGAGCTATGTAGAAGAAGGGCAGAAATATTGTAAGATCCAATGAGGATAGAAGACACCAAGGAAACAAGGCCTTCTAGTCACCACAGGTCTGATGTATATATGAACCCATACAGAGTATGGCAGCATTCACAGGGCCTACACAGGTCTAAGTCACATGGAGTCCTTTTGCAGAGAAGGGAAGCAGACATAAGGCCTCATCCCTAACCTAGAAGCTATTTCCAATTGATAACTGCTCACAAAGGTAAAATTAGCTTTCTTCAATGGAATCTCACAGAGTTTAAGAACCACATTATAGGATAGGCCTCTTGCCCAGCAATAGCATAACAGCACAAAACAAACGTAATGGTACTTTTGGAGGTTTGTTGGTTTCTCATGATGCTTCCTTCCTCTTCCCCAGATATTTTGCATTTGTAGTATGGTTTCTCATTTTGTTTTCATGGGATTCCTGTGTATGTGTACATCTCAGTGTCTATATGTATTTCATGTGCTGTTTCTTTGGCTCTTCTTTTTTCTGTTTGTTTTTATTAATTTTAGATCTCTATTGATATTCTAATGAAAAAGAAAAAAGTGTTTGGATTTAGGTGGTAGGGGAAGTTGGGAGGATCTGAGAGGAGTTGGGGGGAAGAAAAACCATATTATTGTCAATGAAAAAAATAACTATTTTCAATTTTAGAAAAGTCCAGAGTAGGATGGATTCATGTAGAATTTTACCAGACCTTAGAAGAAGAACCATCAATTTTCAAATATTTCTGTAAAACAGAAAGTGAAGGAACATTTTCAAATTCTTCTTATGGAACTATTATTACCATAATGCCAAAACAAGACAAAAGACAGGCACGGGGCTGTGAGATCTTTCAGAGAAGTTGGAGGAGATGATGAAGAGACTTCAGAGCCAGAAAGGAATATAGGGACTCATCATCATGAACAAAGAATCCTTCCCATTATGGCCACCATGGACTGCCCTACATTATCATGGTATGCCAACATTACACAAAACTTTGTCTTGAAGAGCATCATGTGTGAAATTGACCCCCAGAACCACTTCATCTTCCTTAATATTTGCTTCACAAGTAGATAGATAGATAGATAGATAGACAGATAGATAGATAGATAGATAGATAGACAGACAGACAGACAGACAGACAGACAGACAGACAGACAGATAGATAGATAGATAGATAGATAGAATTATGATTGTACCGGATATGGACAATTTTCATAAACCACTCTCTTGGATCTCTGTGCCATTCCTTAATTTAAGTTAATGCCCTATACATGCTAGCCATGTCAGTTGGAACATGGCAGGTGTCTGAAAGCCCATACACACCAGGCCAATGATCCTGGAGCCTAGGCCAGCAACTCTGCCTACTGCACCAAGCAACTCTCGCTGCTTCCCCAGTTTGTCTCTAGGAAGATTTTTAAGATATTCATTTCTAGTGTTGCAGGAATAGCTGATGCGAAGCCCACACCCAGCTAGCTTCCTTGTGATATTCAAGTTATTTGTTGTCCTTGAATGGCTGTTCTGCTTTGTTTGTCCCTTTTACTAAAAATAGTGACAGCGATATAAAATCCCATAACCTCAAAGAGTCAAAGAAATAAAAAAAACCCAATTAATAAAATTATAAATCAATATTTCTAAGGAAGCGGTATGCAACTATGCTCAATAAAAATGTTTGTGAAGCAAATCCAAGAACATATGAAAAGAATAATATATCACAATCAGTGTGGCTTCATCCTAGAGATGCAAATCTAATCTTTGTGAAGTTTTTTTTTTATTTTATACAGATTTTCATTTTTTCTTTAAAAAAAGAAAGATGGCAGGATAAATGAAGGCAGTAAGAAAATGAGACTCAAAAATAAATGAGAAGGTAAAAGGCATAAATCTTGCTCTCTGATAGTTTAAAAATCAAAAGACATGGTAAATTTGCCTTTAGGTCTCGTGTGTTGATGATGCATATATGTATATATGCCTAATGATCATTTAAATACTAGCCTAGTAGAAACAAACATACAGGCTAGTTTTTTAAGACTTTTTTTTTTTGGTTGATGATGCTTTTGTTGATGTTATTTATATTCTTTTGTAAATTTGTATGAAACCCTAATTTTTCCTTTTCTGTTATTTAAGGAATTCTAATAAATTCATATATGTATGTTTAAATATTTCAATTTAGGAAAGTGGAAAATTGGTCCTGATGGATGCTACTAACCTGAGGTGAAAGAAAAAGACATTGGAGGAACCTGCTACTAATGCCTTCTTACCTCTTAGCAGTCACCCATCTACCACGTGGCCATTTTCTAATTCAAAATCAATTTAGTTGCAACTTATCCTTCTGTAAAAAGTAAAATGCCTAATCATTTGTGTAGCTATCATTGTGGTCCATGGAATACTTACTTTATAATATACAAAAATACTTTCAAACATTGTTAGTCCTAATATCAGAGTTAATTCCGCATAACTAAGGGTATATAAAATCTGTGAACCTTTCTCCCGGAACTCCAATGTTGCCCACTGTAACTTGTCCCTCGATTCTTGTAATGATGGATGTAATGTCTTTCTGTTTTGGGCCATAGAATGGCCTTGCTGTCTCCCACCCACTGTGTGCTTTTTGGAATATTTTATCACGCGTTGAGCCAATTCCATTGATTTCCATCCTTAGCTGCTATATTCAAAGTGGCTTCTTCTTTTCCATTTTGCATGCTGACACCAGCCATTGCTCCCTGACACAATGCCCATTTAATCTCTTTATGAGAGAATACTTGCTCACATCTGAACCTACTTAAAAGAAACATTAAAGTTAAGTTTTAGCTTTTAGAATTCTAAGAAATTCTGCATAGTTTCTGTGGCTCCATGTTGAAAGAAGCTGGGCAAGAACAAAATCAATTTAGTTTTACCTCATGTAGCTTTTTGACCCGGGCTCTGACAGCTTTAAACAGAAGTAGATTTAATATTCTTTCTAGGCCTTTCACACAATGGCTATTATCCTCCGTGGAGAAGCCTTTGTTTTTCTACTGAAATCTAAGAGAGGCACTTCAGGAGCATGAAGGAGGAGTACAAGCTGAGGAAGTTATGAGTAAGTTATTAAAGTGGAGACTAGCTTGACATTTCCTAAGTCCTATAGAACGCTAAAGACATTTAGTTTTAAACTGAGACCGCAGAATAGCTTTAAAGAGTTACATCCTGTTAAGTTCTGTTGTGCTTAAGTATTTCACTCTTATTCATCTTATGCTAACAGGGAAAACATATTTACATTGAATGTGCTCTTTGTTCATAAGATTATAGAAAAGATCATGTATAATATTATTCATTCATTACAGGTGCAGTCGTTCTCAGAAAGAACAGGATTCGTAGGTTTTAAGAGCAATGGAATGATTGCTTGCTGTGGATATAGTCAGTTTTCCAAATAAATTATTGTGTACTTGTCACTGCCAATTGATACTTTCTATGGCAGAATGACTTATATCCTGCCTTGAAAAACTTGCCAGTAGGTGATTATATTATGAAAATTACTACAATAGCTAACATGCCATCGCAGCTTTAAGCTTGACCTAAGCTACAACACAGAGAGATTCTGTCTCAAACAATTAAGCAATACATGCCAGGATATGTGTAAGTGACCTAGCAGGCAAAACCCTGCAAGTTGTCCTTTGACCTCCACATGAACACTGTGGCCCATGAGTGCCATACAAGCAACACAGACTGGCCGACAGGAAAGAGAAACATGTGCTGAGAATTTAGTTTATATAAGGTATGGATACCACAACGTCCCCTCCACCCTACCATGGCATCATGTCCATTTGCACAAAGCTTTTGATTATGGATTTCAAATTTTTATAAATTAATTATTATACTTATCCTGTTATAGCAAGACAAATTGACAACTGAGTTAGACGGGCTATATATTTTATAGATTGAAATATATAATATATATTAAATAGAGTAGAGAAACACAGCAGTTGACACAAATAGGCAATTATATACTTTAGAAAATATAGGTAATATTTTGATATGTAAATTTCTGAGCTACAAATCAAGGAATGGATGGCAAATTCAAGTATGTGGGTTAGGCTTTAGTTTCGTTTGTTTTGTTTTTTTTTTATAAACTCAATACAATCTAGAGTGATTTACAAAGAGGGATTAACTTCAACACATGACCTACAGGCAATTCTGTGAGGCATTTTCTCTGTTAAAGATTATGAGGGAGAGTCCACCTCATCTAGGTGGTGCTGATCAAAGGTATATGGGGTCCTGGGTTTTAAAAGGAAGCAGACTGAGCAAGCCATATGGGGCCAGCCAGTAAGAATCCTTCATTGTCTTTGCTGCTGTGCCTACTCTCATGTTTCTTGCCTGTTTCAATTCCTGCTTTGGCTTCCCCCAGTGATCCAACTCTTACCAGGTCTTGTAAGTCAAGAAACCCCTCTCCCCTTCAAGTTTTTGGTCATGATCATTATCTCAACAATGGAAACCTAACAGAGATACCAAAGTGCGGTCCTTACATCTGTCTGGTTGATCTACACTTGCTCTTCACAGCACTTTTTCCACTACTCATGAATCCCCATGTCTTCTGCTGATTGTTCATAATCTGACCTCTAGCTCTTGTTTCTTCTTACTCTGAACTTCTTATATAGTTGCCCAGTTAAAATTTTTATACCAATTCTAATATACCAATAAGGAAGAGTTGAAAGGCCAGTCCAGGATGACCTGATTTTAAAAATATATGCACAGTAAGACAATATACAATCCATGCTTTGACTTCATATTAACTTTTAACTTCACTTGCCTTTTGGCTCTCCAAAAGGCTCCTCTTGGAGACCTCAGGCCAGTAGATCTGTGTTCTATTTCTCTGTACTTCTATTTCTACCTATTCAGGGTATGATTTCTGTGAAGGGCACACATAAAAGATATACATTACACAAGAGCCTATGTTTGGATTCATTATTTCCACCTTGAAAACCTCTAGCAATCGTATCTTTGAATGTAAGTTTTATTGGTGATGTCTAATAGGATAACTTAGCCTGCCATTTGGCCATGTCCCTCTATCTCATTCACATTCAGAATTGATGATGCCCAGGGTCAGAGAATTCTGGTAAAACACTCAGTGCTGCATGTTCAGCAAACTGAAGTTAGAAAGGAAACATTTTATGTCAAAGAATATATAGGTACTGACAGTTCAACGAAAACCTGTTTTCACAACCTGCTTCCATCACAGACAGACACAGCAGTTGTCTTATCAGACTCATGATCATCCAGGGACTATGGTCAGTGTCATGGGGAGCATCTTGTAACCCGAGTTGGTACTTGGATTGGGTTATCCACAATTCGTCTTCTAACTATGCAGTTGGTGCTCAGTTCCTTTACCTGCATGTACTTACTCTATAAACACGTACTATATAGACTCCTTGCTCAGTAATGCATCCAAAACCCATGGATCTATACCTACATCTTTCTCAGAACAATGACATAATTTTCTTCTTTTCTAACAAAAATTAAATGTTGTTTCTACTCAAACACATTCTAATATACCAATAAGGAAGAGTTGAAAGGCCAGTCCAGGATGACCTGATTTTAAAAATATATGCACAGTAAGACAAAAACCATATCATCAAATGAACTTTTAAGGAGAATATTCTATATTTTATGAGCATGTAAAATTGTACATATAGTGACAAAAATCTGGTGCATTTGGGGAAGGTATATGAGCAGTAGGGAAAAAATGATTATATGACATAATTTCTCAGCCAAATCAGAGTACCACCATCACTATGTCCTTTAATAACAAATGAAGTCTACTGAAAAAAAAACCCTAGACAATAATTGGGGCCCTTAAATATCTTCTGATTTGAAGTCTGTTGCTCCATGCAGTATATTATAATCTTTTCTATTATTTGATTTAAAGATTTGTTGCTAATTTTCACTAGAATCCATAGTCTTTTTGAGTGTATATAAGTTTGTTTCTGATAAAGAAAAGTCCTACCAGAATTTCCACAGTATTGGGTAGATAGATGCTTAAGTGTGATTACCTATCCAACAGCTCTCTAAAAGTTTTATTTTGTTTTATTTTCCATAAAAAGTGTGTAAAAGATTCAAGGGTTCTATACAGTTGTCAATAATAGCAGAATCTGTCTTTTATAAGTTAGCTATTTTAGAGAATGAACAATTGTGATTGTGGCTTAATTTTGTATTTTTGGATGACTATAAACTACATACAGAGTAGTATTTATAATATAATTTGTTAAAATTAAAAAAATAATTTTAGTAAAATAAAATTTATGAAATAACAATTTATAAATACAAAATTTCATTATATTTTTTCTTTTTATTTATATTTTACTTGATTACCTTCTATTTGATGGGCTTGTATAAGTTCTTTATTTACTTTGAATAAGAATTCTTGGTCACCAAAGGGGTTCTATAGATCCTCTAAGCATCATGGGCTATTGCCAAGGCAATTGGTTACCCTCCATAAAAGACGGAAAGTGCATACTTCTAAAGACACCCCTTACTTGTGGCCTGGAGAAATGTATGTAATGGGTGGTGCCCAACTAGAAGCCTAAAACCTACTGCCTACTACTGTTAAGGGTGCTGAAGGAGAAAAATAATCATCAATTTCCCCTTGCACAAAGCCTGTGACCTACAACAGTGAACAGCCTATAAAATATGCTGCTTCAATAGTGACATAAATATTATAGGAGTAACCAACCACTGTTTGCTTGAAGCCCACTTAAGGCTCACTCCATGAGATGTTGCCCAGATGTTACACTGCCTAAGTGGCCAAGAACATGCGACTGGATAGTCATGGGCCTACGGGAAAACATATTACTATTATTTTCATAAAGGAACATAGAAATAAAATGACTCCTAATGACGTATTTCTATATCCACAGATCAGAGGATTACTCAACTTCCACCATAGAAGCTTCCTTTTACAGTAAATGATAATTAACATAAAGAGTCACAACTGGACAGTGTACAGAGAGGGAGATACTTTGGAGCCTTCATCCCTAATTGGAATGTCTTTATCAAATCCCTCAAGCCCCAAACATCTGTACAGATGTGGATGTGAAAAGATTATAAGATCCAGACATGATGGATGACTCCAAGGATATAGCATCTGCCAAACATAACTGGGCTGATAAATATATGAATTCATGGACTTTGAAACCGTACACTTAACTTATAAAATTCAAGCCAGACCAAAATCTCATGATGGAGAAGATGAAATAGATACAAAGTCCCTTCCATTACCAAGAATCCATTTGTAATTTATACCTACTGGGCAAAGGAAAAGTCAGTTTTCTTCAGTGGAGGGCACCTGAGTGTATCAACCATACTCTAGGACATGACCAAGATTAGTTGGCCAATGCAAAAAGACATGTGTGTGTGTGTGTGTGTGTGTGTGTGTGTTTGTGTGCATGTGCACGCGCGCACGCACACTCGTGCATGTGCCTTTTCTTCTGCTTGAGTGGATTTTTTTGTTGTTATCATATTGCATTTGTTCTTGTTGCTTTGCTTTGTTCTTTTCACTGAGGTAGACAGAATAAATTAACAAACATGAGGTTGGGTAGATAGAGGGGTGGGAAGAATTGGAAGAGGTGAAATAATATCAAAATATACTAAATGAAGAAAATGTAGTAATAATAATAATAGCCATGTAAATATATTTTAAACATTATACACTGTATGGCTTATTTATTGAATACAGTATATAGTAATAATCTCTGAGGTACCAGACACATGGGTTCAATTCCTCTCCTCTACAATAGCAGACTCCTTAGTGATAAAGAATTCTGCTGATGTGTACTTCCTAATCTTTTGCATAGGGGTGCACTTACCTGAGACTTAGACTCTCTAGTTCTAACTGTTACTAAAACTCTTATGTTATAGATGATATTTCCATCCATTGATCCTTTATAGTTTTCATATAGGATTTATATTGATGCTATTACCACCATTTAAACTTTTCTGAGGCCATCATAAATTTAACTACTACTTAAGATCAATCTACAGCTTTTCGTTATTTGTATACTACTCAAGCAAACTAGATCAGAAGCTTTAGATCAGTAGTTCTCAACCTGAGGGTTGTGACCCTTTCTGGAGAGTTGAATGACCCTTTCACAGGGCTGCCTTAGACCATTAGAAAACACAGATATTGATGTCACCACAATTCTTAACAGCAGTAAAATTGCAGTTATGAAGTAATTTTATAGTTGGGGGTTACCACAACACAGGCATCTGTATTAAAGAGTCACAGAATTAGGAATGTTGAGAACCACTGCTTTGGATGGTTCTCTGTCTCCTCTGTGTTTCTGTCTCTGTCTCTGTCTCTGTCTCTGTCTCTGTCTCTCTAGCCCCCCACTCAAAAGATAGAATATGATGCTTTTATGTTTAAGAGTACTAAATTAAAGCAGAATTTTTCATTAAAATTGTATATTTATGTCTGATCATTTTTCACAGCCACATTCCATCTGATGTGCATTATTCCATTCAAGCTGATTATTTTACAAGTTTCAAAAGTGCTAATCAAGTATCCTCATTGGAGCCAAGTCATTTTCTTTTAACCACAGGGGAAATGTGTGATAAATAAATGATCCCATTCAATGAGATAAGAACCCAGAACGTAATTACTAGCACTACCATTTAGATGGTAACCATGTTGCCTGTTTTACCAGAGATTTAAAATATCCACTACAACTTCTGGTCATGGCTTATTAGCTATATCTATCCTATGTGGGTGTTTATATTTATTAAATAGGGGCCACTCTATTTCCCATTTTCTATCTTCCCACCACATCTGGGTTAACTGCTTATATGTGTCATTTGAGTTTTCTGTTTCGTTTTGTTGAGATTACTATGTAGCCTCAGCTTGCCTGCAATTCCCTATGTAGACCAGGGTGTCCTCAAACTCACAGAGATCTATCTGCTTCTGGTTTCTGAGTGCTACAATTACAGACATGAGTAACCATGTTCAGCTCTATGCTTCATTTGAAACATTTAATACAGCTATATCTCAGAAATGTTTAATTTCTAGTATTATGTATTTATTATTTTCTAACAGCTCCAGTTTGATTAATTACATTGTTATTTGTTGTTTTAGAATAAAGAAAAATTCAATCTCTGAATTTAAATAATGATTTTATTTATTGACTTTGTTGCTTCCTGAGGTTTTATTGTGGTAATGAAGGCATTGCTGCTGGTGGTCTGCTTGATTTCTGAGGGGAAAAAATCTCCAATGTATATCAGGCTGTCCTTGAACTCCCAACCTCCTTACCTCAGCTTCTTGAGTGAAGGTTAGGATTAAGTATCACAACATCTAATTTGCAACATCCAGTTTTATTCTGGGCACTTTGATAGAATTCTTTGTGTCTTGGTTTTTTAATTCTACATAAAGAGGAGAGTCAATATCCTTTGAAGGAATATTTTGAACTTAGATAAGTTATTTTAAAAGCCACATGGACACTAAATTTGTGTGTGTGTAAAACAAAGAGCAAAATTATTTAACAAAACATTTTCTTAAAACTATTACATACCTTTGAATTAAATAGGAAATTAGTAATGGTGGTTCACCCTTACAGTCAGAACCACTGGAAGTATTATCTAAGTGCAGTACTAGAAGAACATTTATACTGAGATTCATATGTTGGAAGATGAGAGAGAAATGAAATAAGCTAAGCATTCAATGAAGGCTTTGGAGAAACACTGTTAGAGTAAACACAATTAACATGAAGAAATAAATAAGACATGTTGTAAAACCATTATCAAAGAAAAATAGACAGCAGCAAAATAAATATTTCCCTGCAAAGAACAAGAGGGAGTTAGACTATGCCAGCCATAATGGCCTGCATCTGCCATCTCAGCACTGTGGAGGAGGAGGCAAGAGGATTGAGGATTAGAAACCAGGGCACATCTCACAAAGAGCTAGAGGCTGGGATGGGTGGTACAGTACTTGCTGGGCAGGCACAAAGCCTGCCTTTAGCAATAAAGGGGGGAAAAGTAATGGTGAAGTGAAAACAGGATCAGGAGTTAAAGGTCCTCCTTAGTTACATGGCTAGCTCTATGCCAGTGTAGGTATAGAAAAGCCCCTTTCTCAACAACAAGCAAACCTAAAAACTAAAACAGGTAACCAGTAACAACATCAGTGAAAACAAAAACAAACAAAAACTAACCAGAGAGAATGTCAAATATACATGAAAAAGTAGAAAGGATATTAAAATATGCAAATGTATTGGCATACTTTTAATTCTAGCCTTTGGGAGACATAAACATGCTATGAGTTTGAGGTCAGTCTGGTCTACGCAGTGAGTTCCAGACTAGCTGTGTCTATACCAAAAGTGAGTGCACAATGACTCTCTGTTTCAAAAAGTAAAAACAAAACAAAACAATAAAGAAACTATTACACTTTTAAAACATACTATAAATAGCAGAGAAATATATATTAAAATAAAAATGAAATGGATAACTATCTTCCATTTTGCTTCTCACATACAAAAATATTATGCTCAGGGAGTTTCACTTTATTCACCCAGCTCACAATCCCTTTCCAGTTTTTGTGTGTTTGCTCTCCTATGTGACCACCCTCCGGACAAAGAAGTAAAAATAAGGGGAGAAAAAAAAAAGGTCCAAGCCGGGCATGGTGGCACACGCCTTTAATCCCAGCACTCAGGAGGCAGAGGCAGGCGGATTTCTGACGTCGAGGTAAGCCTGGTATACAAAGTGAGTTACAGGACAGCCAGAGCTATACAGAGAAACCCTGTCAAAAAAAAAAAAAAAAAAGGGCCAACTTATGTTATCTATGTATTCAGTGGAGCATGGTCCAACTCTCAGTGGCCTGGCCTTAAATAGAACCGAGTCCTTCCCCACCCATGTCTGCCAAAGCTTTCAATTGTTCAGAGCTACACTTCAGCTTCACCATCACAATTGTTGTAGAGTTCTCTTCTGTTGATTCCTGTCTAGACAGTTACTTTGGGGGGGGGGGGAGGAGATTGGGAGGTGGGGCTTAAGAGTTGTCACAGAAGCCTTCCAATTCCCTCCCTCTCAACTGTGCATCTTCAGTCATCAATATCACCGCAAACATAGCCTCCTTGTTCTTCACAGTCAATAGGAGTATCGATCATGGGCCTCCACAGACCACAATGCAGTAGGACCACAGACCCAGGCAAAGCCCTTGAAGGTTACCTTACCTACTGGAACCATGGACATCAACACGGACTCATGTGGCAGTGCAGACCACTCACAATATGGCTCGCAGGAGCCGTACAACCTACAAACATCTACATGGCTTTAGGCTGTAGCATAGACCAGAGATATCCAGATACCTATATGGCCCTTCTTCGTACGTAACGTGCCAAAACATCAGCTGTTAGGCTCTGGCTGGGCGGTTCAAAATGAATAAATTTCTAAAAACAAACAAACTAAAAAAAAAAAAACCTAACAAACAAAAAACCAATAAAAGTAAGAGACAATGGTAAACTATACTACAATTGTATGTGTTAAAGAAATTAATACTACGAATTCCTCTTTAAAAGGTTCCATATGCAAACAATTTTAGAGATGTTACAAATGAGCAGTAAAAATCCTCCTCCCCAAACAATGTCGAATAATGTTTTATCACAGTGGTGAAGGATCACAGAAGAAAAGAAAATATTTCAAGTTTCAAAAATATTTAATTTAAAATGCCAGAAAATACCCTTATTTTCAATAGTCTTCCCACAGTTATAATCAGTGTTACTGGAGAGGGGTTGTATAAGAATGGAAGGGAAGAAATAAAATTATTTTTATTTGATGACTACATTGCCATCACAATAAAAGCAAGTTTTATAGAAAAAGAACATGTAATTATCACAAAGAATGAGGCAGTTCTTAGAGATTGTTGCTTAGCAAGTCAATTCAAACCAATCAATAGTGATCTTGTCTAAGACAATTAATTGAACAGAAGTGTACACTAAAGAAATTACACTTGAAAAGTGTCTAGGCATGAGCCTTGAAAAAAATGGTTTACAGTATTTAAGAGGAAAAATGTTGCTCTCTGTTAGATAACAGAAAGAGGTAAAATTACTGAGTAGTAAAATGTTGAAAATTTCCAAGTTAATGTACCTGTTTAATACACTTTGAATTCAACTTTCACCTAAAGTTTTTGAGCTACAGTAAATATTCTAAATTGATATAAATGCTTCTATAATATAGAAGCAACTTCTGTAAAACCTGCACATGCCATCTCGACAAACACTATGCTACATTGCAATACTATAGTGTTTCAAATAAAACAGGGATAAACATATAGGCTAACTGACTGAATAAACTAAGAACGAATAAAAACACCCATACATATAGTAATTACAACATGATGTTTAATTAATTTGGTGCAAACATCTATAGGGAAAGGACTGGTCTTTTTGAGTGTTAGGAAGTTACTTAAGTATATAAAATAATGAAAACAAATATACTATTACTATACTATACAAATATACTATTTTAAGGTTGACTTAATGTAGATATGAATTATGTTAACAAACTGCTAATGTTAACAGAAGTTGGTGGAACTCATTATGGTTTTGATGTCTGGTATACATGAGCTGAACAGTATCCTCCAATGAAGAAAAAAATAGCTTCATCCTATGTAGTCAAAAAGCTGAGCAATTAGCTTAATTTGACTTTTTAAAAACTATTCAAAATCATCATTAATTAGAGAAAGAGTAAACATGAATGAAATGTCTCTCCATCTTCATAGATACTAGAGTTTGATGTATTCTCCAATGTGTCATATGTTCAAAGTTTGAGCCCCAGTTGGTGGAGTTGCTGGTCAACTAAGAGCTACCCATATTCCAGAAACAAGTGTGTTCTTATTAGTGCCAATAGCTATGTCATCAGCAAAAACGTGACAGAATTCCACCATTGTTGTATTTTCATTATATGTATACTCCATACGTCCTTTAAGGCCCAACATCACCATCTGTCCTGTAGTTGTCTCTATTCCTACTCAGAGGAAGCCATTTTCTCCCCTGTGCCACCTCATGTATCTCTTGCATGAGGTCTGTTGTGTGGCATGGCTTTTGTGGTTTCTTCATTGCCAAGATAATATTTCACCACAAACAAACAAACAAAAAACCCAACAACAAACAACACAACCTTTTCAGGATTAGGATTCCTTTACAGATTAGGGTCCCTGGATTGTGAGGATTTATAACTTGATGGTGTTATTGAGATGGTGAGGTACAGCTAGTCTCTGTAGACATGGATAAACGTATCTTTGTTCCTAACCTTCTGATTCTTTCCTAGACAACCTAAGTGATCAGCTTTGCTCCACAGAGCCCACTTCTGTCTTTACCAGGTCCAGGAACATCAGAGCAGGAATTGCCTACCAGAGGACTAAAAACAAGTAATCTGTGATCCAAGGTAAATAGTTTTCCTATTCAAATTATTGTTCTCAGCTGTTTATCACAGCATCAAGATGCTTGAATTGAACCTGGGTGGGTTGAAGCAGAATAACTGTAACTAGCTTGAGTTACAGAATGAAATCTGGCCAACCTCTTCCCAAGAAAGGGGAGAATTAGGAAATACAATAAGACAGTAAAGATTTAGCCAACTGAGAACATATACAATCTATTATAAACTATGATTACAGGGACCCTAACTTATAGCAACTGCATTGGAAAGAAATCTATCTGCACTAAAAGAACCTAGGTATGACTTTTCTTATGCCTGTCAGTTAAAAAATTCTAGCCCAGAGAAATTCTTGCAGTGAGAACACAGCTAACATGTTGAAAATAATGAATAAAAGATATGCGATTTGGGACACTCTATAACATTATGCATCATTTAGAAGCTAAAGAACAAGTTGTGCATACAATATCCAAATGTGATTTTGAACATTTGACAACTAGAGTTGCCTTTATTAAAGCTTGTGTTAGAAAATAATCCATACACTCCTACCAAGAATGACTGTCCATGAATACAAAAAGGTACCTGGCATGGTGGAGCTGTGTCTCACTCCAATAAGTTTCATTTAGGGAAAGGGGTAATTTTGAGAACTCTTATAGTGAATCCTTTCTTTGCAAGAATATATAATTTTGCAGATAACAGACAAGCAATGATAATAATAAGAAATGTAAGTCCTGAGATTTGGGGCGCTGGCCCTGCACTTACTCCTACAACACCTAGAGGTAGCCCTCACTCCAGGTGCTCTAAAATGCCCAGGATCACAGGATCACAAAGGAAGCTAAACTCCCAGGAGATGGGACACACCCAGGAACACTGGAACTTCAAGAGTACAGCTGGGGCCACAACGCCTTTCCCAACACCCAGTGTAACTGGGAGCCCCACAGGAACCAGGGAAACACAAACCCCCTCCCAGCCAGAAGTAAGGGTTCCATCCAGCTTGTACCTGTGCCTGGAGCAAACCCAGGGTTCTGGATCCCCACCATCCCCTGCAACACACAGAGAAAGCTTGACTCCCAGTAGCTCTGACACAACAGGATCTCAGGAGCTTGGTCACACAAGGATTTCAGGATCCCAGGGGCACCTTGCCTCTCAGGAGTTCTGACACACCCAGTTTCTCAGGATCACAGGATCACAGAATCACACTATCACAGAGACAGCTGGAGTCTGAGGAGTTCTGACACAACCAGGATCACAGAAAGGACAGGCTCCAGTCAGAGACAGCAAGGGAGGTAGCACTAGAGATAACCAGATGGTAAAAGGCAAGCACAAGAACAATAGCAACAGATATGAAGCCTACTTGGGATCATCAGAACCCAGTTCTCCCACTACAGCAAGTCCTGGATACCCCATCACACTGGAAAAGCAAGACTCAGATTTAAAATCACATTTCATGATGATTATTGAGGACTTTAAGAAGGAAAAAATAACTACCTTAAGGAAATACAGGAGAACACAGGTAAACATGTAGAAGACTTTAAAGAGAAAACACAAAAATCCCTTAAAGAATTACAGGAAAACACAACCAAACAGGTGAAGGAATAGAACAAAAATAGTCTAAAAATGGAAATAAAAACAATAAAGAAATCACAAAGGGAGACAACTCTGGAGATAGAAATTCTAGGAAAGAGACCAGGAGTCATAGATGCAAACATCACCAACAGAATACAAGAGATAAAAGAGAGAATCTCAGTTGCAGAAGATACCATAGAAAATATTGACAAAACAGTCAAAGAAAATGCAAAATGCAAAAAGCTCCTAAACCCAAACATCCAGGAAATCCAGGATGCAATGAGGACAAAACCTAAGGATAATAGGTATAGAAGAGAGCAAACATTCCCAAAGTACAGAGCCAATAAATACCTTCAACAAAATTATAGGAAAAAAAAAAGTTCCTAAAGAAATAGGTGCCCATGAACATACAAGAAGCCTATAGAACTCCAAATAGACTAACCCAGAAAAGAAATTCCTCCTGTGACATTATCAAACACCAAATGCACAAAACAAAGAAAGAATATTTAAAGCAGTAAGGGGAAAAGGTCAAGTAACATATAAAGGCAGACCTACCAGAATTACAGCAGACTTCTCACCAAAGACTATAAAAGCCAGAAGAATCTGAACAGATATCATACAGACACTAAGAGAACAAAAATGCCAGTCCAGGCTACTATACTCAGCAAAACTCTCAATTACCATAGATGGAGAAACCAAAATATTACATGACAAAACCAAATTTACACAATATCTTTTTAAAAATACAGCCGTACAAAGGATAATAAATGGAAAACTCCAACATAAGGAAGGAAAGTATACCCTAGAAAAAGCAAGAAATTAATCTTCTTTCAACAAACCCCAAAGATAGTCACACAAACCTAATTCCACGTCTAACAACAAAAATAACAGGAAGCAACAATCACTTTTCCTTAACATTTCTTAATATCAGTGGACCTAATTACCCAAGAAAAAAGCCATAGACTAAGAGACTGGATATGTAAACAGGACATAGCATTTTGCTGCATACAGGAAATGCACCTCAGTGACAAAGACAAATACTATCTCAGAGTAAAAGGCTGATGGTCCCAAGAAACAAGAAGATATAGTCATTCTAATATGGAATAAAATCAACTTTCAACCTGAAGTTATCAAAAATGAAAAGTAAGGATACTTTCTACTCATCAAAGGAAATATCTACCAAGATGAACTTTCAATTCTGAATATCTATGCTCCAAATGCAAGTGCACTCACATTCATAAAAGAATCTTTACTAAAGCTCAAAGCACACATTGCACCTCACATAATAGTAGTGGGAGACTTCAACATCCCACTCTCAGCAATGGACAGATCATGAAAACAGAAACTAAACAGAAACACAGTGAAACTAACAGAAGTTATGGACCAAATGGATTTAACAGCTATCTATAAAACATTTCATCGTAAACCCAAAGGATATACCTTCTTCTCAGCACCTCATGGTACTTTCTCCAAAACTGACCATATTAATTGGTCACAAAATGGGCCTCAACAAATACAAGAAGACTGTAACAATCCCATACATTTTCTCAGATCACCAAGGACAAAGTTTGGTCATCATCAACAGCAAAAACAACAGTAAGCCCACATACACATGGAAGCTGAACAACAAACAATGCTCTGTTCAATGATAACTTGGTAAAGGAAGAAATAAAAAAAGAAATTAAAGACTTTTAAAATTTAATGAAAATGAAGGCACAACATACCAAAATCTTTGTGACACAATGAAAGCAGTGCTGAGAGGAAAACTCATAGCTCTGAGTGTCTACAAAAAGAAACTTGAGGGAGCATACACTAACAGCTTGACAGCACACCTGAAAGCTCTAGAACAAAAAGAAGCAATTACACCCAAGAGGAGTAGACAGCAGGAAATAATTAAACTCAGGGCTGAAATCAACCAAGTAAAAACAAGAACTATAAAAAGAATCAACAAAACCAGGAGCTAGATCTTTGAAAAACTCAATAAGATACCAGCCTAACCAGAGGGCACAGAGTCAGTATTCAAATTAACAAAATCAGAAATGAAAAGGGAGATATAACAACAGAAACCAAGGAAATCCAAAACAAACCCCAAAACAAACAAACAAAACAAACAACCCCCCTCCCCCCAAAAAGAAACCATCAGATCCTACTACCAAAGCCTACACTTAACAAAACTGGAAAGTCTGGATGAAATGGGCAAGTTTCTAGACAGATACCAGGTACCAAAGTTAAATCAGGATTAGATAAATGATCTAAACAATCACATATCCCCTAAAGTAATAGAAGAAGTCATTAACAGTCTCTTAAACAAAAAAAAAAAGCCCAGAACCAAATGGGTTTAGTGCAGAATTCCATCAGACCTTCAAATACGACCTAATACCAATACTCTTTAATCTATTCCACAAAATAGAAACAGAAGGAACACTACCCAATTTGTTATATGAAGCCACAATTATGGTTATACCTAAACCACAGAAAGACCCAACAAAGAAAGAACTTCAGACCAATTTCCCTTAAGAATATTGGTGCAAAAATACTCAATAAAATTCTCAAAAAACAAATCCAAGAACACATCAAAATGATCATCCATCATGATCAAGTAGGCTTCATCTCAGGGATGCACGAATGGTTCAATATATGGAAATTCATCAAATAATCCACCATATAAACCAACGCAAAGGAACACACACACACTAATCTCACTAGATGCTGAGAAAGAATTTGACAAAATTCAACACCCCTTCATGGTAAAAGTCTTGGAAAGATTAGGAATTCAAGACTCATACCTAAACATAGTAAAAGCAATATACAGCAAACCAGTAGCTTACATCAAACTAAATGGAGAGAAACATGAAACAATCCCATTAAAATTAGAAACTAGACACGGCTGTCCACTCTCTCCCTACCTATTCAATATAGTACTCTAAATCCTAGCCAGAGAAATTAGACAACAAAAGGAGGTCAAAGGGATACAAATTGGAAAGGAAGAAGTCAACTGTCACTATTTGCAGATGATATGATAGTATACATAAATGACCCCAAAAATTCCACGAGAACTCCTAAACCTGATAAACAACTTCAGCAAAGTGGCTGGATATAAAATTAAGTCAAACAAATCAGTAGCCTTCCTCTACTCCAAGGACAAATGGGCTGAAAAAGAAATTAGGCAAATAACACCCTTCAAACAGTCACAAATATATAGACTACCTTGGTGGTGTGACTCTAACCAAGCAAGTGAAAGATCTGTTTGACAGTCACTTCAAATCTCTGAAGAAAGAAATTGAAGATCTCAGAATATGGAAAGATCTCCTACGCTCATGGATTGGCAGGATTAATATAGTAAAAATGGCCATCTAGCTGAAAGCAATCTACAGATTCAGTGCAATCCCCACCAAAATTCCAGCTCAATTCTTCACAGAGTTAGGATGAGCAATTTGCAAATTCATTTGGAATAACAAAATACCCAGGATATCGAAAACTATTCTCAACAATAAAAGAACTTCTGGGGGAAATCACCCTCCCTGACCTCAAGCTGTATTACAAAACAATAGTGATAAAACCTGTATTGTATTGGGACAGAGACAGGCAGGTAGATCAATGGAATAGAACTTAAGATCCAGAAATTAACCCACACACCTATGGTCACTTGATGTTTGACAAAGGAGCTTAAATCATTCAGTGGAAAAAAGACAGCATTTTTAACAAATGGTACTGGTTCAAGTGGTGGTCAGCATGTAGAAGAATGCACATTGATCCGTTCTTATCTCCTTGTACAAAGCTCAATTAAAAGTGGATCAAGAGACTTCATATAAAACCAGATATACTAAAACTAAGGGAAGAGAAAGTGGGAAGAGCCTTGAACACATGGACATGGGAAATTTTCGTGAACACAACACCAACACAATAACACCAGGCTTATGTTCTAAGATCATCAATAGACAAACGCGACCTCATAAAATTGCAAAGCTTCTGTAAGGCAAAGGACACTGTCAATAGGAAAAAATTGCAACCAACAGATTGGGAAAAGATCTTTACCAATGCTACATCTGATTGAGGGCTAATATCTAAGGGTATAACTATTTCTGCTGCAACAAATAAAACCTTTTAAAATATTGGTCCTGTGAAGGCTTGATGCCCCAGTGTAGGGGAATGTATGGGCAGGGAGACAGAAGTGGGAGGGTGGATGGGTGGAGGAGCATCCTCATAGAAGCAGGGGGAGGGGGTGGAATAGGGCATTTCTGGAGGGGATTGGGAAACAGATGCTAACATTTGAAATGTAAGTAAAGGAAATATCCAATTAAGGAATAGTGAAACAAACAAACAAACAATGTAAGTCCTACTGTGAATTTTGCAAGCTTCACTGAAAATTGCACCTTCCAAAGGGTCTTGATCATTGAAATGCCTCTTTGGTGTTCAGTGACCTCAATGAATTCTAGGAATTCTAGGCATTGATTGGGTCCCAGTGAAGCAGGTTACCTAAATGATTTAGTGTACTTTGTATTTGAAGTTCAAAAAAAAAATAAGCCTTCAAAATGTAAAACCTTATATGATCTTAAGCATATATGAATTTCTAGATTTTAGTAGTTAAATAAATAATAGCAGGTTCCTTCTCTCTCCTTCTTCTCCTGTCTTCCTTTCACTTGATTTTTCTTTTTTCACATATTCCTAGAAATTTTAGAGTGAATTTGATAACTTATACAGCTACAGAGTATAGTTTTCATGATTTAAACTTGATGCTGATAGTCTATGTCATTGTTCTTCCCTCACTCATTAGTTTTATGCAAAGATCTTGCTAATTTCTCTGTTGGATTACACTTTTTCTAATCCCAAGTAAAGCTATAAGTAAAAAAACCTGCAAACAAGAAATTTTCTAGGATTTAAAAGGGAAAACTATAACCACTTAAGAATTTATAGTAGAGAGGCATTACTGTACAGAATACAGTGGACATTTCTAGTGGAATTTAGAGACTTGGAGGTGGTAAGAAAATAGCTTACAGGAAGATATAAAAAGAGAGAGATTTTGCTTTGAGGAGCTTAATGGATGTTTAAAGGAGGGATGGATGTGACGACAAACAGGCCAACAGTGCCTCACTCTGATAACCAACTTCAGTATCTCTGGTTCCTTCAGCCTTGGCTCATTCTCTGTCTCCCCCCCCCCCCCCCCCGATTTATGCCTGTTTCCCCTCTTCTCTTTCCCTTCTGGTTGTCTTTACCTCTAATGCTGCAGGTTGAACCTAGAATGTCAATCGTACTAAACACGAATCTGCTACTAAGATTTCCCCAGTCTCTGCTTTCTTATACAAAAGAAACCCAGTGATCAAATACCCTAGACAGTTACTAATCTTACAAGAGGATTCCCTTCATAGATTGCATAGAATCTATAACGTAGTTAAAAATAAATAACTTTTCTCATGTGTGAAATGATTTGTTCTTAATGTCTATTATATGGTAAGATTTTTAGAAAGTCTTAATTATTTTTTAAGCAGAGTTTAATGCTGGGTAAAGATTCCGTTTATTTAAATCAAGATATATTTTTTACTTTGTGAATGCATGGCAACATAACATCTGTTATGTTAATATTAAGAATCCTGAGAAAGTCTTTGGGGAATGGTTGTCCAAACCCTGTTGACTTGTGACAATTGTTTTTTTAATTTGCACACTGTATTAGATTTTGGTTGAAGGAGTTTTGAGCTATGATTTGACAGCTCATTGTCTTAAACACATTCATGATTCAATGGAATGATAATGTTATAATTTCCTTACGATTTTTAAATTATAATTATTTCTAGAAAAACGTGACTTTTTCATTTCCAAATATTTAGTTAGTACCTAAGTGGGAAAGCTTGTGAGCTAAAGGTCAGTATTAACTGTGGTTATTTGGTAGAAAAGTTTCCTGCTAAGATTAACTGTGTTGATTTTGCAACAATAGTCTTTTGCTAGGAACTTATGGAATCTTTTCTCTGAATCCTGCACAGAGAAACTCCAATATTTGAAATTTAAAGGCATGAGCAAAAACTTTATTAAAGGAGAAAAACAATCTGTAAACACCATATGTTACAACACGGAAACTGCAGTCTCACAGTAACCCACCTTTGACATCACACAGTACTCATCTCCGAAGTCCCTTGAAGAGTGTTAGAGCCAATCAAGGTGCCCAACTTTGACAGGACAGTGGAAGTGGTGGGTGGGGGTAGCAAATGCCAAGAATTTTTGTAAGACTTAGCTGGAACTTCTGTTGCAAAATCTTCAGACTGCCTCTTAAACAAAAGACATAAATCATCCCACAGTTCTCATGGCTAGAAATTCAGGCTGAACTGGTGGAGCTTTGATTCTTTGGGCCGCACATGAAATCTTTCTTTTGTTGTCATATGTCTTCCTTGATACAAACCCATTGTGAGGTATATGGAGTCAAATCCTCATCTTGGGAAGGTACAGACTTTATTGGATTAGAACCCATCTGTGTCCTTCCATGAAACCATAACTGACTCTAAAGGATCTATTTCCCAGTAGAATCACACTGAAGTTAGGAGTCCTGCATCCTGTTGTGTACCAGTGTCCTCCAAACTGAAAAAAATATGGATTCCAGTAATTCTTGTATGACATATGAACAAAACAGCCCAAACTGTTTGGCAGTGCACTCTTCTGAGACACATATGAGTAGGGAAGGAGGGGTTGACATTGGTCACTTGGAGAAGTTAGGAAATCAAGGACAGGGAAAAAGAACATCAGCTTTAGTGAAGCTATGGGCTCTTGCTAGTTCTGCTGAAGTACCATGTGAATGATATGGGAAGTTTCTGGGTAAATTTGTTAGGCAATAATGTGGCTACCCATGACACAGCATGGCAGTTGCTTCTCAAGACCTGCAGGTGACATAAGCTTACAAAAAGGCTAGCAGGTGTAAATTGGAAGGATTTGTGAATGTGGTTCTATCAAAAGTCACTAAAAAATGCAGTTTTTTATACTTCTTGAAGTTAATCTTCACAGAATTCATGTATGCTGGTACAGATTGCTGCACCAGAAAATAAGGGCTGCTTGATTCACACCAAACGGTCATGATTGGCTAATACTCTCTGCCTAATACTCTGTTCCACATCCCACCAGGAAAAGCACAGTCACGAAGTGGGGTAACATGCAGAGGAAGGTTTATATTCGAGATGTGCATGCTGCCTAGGAATCTCGGCCCTTAAGAGAAGGCACCTGGTAAACCTGCGAAACTTTTACTTTGAGACTTCTGTCCCAAAGGAAGGCACCATCATCCAAGATTCTTTGAAATGAACAACTTAAAGAGAAATTCTGGGCTGTGGCTACTCAGGTATTTTGCTCAGCAGAGATGCATAGCATAGATTAAAGGGACTGTGAATAACTGTTTTTCCATGCAGACTCTTGGGACCAGCTAAGTAACAGCAGAGTTATCAAATGATATCAGTGTGAATTCATTTATATTCAAAGCTTGAGATCACAAGATTATGTATATCGAGACAGCTGTGCAGTTTTTAAAATAATTCTATCCTTTTTGAATTAACACTATTTTTTCCCTCTCCATGTGGATTCACTTTGAATATAAAGTATTTGCCTAATCAAAACCTGGGCAAGAAACTGAGCACTTGAAGTGCATATTGTGTTTCCTTGTCCTATGGACAATGGTGGCCAAAGAGAGATTGAGAATTTGGAAATAAATCTTACTTCATAGTGTTTTCCTTTTCATGAAAACTGCTAGTGGGGAGAGATGTGGGGAACGGGGAGCACAGTAGCTGTTAGACATTAAATATAGGACAAAAAAGGCTGGGGACCGATCCCACCGTGCAGCATCCATGAGCTTTCTAGCCAGTGAACAATAAACAGCAAATTATGACTAGCACAGATGGTTCTTTTACTTGGGAAAAAGGAAAGAAATTGGAAGTGAAACCCTTCCGTAAGACTTTGTGTAGTCTGCTAAATGCTTTCCCTGGCTCAAAGTATGAGGGGAACATGAGGACACCTGGGCACATGCTAAATACTGCTCTTAATTTGTTGGTTTCTTTGGAGACAGACCTTCACATCATAGCTCAAGCTAGCCTGGAACTCAAAAGCAGCCCAGATTAGCCTCTGTTCATAGCAGCCCACCTTCTCTAGCCTCCTTAGCGCTGAGATTCTGGACATGAACTACCACATTAAGTACTCTAAGATGTTATTCTTAAGTGAATTGTTGTTTTGGCATTTAGTGGTCATGGGGTATCTTATGATATCAGAGTGACAAGAGATCGGGAAACTTTAGCAATGGGAAATGAAGAGGTGATAAATCCCTTCATATTCATAGTAGATTGGGGTTGTGCAGAACTGTTTTTTTTCTAATGGTGGAAGAGAAAATTTACTGCAGATAAAAGGGGGAACATAAATAGAGGCAGGGCTATGTGGGAGAGTCCAGAGAGAACATGGACAAACTAAGCTGGGCCATGTAAGAGTCGGGAGGAGCCACAGACTGAGAAGCCTGGGTCAAGAGCAGGACTCATTTTAATGAGGCTTATGGATGTGTAATTTACATGCAGTGGAGCCACCTTGTACCTGGTCAGGTAGGTGTCTCACTCAAAGTTTCTGTCCTCCTCCTAATCCTGTGTAACCCAGTTTTCTTTGCTCCCACCCTGAGTTAACAGTTACCATTGGTTTGTCTTTCCCTTGGGATCTGGATTTCTCTCTCTCTCTCTCTCTCTCTCTCTCTCTCTCTCTCTCTCTCTCTCTCTCTCTCTCTCTCCCTCCCTCCCTCCCTCCCTCCCTCCGTCCTCTCTCTCTCTCTCTTTCTTTCTTTTTTTCTTTCTTTCTCTTTTTCATTTTCTCTCTGTTTTAAATTCATTGCTTTTGGTGTTTTTCTATTTTCATTAAATTTTATGTCTTTTTAAAAAACAATGCATCATTATTTGTTTTCTTTCCCTTTTGACCTCTAAGGCCTTCTATATTTACCCCTACACCTCCTTGCTTGTTTACTTTCAAATTTATGGATTAATGGCTACATTTCCTCTGGTGTGTGTGTGTGTGTGTGTGTGTGTGTGTGTGTGTGTGTGTATACAACCTGCTCATTTCAGACCTGACAAATGGTATTGGACAAATAATTCTACTCTCTTCCCTGATAAAAGATTCTTTCTTCCTTCTTTCCTTGTTTCATTTGTTTGGTTTTTTTTTTTCTGCATTTCTAGCATTCCTTAGTTTCCTGTAGTTCTTTCTATAGGAGTGAGGCCTCATAGACTTTCAGCCTTTCAAGTTAGCATTGTCTATAGCCATTATGTTTGGGCAAGTAATGCTTAGGTTGCCATAATGCTAAAATCTCATGGGTGTAGCTTCTCTGATATGCCTAGCAAACATAGTCTTATCTCAAAACATGAAAGCTCCAGGATAGATATCACCTATCCTATGCAGCTCTGATGTCTATGCACCCACAATGATCCACATGGCACAACAACCTTAAGAGGACAGTAGTGACACACATATCTTGGTAGTAACCAACAATTCTCTAATTGAGCTTAAAGCTTGCTCAACAAAAGAAAAATCAAAACCTAGTTCAGGAAACATATCAACTAACTATGCAAGGCTGGTAAAATCATTGATCTTGGAGGAGGACTTACAACTGCCAACTAACTAAGCCAGAAATCCCAAAGTACATTCTAAAAATGGCTGTCTAACCACAGATAAGTGTAGCCCTTAATTCTTTATGAAGAAATGTCTCTTTGTAATAGTTGAACACTATTACCACATATTACAATTGATCAAAATGCAGAGCTGTGAAGCCTAGTACCAAATGATACACATGAGTTGGACCTAAGGCTCAGGAATCATTAATCTGGTTTTTATAGATTATTTTTAATTAACCAGTTAAAATATGATTGTACCTTTTGAGTCTGGATTGTTTTATTCAGATTGTGTTTGTGGTTTATATGTGTGGTTGTGTATTTATTCTTTTGATGGCTCATTCGTCTTTAAAATGTGTTTTGATTAATGCATAATAACCATGGATATTTATATGGTATAGCATAACAACTGAGTAAATAAATACAATAAGAATAAATTAAATCAGAACAATTAACCTTATATCTGTGTAGAAATTAGCAACTTCTAACGGCAGTCTTTGAATTACTTTTTTCTGGTTCATTGTGAAATATATTATGCATAGCTGTGAGTTATTCTGTGTGCTTTAGCTGTCAAGAAATTATCTTCCTATATTCAACTGGATTTTGATAACTGTTTGTTCAGTTTCTTTTTCATGCTGGTTGCTCTGAGAAATGTTCTATCCAATATCTCAAACCTTAAATAAGTTGTATTAACTTTCAAACTTTGAAATTTCTGATAAGTTTGAACTGGAGAAGGTAATACAATAAGATGCAACAAAAGATTATGGAGTAGGAAGTTTTAAGTGATAGAGATTAAGAAAACAACTTTTGGGCTCCTTTTTCTAGTGTTCCCTTTCTTGGCACCCCTTCCTTGGCTCTGTCTTCACAAACTAGAAAGGCAAGACAGTAGTTACTACAAGTAAAAAGTATTCAACATGAGCAACTTCATTTATACATTAAAAGGAAACAATCTCTGTACAAAGAGAGTCTGAGGTCTCCCTTGTAACACATACAGTTGAGGCTTTCTTGAAGTTGAAAAATAGCATCCAAATTCTAGTCTAATGTGTTTAGTAATCTCTATATTATAAAACACATAGCAGTTATATCTAAACTTAATTTCTGTTTCAGTTTAATATCAAAGTTAAAATAAGTTTCTTTTATCTCTAAGCAATCAATAGTAAATTGTAGTTTGTTTCCTGAAATTTTTATTTTAGATTTGGCAACAGATATAACTTTCTTTTAACAGATATAATCAGGGATCATACAGATATAACATTCTATTTATATATGAAATTCCATCATAAGAAAAATTGGAAACACTAAGATTTTGAGTATTTGAAACCTTGTAGAATAGTAAACTAAATGTTTTATAAGAGACTTTGTGAGCAACCTCAGAAGCTCAGCATTCTTTTATGTTAGCTATAAGGAAAGAATATATTGTACTAATATACAACAATTTACATGGAAGGTACCATGAAGAAGTATAAGTAGAAAAAGCGCTTTTCATATTTCTAAGATAGGCCCACATTAAACAAAATAATTAATTCTCTGTTAAATGAGCAAGTGAAGATGTCTCAGTAATTTTAATTTCAATACAGAAAAATTAGAGACTGGATAATGGAAATGAATTAGTCTGTCTAAAATATAATTAAACAAAAAGTCTGATTCCAAATTACTAACTTTAAAGACTGGCTGACAAACTTTAAACCTTTATTTGTTATATAACTGATACTTGTAAGTTGGAACAAAGAATATTAATTTATACAATGATAAACATTTCAATCATTTTCATGATTTAAACTTAGTTAATTTGTTAACCTGTGTATAGCTTGTAAAGGTCAAATTAAAGCACTCATGATAACATCAATCGTTTTAAGTAAAGTTGCAAAAATATGTGTTTCATATTTGCATTTATTTAAAAAAATAAAACTCCATTCCCCAGATGCCAGTCTTTGACTTCAACTTGAGTGATATATTGATGGAAGTGCTTACATCTTAAAACATTTTCTTCCCCAGAAATTAGTGTTCTGTCTTCACTTCTGTGGCGCGTTGGAGTCCCCTGCACTCTATTACATAGGCTATGCACTTGGTTACAATCTGTGGTGTTCACTTCGAGGATGGCTGCAGCTTGCTCTAGGTTGTAGTGATTCAGATAACCCTTTTAAAGTGTCTGATATTGAGCGTGCATGCCTTTCTACTGAAGCTCTTCAATTTCTGATTTTACCATATTACTTAAAGGCCTATCTTACAATCATGTATTGTTCTGTGTTCCAACAGGTAACCGCAGCTTCATTTAGGCCAGTATGTTCTTTGATATGGTTATAGTATTTCACTCAAGTCTTATGGCAATGTGTTGAATTCCTTGTTCAAATTTCTATGGAGTGTTCAGCAAGCTGACAGAAGGAAAGACAAATTTCTGATGAAAATCTAGACTGTGTCCTTGCCAGCATTACTTTTGTTGATAATTTTATCAAACATTAGTGAAAAAACCACACACTAAAGAATGGCAAGTTGGTAAAATTCAAGAAAATACTGGATTATTGTGTATATGCTATTGATTTCAGCTCTCTTAATCCCAATGATTATTCCTCTTATTTTGCCTGTGAATGTAGTATGATAGTGGGTAATAATGCTAAACCTTAGGTTAATTGTCACCAGGTTTCCACGGCTGAGACGATTTTCCTGCTAGCTCACCTTAAGCCTGCAACCCTAGGCAGCACTGACTCTCCAGGAGGAGGAGTAGAAATTCACCACTTTCATTCAAGAGTCATAGATGCCTTAACAAGTAATAACAGCGAATGGCACAGTAATAATTTAACAAATTGATTCCACTGCATAACTCATTTCTTCCACCTTTGACTTTTGCTTATTTATTTTAAAATCTGGTTGTGCACTCAGAATACCAAGGTGCTGATTCATTTTGTTTTAGGATTCTTTTTCCTTCTAATACTAAAAATAGATGGAGTATGTTATTGGCTATGGGCTGAAAACATCTATGCTAAGCATTATTAGTGGAAGGAGGTGGCAGAGGGATTATTCTTGCTTACTTCTTTCAGTTGACCTGGATAATGCTCCCATGAGCAAGATGTCTGAAGTCTGACCGCAGGCATATGATACCTTGCTCTTATTTCCCTATATTATTTTATCCATCACTTCAAGTTCACTGTCTCTGGTATATCATTTACAAAATCATTTTGTCACAGAGCTTCTGAGAATATTAAAGTTCACGGCTTAGGAAAAGTCATTTGCAAGTATAGAACCCAGTAACTGGTTTCATGTGTCTTTCATACATTGCTTCCTGGTTTCTGTACTTCACATGAATCGGATTCTTTTGTCACTGTGTACCACATGATTGGCAGACCATAGCAGCAAAAGGGAGGCAGCCTTATTGCTTGCTTTGAGCTTGGGCTGACCTTTGTTTGCATTTCCACTTTTGTGTGTGAATGTGAATGTGAGTGTGAGTGTGAGTGTGAGTGTGAGTGTGAGTGTGTGTGTGTGTGTGTATACGTGTGTGTTTATGTTTTTTAACTTCTTTTCACAATTGATTTCACTGTGACTACATGTCACTCCAAGTTCTTCCTGGTGAATACATCAAATTCCTTCCAATTTACATCTGGCCTCATCAATACTCCACTAAGCCTGCAGTTAGCTTGTAGCTGGGTATCCAGGATCTGCTGCCGGTGGGGGAGACATCTTGGTATACTTCCATCAATCCCACATAATTGGTATACTTCTGCACTTCCAGAAGAGCTCATTTTGACTTGTAGTGTTTCTGAGTTGTGCTCAGCTATCATAATAACTGAAGGTTTTAAAGCATATACCTGTAACTTACTGCAGCTTTTGGTATCCATGCTTTACCACTTCAAGTGAAGTGTTGAAGGCTTGCTTCCATTTACAGTCTTTTAACGGCTTCAATTTTATAATATAATAGCCTCAGGTATTATTGCACCACATCAGATGGTGATATAATTTTTCTTTCAGTTGTAAAATGAGTTTTCAGAGTCATGAAAGGAAGCGAAGTCTATTGCATTCATCTTCATTTTTATACATTCTAGAATACTTTGATTATACTTTATTTTTATTATTTTTTTCATTTAGTTGTAGCACTGTACTCAGTGCCTTACGCATGCCAGGCAAGAACGCCACCATGGAACTATAACTCCAGCAAAAATGGGATGTATATACTGCGAAAGGTGGAGTTAAGCCACCCTATAAATAAACAGCAACAGATCTGAAACTGCATTCAGGCCATGGAGGGTCACCCTGGTTCAAAGGTCCTTCTTTTCTGAACTATCAGCATTTACTGTTCTAGAGGCAGTGAGACCTGGGAGAATGGAGCTGATAAATGAGGCAGACTAAAGCCTTAACTTATTCCTATCTGCTACACTTGGGAGGGGCATAAAAGCACATTCCAAGAAGTTTGTTTTCAAGAATCGGAGGTCACAAGACTCTTGTCTTTGTTCCCTGGAGTTTTCTCACAAGCACTCAGAACTCTTCTCATAGGACTCCATTCTTGGAGCATTAACTTTATTCAGAGAATTAGAAAAGTCACATCAGTACATTGTAGATGCATAAGGACTAGTTTCAAATGGCAGATGAGCTTCACATGGCAAAACAATGTTTTTCTATAAAGGCATATAAACAAATAACCATAGCCAGTTTAAGGAATAATCCGAAATAAACTTATTCCTCTCTGCTCCACCTGGGAGGGGCATAAAGCACATTCCAAGAAGTATGCTTTCAAGAAGCTGAGGTCACAAGACTCTAGTCTTTGTTTCCTGGAGTTTTCTCACAAGCACTCAGAGCTCTTCTCATAAGACTCCATTCTTGGAGCATGTTCCGGCATCTTAGTACTGGTGCTCTTTTGTCATTCCTTGCTGGTAGGTTTGTTAGTGAGCAATTCTTTTAGTTTCCTCTTATCTGAAAATTTCTTGTTCCCTAAGAGTCATTTCTTCAGGTATGGTGGCCCATGTAAATTGTGGCGCCACTTCCTCCTGGCTACTGTAGTTCCTGCTTAGGAACTCTGTCACTTGAGTGGTCTCAGCTAAACAGTGACTCATTTCTTTGTGATCCCATCATTATTTTCCCTTGTGCTTATTTTCTGAGGTTTAATTGTGTGTGATGGAGTCTGTCCCATTTGGGTATTTGACACTCATATGCAAGAATAATGAACATCTGTATCCACATCCATGAGTTCCTGGGTCACCTTGAGAGGAAAGATCCAACTTTTCAGAATTAGTTTAGAGAAAAGGTGGGCTCAATATCTTATCTTTGTGAGTCATACCAAGTTTGAAAATTTTAGTTTGCTAAATAACCAGCTCAAAAAACTAACACTAGTCCAAGCTGAAAATGTTAACTATACACATACTATGTTTAGACTATAAGTGCCCTATTAACTGTGTGGTTGAAATCTTTAACATCAAATTCAGAAAAGGAGTAGAGATACTGGTAAAGCAACCAACTACAGTGAAGACAAGTAAAGATCCCACTTGGTAAACAGACACTTCCTGGGTTCAGAGCAGGCCTAAACGAATAAATGTGGAGATGACAGAGAACAGTATGCTAGCCAAGACCTCACACCGTGCTCTCATCTGAGGTAAGTGTCATGCCCTTGAAGTAGCAAACCTCCCCTTTGGTTCTACTACAGTGAATCATAGATTACTATACTCTGTTTACTCTGAATTTGGTATCTGTGCTTACTTGTTACAGCTATCATGTGAGATTTCTTTACCAACAATGTGACTGTTTGATACTACTGAACTCTTGGGGTGGAGGTGGAGTGCATAAAAGTGTGTTTAGTTCACAAAACACACACACACACCCAAAACCCAAATCAAACATGGATTTTTGTGTTGGTCAACTTCTCCTGTGCATATGATCTGCTTTGAAGTATGTTTGATATGCCCAGAGAAACTTTGTTGAAGGAAACTAATTTTCCTTTTGCTAGCAGGTACCAATTTCAAATAGCTTCTTGCTTAGTGCTAGGGTCCTATGTCTGCTTCCTTCTTTTAATTCTGAAAGCCTTATTGGCTTGAATCTGTGCAGATAGTCTGTATTGTATGAAAAAATAATAATAAAAACGGTTGTTTTTCTTGTGAGGGCCACCATCACATAGGAACTGTATTAAAGGCTCAGCCACAGCATTAGAAAGGTTGAGAACCACTGATCTGGGTGCAGGAAAATTTGGGAAATAAGACTATCTCTCTGTTTGGTCACTTGTGCCTGACATTAATTCTTGGGACTATGTTTCACAGGTTCCAGTATAGAAAATAAAACATTTCTTTCTGACTTTAGTTTCTAGACCTATTGACACTTGCTATGTTTGCTCTAAGCTGGTAGATATTGGAGATTTAAGACAAATAAGAACAGATCAAATCTTTCTACATAGGCTTATATATTTTAGTTATCATTGTGTCTTTTCATATTTTCCAAATCTTTCTTTTCTTTTGAACAAGAGATTATATGTGTCTTATAGTCTTCTCCCTGTGGCTTGTGTTAACTCTACCTTTGTTTGTTTTTAAAGAGAAAATAAAATTAGCTAACTTTTTTAAATCCTCAAAATTTTCTCAAGTACACACACCAGCTATTTAAATTAAAAACTGTCCTGGCTTATGACTGTAGCCACCAGTTATTATTTTCTAAATGTTTCAGTATCAACTCCATATGTGTCTGAGCAAACAGATTTATTGTGAGATAAGGTTTCCATAGAAACCTATAGGGATACACACTGATACATAGGTATTGATCTTTAAAGCGATACTCCTACTTCTTAAAAAACTGAATCTATAATAATAGAAGCCAGTTGCATCTGTTGTCACTTCACCTGTAAACACCATTATGAATTTACAAATGAATTAATAATAGTATCTCCAAGCATTTTTTAAAGTGAATATACCGTATATAGATTTTGCCCATAAATCTTGTCAAAACGATAGATTCAGAAAAGACTTGGGACACAGCAAAATTATGTTCTTTGAGTTTCTCATCTCTGGAGATCAACTCTGCATTCATTTTACTTCAAAGTGACTGTCAAGAAAAATAATTTAAAACTCATAGACTTTATTTGACTGACCATAGTCATAGAAGCATAAGTTATGGCTGTTTTTGTGAAAGTCTTTCCAGAGAATTTAAATGATCTATTGAACTGGCATTTCTCAGAAAGGTAAATAAAAGGAGGACAAAACATGTTCAGATTTAGATACCCAAAAGAACAGAAGGCCCACTCCATACTGTAGTCATAAAAGCAGACAGGTCAAAGCTCCTTCCTAAATTATTAGTAACTAAAAAATAATAAAGGGCTGGAGAGATGGCTCAGTGGTTAAGAGCACCTACTGCTCTTCCAAAGGTTGTGAGTTCAAATCTCAGCAACCACATGATGGCTCACAACCATCCGTAATGAGATCTGATGCCCTCTTCTGGGGTGTCTGAAGACAGCTACAGTGTACTTACATATAATAAATAAATAAATCTTTACAAAAAGTAATAAGTGGGGTGTCAAAATGTAACACTTGTACTGCTGGTCTTCCAAGTTTAATACCTTAAGGCTTAAGTTCGAACAATGTGTGTTCAATGATTTGCTTATTGAAACTAAAAATCCTTATAAAACAGCTTATTGAGCATTTACACAATAACTGATGAGATACAAAGCAATTTATATAAATCACATTCTCACAGAAAGTGACTAACTGTGTTAATTATTCAACTTCAGTAATACAGTGTGTCATTCAAAAAGTGTTTTTGGCTGTTTATTTTTATGTGTTTATGTATGCATTGTCAAAAAATAATAAAGCTCCCTTTTTCTGTTTTTATAGATCTTTTAAAAACACAAGTTAGTGATTTATTGTTTGATAGTTATAATTGAGAAAGCTTAAGATTAATGTTCCAAACAATATTTAACTTTAGCCTCAAATCTCTCCTTTAAAATCAACTAACCAATGAATAATAACTAGTGCACAGATTAAAAATCAGCTGTATATACATACAACTCTAGAACAAACATGTTGTAAAATCTGGGGATTCTCCTCAGAACTATTAGTAAAAGCAATGGCATTCTTTTTCAAGAAAGGGTCTCACTATGTAGCCCTGGCTGTCCTGGAACTCATTCTGTAAACCAGGCTGGCCTGGAACTAACAATGCTATTCTTAAGCTGATTCAGGAATGCTTGTATGATCATATATGGTCAAAAAATTTAGAAACAGTGATAAAGAATATCGAAAACATTATTTCTGTTTCTGGTCTTAAAAGGTTGCATACTAAATTATTTTGTTCATACAACAACTGGAAATGGCATTAATATAATTGTTATTGTGAATGTATGTGAACATGGTAATGTGACTGTGTGTGTGTCTGTGTGTGTGTGTGTGTGTGTTCAGGGGTTAATACTAGGTGTCATCCTTCAATATTCTTCATCTTTTTACTTGAGAAAGGGAATCTGGCTGAATTTGGATCTTGCTGATTTGACTGGACTAGCTGGCCAAGTTAACCTTCTGGAACCCCTATCTCCTCCAGTATACAGGTACACAGCTGTGCCTCACTTTTACATTTGTGCTGGGTATAATACCAGTTTTCAGGCTTACACAACAAGAGCTTTATTGACTGGGCTGTCTCCCCAGATCTGTGACAACAGTATTTTGATAACTGTATATATGTATGTGTAGATGTATAATCATATAATACAAGAAGCTAAAGGTGAGAAAAGAATGTGACTAGGAAGAAGTAAGTGATTTGTGAGCTGATGGAACACTTCCAAATTGTAAAACTGCTTACTTAGATCTATAGAAGGCAATTTTTCATGTCATACCTCTCTACACCCAAGGTACTCATGCACATCACACTTTGATGTGTAGAAGTCCAAATATAGAGTTACAAAATGAGTGACTAATCTTACAACAATGTAATTTTTTAAATTGTAGTAACATACTATGCGTGGGACATTATCATTGTGGACTGTTAAGGGAAAGGCTTATGGATTGTCAATACACAACTTTTTGTTTGTTTGTTTGATTTTAGACAAAGGCTTGATATAGGTAGATAGATAGATAGATAGATAGATAGATAGATAGATAGATAGATAGATAGAGATACAGATATAGATATATAGATATAGTGTTTTGGATATCCCAATAATCCCTATTGTAGCCAAAACTTCTAACTCATGATGATTTTGACTTGGCCTCTAAAGGAGGCATTATGTTTCAGGCGTAAAACATAATACTGAGCTCAATGTACGGTGTGTGTGTGTGTGTGTGTGTGTGTGTGTGTGTGTGTTTGTATGTTTGGTTTTTTAATCTAAACTTTTGCATGTTTTAACTCTTCCAAAGCAGTATTTATTGTTTAAAAGATTCATATTAACATAAGTTGTAGAGATCCTACCTGGCCAATTCCTCTCTGGAAGGCAGCCAATTGGGTGGAATGTCAGAGGGCAAAACTTGCATTTTAGAGTGTAAAGGTTGCTCACTAATATAAGGTTTATCAGTTTTGAGTCTAAATTATTCTGAGGCCAGAAGCTGCAGGCTTCTGGAAATTAACACTCAATTGTTAAACATTATGAAAAGGATTAGTTGTTAAGACTCCTTTCTCGATTGCCTGGGAGCCTACCTCTCATTGGCCAGGAGAGAGGGAGGATTGGAAAAATTAACTATATTTTTAAAATATGAATCCCAAATTTTATTTTATTATTAAATAACTACAGCTATTTCTTGATATACATTAGCATGTATTTTAAGTTAATTAAAAATTTTTTTACTATAGTAGACAGAATAAAGCGCTGGTATAAATAATGCAATTTAATGTAGGAGACATGACCCTGTTGGCCCAAAATGCAAAGCTAGTTCACTTTCTTCTCACACCATTCCACTTTTCTATGAGCTGAACAGTAGTGCTTACCTAAATTTTTTTAAAATTTACTTTTTACTTATTCCCTTAACATTCCATTCCCTGCCCGACTCCTGCACACCCGCTCCCACAATCAGGCAATTAACTTTTATTGAACCAGGAGAAGAAACTCAAGCCTACAGAAAGAAAAAAAAAAACTTTTACATAAGCAAATGTGCATACACATATTTATACAATATTTATATACATATTTACCATTTTGTTGGGTCCAGCAATCAGTCTCATCAACATACAACTTACATACTTACAACTTATACACCTATACTTAACATATGCATACACACACACACACACACACACACACTTGATGGGTAGAGCAAAATCCTAAGTACCAGCTCAGAAAGAACTCACTCATTCTGCATGAAAGATAAGCTCCATCCAACCTTCATTATATAGAGAAAGAAAAGGCTTCCATCTTCTATTGCTAAATAAAAGAAACCCAAGTCTGAGGGGAAAACCCTGTCCTTGTCAATGAGCAGAAGCCTGCCTGCTGCTTTCTGCTCTCTCTACAGCTCCTCTGCTCTGTGCTCTATCCTGCCTTGCCTCTCCTCAGCTCTGTTATATTCTGCTGTTTTGCTGTCTCTCTGCTTCTATTTTGTTTCTACTCCCTTTCTTTTCTATTCTCCTTCTGCATACTTAATGCCATTGTCCCTAGCTTTTTGTACTTATTTTTAGAAGAATAGAACACATGGTCTTCCAAGCCTCATTTTTCAATAGCTCAAATGTACGTTTAAATCATAAATTAAATAAGAAGTAACAACATAGATGCTTACATGTGTTTCTATTAAGACTAGTTATCTAACTAGACATTCATTATCTGTCCTAGCTACACAGGCTTACTTAAAGTTTAAAACTACAATTCTTATGTCTAAGTTAAGAGGCAAATTATCTACCTAATATCTTATTAGTATTGATATAGATAAACTCATTGACATATTTTATATAGATAAACTCATTGACATATTTTATCTTCTATCCTTGCACCTAAATCATTTGTTTCATTTCATGACCCTTAGTTGTCAGATAATGGTTTTATAGCCTAGAGGAATGTTTTTCTTAATCTCAGAAGGTCCATGATTCACTGAAGAATGATATCCAGACTCATAGTATGTAAACACAAAGAGTTATCTGAGAGATGAATACTGTTCCATTGTCAGACCCAAGCAAACCATACCTGCGTATGATGTCTTCCAGAAGATTCTTTGCCACTATGCTAGCAGTCTCCTTTGTAGAGTATGCTTTTACCCATCCTCAAAAAGTATCTATAAAATCTAGAAAATACTTGTATCCATATGTTCCTGGTTTTATTTCTGCATAATCTATTTCCCAACTAGACCCTGGCCATTGATCCCTGATTCTGGTTCCTGGAGTGGCTCCTTGATTTGGGTCCAGAGGAGTTCACAGCCTGGCAGGTTGCACAGTCTGAGAATAACTGATCAACCAAGTGTCCTAAGTCAAATATTTTGTACCTTGCCCATCACAACAATTGTTTAAGTTTTCATTGACCAGGTGTGAAGCTTGATGAATCTGATGGATGAGTTGCTTAGCAAACTCCTTAGGTAGGATGGTGCAGACTTCAGAGGTCAGGAACCATCTGTCTCTTCTGTAAACAACTTGAAATTTTGCCTGATGTCATTTGGCTTCACTGGTATATTCAAGTATGGCTGGGAGCACAGGGGTCAGCAAAGCTACCAGGATATTGACAGTGGAAACTTGGGCAGCATCCCTTTCTGCTTTATCAGCTAGCTTATTCCCTTAGGCTATTTCTGATGTCCTTTTCTGATGTTCAGGGTAATGAATTATGGACCCTTTGAGAGGAGGCCATATTGAATCCAATAAAGCAAGCATTCCTTATTTTTGATGGTTTTTCCTTCAGCAGTCAATAATCCCACCTGCTGTCAGTGTGAATGTTAACTATGGCTCCTATTGCCAGTTTTAAAATCTGGGTTAGAGCCTTTAGTTCAGCTTTCTGGGCTGAAGTTCCCAGTGGCAAAGCAGTCATCCAAATAACAGTGTCCAAGTCCATTACTGCTGCCTCCGCATACCTGATTCCATTCTGGATGAAGCTGCTCCCATCCATGAAGTAGATCCATTCTGTGTTTGGTCATTGTATGTGAGTCAAGAGAGCATGCTGTTCTAGATGTGCCCCAGAACCAGAGAGCAATCATGCTGCACATCAGAGGATGGGTCAGGTAACAGGGTGGTTGGATTTACAGCAGATGAGGGGTTATATACTATGTGAAGGGGGATACAAAAGTAGAGCCTGAAAGTGTACCAGTCTGGTGTTGGACAGCTACTATCTGGGTGGATTCTTGAGGGTTCCCATCAATAGCTTGGGAGTGGTAATAACATGTTCCTGCCCCATGGTTTGGCAGCATTCTTGACTAGCAGGACACTATAATTCAGAGGTAATCTGGCTATCTTGGGCCACTGGCTCCAGCTTCTTAGCCACAGGTTTTTTTTCCATGGTTCCAAAGTTCGTTGGGCACCCTGTCTGTTATTCCTTTTCTCTGATCCACATACAAGTAAAAAGTTTTGTGGATGTGTGGAAGGGCCAATGCTAGCTCCTTCAATAAGGTATTTGCCAAAGTCTTAAAAGCCATGTTCATTATTAGGGTCTATTCTATTTTGTCTTCTTGGCCCCGGGCACCCAAAGTCTACAAAATCTGGCAGATTCCAGAAATTCCTGTACTTGCCTTCGGATAGATGGAACTATGATGTTAAGGATGGTTGGCTTCCAGGGTGTGCAACAGCATGGGTTGGCCAGTCCCCCTTGAGTATGTGCCCCATATAAGTGACCTTAGGTGGACAAAGCTGAGCCTTCTTAGCAGATCTTCATTAGCCAAGTTGACTTAGTTTCTGTAGTAAGTCTCATGTGCCCTCCTGGCCTGTCTCCTAGTTGGGCCTGCAATACATACTGAAGCACAGTTATTTGGGTGTGCACCCTCAGGTACTCACCCAAGTCCTCATGAAGTGCCTCCTCAAAGGTGGTGAGTGAGTTCTGGAATCCTTGAGGCAGGCATATCCAAGTCCCTTGAAGCCTCTCTCCAAATCTTGCCATTCGAAGGCTAATGGAGGCTGACTTTTGGGTGCCAGAGGCAGGCTGCAAAGCCATTCAGTGACTGGAGTTTCCAAGGGATGTCAGGGGCAATTTAATTAACAAAAACCATGTTCATAGATGATTGGTGCTCTCTGGCTTCTGGGTCCAAAGCAGTGTAGGTCCTATAGGCTTCAAAAAGTTTTTCTAGATATTCCACGGTACTCTCATTCTTTTCCTTCATCACCTGGCTCACTTTACATACATTTGTGGGCCTTCTCATCTGGTAGCCTCTGGGAGGTTCTGCCATCAGAATCTGGTGGTAGACTTGGATCCTCTCCTCACCTTCAGCAGTGTTAAAATCCCATTAGGGTTGAGTCAAAGGAAAGAATATTCCAATATCAGCCTGAACTTGAGTGGGCAGCAGCCAATTTGCTCGTAGAACCAATTTCCTGGTAGCTCCCCAAATTCTCTCTCTCTCCTTTGTTATGAAGAGGACCTGGAGCAGATGCTGACAGTTGTCCCAGTGAGCTGGTGAGTCAGCACGATTGAATCTAGAAGACCTGTCAGAGCTGATGATCATTCTAAAACTGAGTCGTCTGCAACTTCCAATTGTAAAGGTCATTACTGGCAAATGGCACATATATCATGAACTGTCTCCTCTGAGCATCTGGGGTCCTGTCGCCCAGAGGGGTAAGACCATGGAAGAGTTGGCTCTCTGGGTAGTACAGGCTCAAGTGTGAGGTGGACTCCAAATGGAGTCAGGAGAGTCAAGGGAGTCAGGAGCTTCTTCTTTCTCCACCTGTGCTAGCTGGGCAGGGGCAGCAGTGGCAGGAGCAGAGACATAAGGAGAGAGACAGAGATACCACTTGGGAGCAGAAAGGCAGAGCAAGGCAGGAGGATGAGGCTGACTCTTCTTTACAGGAAGAAGGGTGTGGATCGGTGAGACCTATAACAAAAAAGGATTCATCCAAACATGGGGCTTCTCAACCAGGTGGTGATATATGACACTTGGTCGAGGTGGCCCCAAGCCTCATAAGCTAAACCTTCACACTGTAAATGATGGGACTTTGAGTTAGGACCTGATTTTCCCATGGCTCATCTACACACTGAGTTCAGGAACACACCAGTGTCAATTGAGCACACACTGCCTTGCCCAGGATCTTCTCATTCTTTCCTAGTTATCATTTATGTATTTATTTATTAATTTATCTCTTTATCTTATAGGCAGTGGCTATAATCCCATAGTCTCACAGAAAAGAAAACGAACCAATATAGAATTTGAAGTTCTTCAAGTTGCTAACTGTAGAAAAAGAATACTAGCTCTTCCTGCTTCTGCCCCCAAAGGTGGCAGTGTAGTGCCAACCTTCAAGCAGTTTTTAGTAGACTGGCTTGGAAGACAAAGTCAAGATTCACTTTAATTTTATCCTAAATTTTGAATGGAACATATAGATTTTTACTAGATTTTTATCTTGGCCATAGGATCTCACATAATGATAAATATTTTTTAGCAATATACTGTGTCAAACAGAAGAGGGTGTCAGATACGTGGAGCTGGAGTTGCAGGTGGCTGTGAGCTGCAGATGTGGATGAGCTGGAAGGGAACTCAGGTTCTATGCAAAAACATCAAGTGCTCTTAACTACTGAACTATCTCTCCAGTTCCTCATGATTTTATTAGTTGAATGGATTATCATGATAAAGATATTCACTATATAAACAAAGCAATTTAAGTAAGAACCCAAGTAATATGATCGAAATAGTATAAATAACATAAGCTTTAAGCTGAAAAGTTGATATTTAACTTAAATCTGTTCTCTCAAAACATCTTTATATTTCTGTGAGGATTCATTCCCAACCCTGCATGAAACTCCAATAGATGTTTCTGACTGAGGTATGACTCAACAGTTGAGTCAAAAAGCTGCTTGAAGTAATTTACAGCAATTATTTCCTCCAGCAAACACTGACACTTTAGTCTTCTTTGGCAGACAGTTTTCTAATTGTATACAAAACTACTATGAACATAGATTATATTTTTCCTGGTTGAGGAAAGTGATGGTTAACTTTGATTGCCGAGTTGACTCTATTAAGCAATTCCTTTGATGTTAGTAGAGCATAACTCTGGCTGGGTCTCAAATAGGTTTCCCAGAAACAATTATAGGCTCTGACTTATGCAGACAATTAATCTTCAGATGGATCCACTTTGTGATCCTCAATAAGTAGTAAAAAATAGGAAGTGAGACATTGTAAGAGACAGGTTGTCAGGAGTGTGACCCTGGAATTATACCTTGCCCTAGTCCTCTGCTCATTGCCTACTGTCTAAAAAGAAGTGAAGAATGCAGTTTAACTGCCATGATTTCTGCCCAAGTGCATGAGGCCATATGACTAAGAGTGGAACACTTTGAACCCATTTGCCAAATAAAAGTTTCTCCTTTGAGTGATTTCTGTTAGGTATCTTATCACAGTGATACAAAGACTGACTATTGAACCAAGCACAGGACAATGCTTCTTAGAAATCCTGCTATTGTTAAACAGTTCTGATTTCTAAATTTATTTTTAATTCTCTGTATTTTTTAACCAGTAACTTGTCCTAAATTTCATAATTCTGGTTTTTTAACCGAGAACTTTTAACAATACTAGCAAATGACATCAGGTATTTAGTTCCTTCTTCCTCTCTCCCCCAACTCTGTCTATAAGCAGCTACTTGGAGTTTAGGACCTAACAAAAATCACCATGAGATATTACCACTGAACACCTCACAGTAGAATGGAAGGTGTAGAATATGAAAGAAATCATTACACTGCAGTGTAACCTGACATTATTGGAGCTTGGGGACTGAAAGGTAGCACCTAACACATGATATGAAGAGGCAAGAGTGTGATGAAACAGAATAGTGAGACAAGAAAGGAAGCTATCGTGTAAATGTATCACATTTTCTGTATCCATACCTCTGTTAAGGCACATCTGGGTTCTTTCCATCTTCTGGCTATCATAAATAAGGCTGCTATGAACATAGTGGAGCATGCGTCCTTATTACAAGTGGGACATCTTCTGGGTATATGCCTAGGAGAGGAATTGCTGGATTTTCCCACAGTACTATGTCCAATTTTCTGAGGAACTGCCAGACTGATTTCCAGAGTGGTTTGTACAAGCTTGCAATCCCACCAGTAATGGAGGAGTGTTCCTCTTTCACCACATCCTCGCCAGCATCTGCTGTCACCTGAATTTTTGATCTTAGCCATTCTGACTGGAGTGAAGTGGAATCTCAAGGTTGTTTTGATTTGCATTTCCCTGATGATTAAGGATGTTGAACATTTTTTCAGGTGCTTCTCAGCCATTTGGTATTCCTCAGTTGAGAATTCGTTTAGCAATATGCCCCATTTTTTAATGAGGTCATTTGATTTTCTGGAGTCCAGCTTCTTGAGTTCTTTGTATATATTGGATATTAGTGCCCTATCAGATTTAGGATTGGTAAGGATCCTTTCCCAATCTGTTTGTGGTCTTTTTTGTCTTATTGACAGTGTCTTTTGCCTACACAATGGAGTACTACTCAGCTATTAAAAATAATAAATTTATGAAATTCTTAGGCAAATGGATGGATCTGGAGGATATCATCCTGAGTGAGGAAACACAATCACAAAAGAACTCATATGATATGCACTCACTGATAAGTGGATATTAGCCCAGAAACTTAGAATACCCAAGATACAATTTGAAAGACTCATGAAACTCAAGAAGAAGGAACACCAAAGCATGGATACTTCGTTATTCCTTAGAATGGGGAACAAAATACCCACGGAAGGAGTTACAGAGACAAAGTTTGGAGCTGAGATGGAAGGAAAGACCATCCAGAGACTTCCCCATCTGATAAACAGCCACCAAACCCAGACACTATTGCATATGCCAGCAAGATTTTGCTGACAGGACCCTGATATAGCTGTCTCTTGTGAGGCTATAGGACCCTGATATAGCTGACTCTTGTGAGGCTATGCCAGTGCCTGGCAAGTACGGAAGTGGATGCTCACAGTCGTCTATTGGATGGAACACAGAGCCCCCAATGAAGGAGCTAGAGAAAGTACCCAAGGAGCTGAAGGAGTCTGCAACCCTATAGGAAGACCAACAATATGAACTACCAGTACCCCATGAGCTCATGTCTTCAGCTGCATATGTAGCAAAAGATGGCCTAGTTGGCCATCATTGGGAGGAGAGGCCCTTGGTGTTGCAAAGATTATATGCCCCAGTATAGGGGAATACCAGGGCCAGGAAGTGGGAGTGGCTGGGTTGGGGAGCAGGGCATGGGTATAGGAGACTTTTGGGATATCATTTGAAATGTAAATGAAGAAAATATCTAATAATAAAAAAGAACATCTAAATAAAAAAGAAAGAAAGAAAGAAAGAAAGGAAGAAAGAAAGGAAGGAAGGAAGGAAGGAAGGAAGGAAGGAAGGAAGGAAGGAAGGAAAGAAGGTATCTTATCTACAAATACAGGGAATTTAATTTGGATAAGCACAGCCCTTCTAAAACAACAAAAGTGGGTTACAGCATATTAAGACTAGCAAGCATAATTTTTACAAATTTGGATATCCTGAAAGTTGTTCCCCGACAGATATAATAAAAATGGTGGAATTTACTGGGAAGTTGATTAAATCTTCTGAAACACAAAAGGTAGATTAAAGTAATCTAAATATTTGCTAATGTGACCCATGGCTTAATAGGAAACAACAGATGGAAAAGATTGTTTGAATGTATCACAGATACTGATATCATGCACTGGATTTTGCTTCTTCATATTTGCTACTAAGTTTTTTTTCAGTGTATTACTTGTACTAATAGTTGCAGAGGACCCAAGCTTTGAGGATGAGACATTCAGCTGAGTAGATGAGACTTAGTTTAAAAGTAGCTTGGAGGGGTCATGGAGAAGGATCAGCTGGTAAATCATTTGCCACACAACTGTGAAGACCTAAGTTTGAAACCACCGTATCTATTGATAGTATGTATTGGCAGTATGTACCTTTAACCCCAACCCTGTCTGGTGGAGAGAGATCACTGACAACAAGTTTAGTTGAAATGGTGGGTTCCAGGTTCAGTGAGAAAACATGTTTCAGAAAATGCATAGTGAAATATAACATATTGTGAAATACAACTGAGGAACATATATCATTGCCAACCTTTGACCTCCACAGATACTAATGGTGAATGTATATACACACAGACACACACAGACACACACAGACACAGAGACACACAGACACACACACACACACACACACACACAAAGAGAGAGAGAGACAGACAGACAAGTTAGAGAGAGCGAGAGACAGAGAGAGACAAGAGAGACAGAAAGAGCTAATAATTTATGAACACCAACTGCTGTATGGAGTATATCTTGACAATTTCCCCTTCTTTCAGGATTATAGTTTTAATTTCTGGAATTCAGATTTGCATAAGGTCTTCTTCACTTTTTCAGAGGTGTGAGTACATGAATGGACTTGTGTCTACATTCCAGTTCTCTCTTGTGAAGATTCTAAGTGGAAACAGCTTAAAATATGATGTTTGGCTTCTGCTTATATATGGAGTTGCTACTTCTGTTCACTTGTGGAGGGACCAGCAAATACTACAGAAAACCAAATGAGAACTGATGAGAGCCTGAAGCAACACTAGGCAATAGGAGACCAAGTAAAAAAGATCCAATCAGAGTGTTGTTTTCATTATCAAATTAATTATAAAACACAGGAAGTCTAGAACATTCCCAGGTTTCAGTCTGATCAATATAAATTTATTCTCTTTTTCTCTGTTGTCACTAGAGGATTATGGTTTATTAAGAGATGCCATTGCTGTAGGGTCACACATAGAGATAGAGTTGACCTCATTAACCCAATGTACACAAAGTAAGATCAAAAGAAATTATAGCCACACTAAAGAGATCAGCTTGGTGCCCTAGATAAAATGATGCAATGAGGCTAAATAAATGTAATGCATTCTGCCTGTCCTTTCAACCCTGTTTAGTTCTTCAATGGAATATTTATTTGTGAGGGAATCTAAGCACACACCATGCTGCAAGTATTTACTGTCAGAATATACTGATGTCCTCTTAACCTGTAATAGGAAACAGAAGCAAGTTGTGTAAGGGATAAAAATATAAATAATTTGTAAGCATTCTTTATAGGCATCCTGCAAGACAAATAGCTAGATCATCCTTAGATATTCAGGTCTCTCTGGAACTATTTCAAGAACTGAGAGAGAAAGCTTCACAAACAAGTTTAAGTTTAAGTTTGCACAACTAAAAAGAGTTATTTCTTCCTTACAGCTGTGCACCGAAGTAGGCAATTATGTCTGTTAGAAACGACAAAGGGCATGGGAATGCTGGCCCTTCCAGCTGCTCATGAAATTGGCTAGTATTTGTATGCTCACCTCCAGGTGCCTGTCTCAATAGAGCTGTAGCTGGGCTTCAATCCTGTTTCTTAAGAAAAAAAAATTTCTACTAGTCTAAGGGCTGATATTGCCTGCTGTTTATAATTCCTCTAGCACAACCTAATTTATTTAAAAATAACACTCTTTCGAGTTAGAATGTGAGAATTATTCTTGAATGGAATGAAAATTAAGAGCAGGTTAGATTTTGAGAACTGTTTCTTCACTCCCAGTATCTGCCTATCTGTCCCATCAAACAACAAACCAACCAACCAACCAAACAAGCAAAAAAGCCTTGAATGTTCATAGATTATTCAAATAACCCATTTTTCTACTGATGACAAATTCACCAATGGGCTTTTTATTTTTCCTTTTTGGGTCACAACACTTTGCTTTAAATATTCCTAAAATGCATTTGCCAGGAGCTAAGTCTGAGAGAGGTTTGGTAATGTGATCCTGATTTTGACCTTAGGAGACTTGGAGATCATTTTGCCAGTCTTGTCATATGGAAATGAATGAAATTCCAAATACAACAACGTGTTCACCGATGTGCTTATTTTCTTTGTGGACTCAATAAAACCATGATATACAATACTTAGAACTGTCGTATTATTGCTTCATCTTCAGAAAGTTCTGAGGCTTATATATTCTATACCACTACCATTTATGCACATTTTAGCTTTAGGAAATGTGTTGTTCTTTCCTTTGGACTATGCTCATTAGGATTTAACAGAGGATATGCCAATCTGCTTGGCATATTCAGGCAATGAGAGGAAAATGCCCCCTAAGGATACCTGAAGCTCTAACCCTCCTTTGAGCAACTCCCTGTGGAGTGGGGACTGATGACTGGCAGGAGCTGACCTGGACACACATTATTTCAGTCCCTGGCTCCTGAACACAGAAATTCCCTAGATGACTGCAAAAAAAACACCAAGTGCATCAGATGTGCAAAGGTGCCAAATGTGATGGGAATTGGCATTTGAGAATAGCCTAACTGAAGAGAATGCTAAGAAAACAGACCACGTGTCTGTCACTGGGAAATAACACCATTTGAATTTTTCCGTTTTGCTAGGCTTAAGCCTCTGGACTCTGCAGGTAAATGCCCTGTTGCCCTTTAGGATCCCAAGTGGGAGAGCAAAGAAACTTTTGAGCTTCTCTCTCTTATCACCACATGAGGACTGGACTGGACTGATGAAGTTTTCTAAGAAGCTGTGCCTTGGGCAGCAGCTACTTTAGCCTGCAGTAACTAGAGCTAATGAAAGTACCCCCAGGATGGCTCTCCGGATCCGTAGCACTCTGTGCAGCTCACAGTACCCTGGGAAAGGTCTGGCCACAGGCAGTGGTCTGACAGAAAGATTATTCCTTGGATTTACCAGGAGTAGTGTCATTTTCTTATCATGCCCACCATCATGCCAAGGTTGAAATAACAACTTGCTCTTAATTATATGGATATACTCACCTTTTGTGGTAGTTTGTAGATTCTGCACACACAAATAAGTTTTGTTCTTTTGGCTTGCACAATAGCCAGACTTAAGGGCAATGTATAAATTAAGATGTGTCATGAAGTATTGGATTTTTCTCCTGAAATCTAAATGAGATCATAAATAACAAATGAAATTCAATGACATAGAACTTTAGGATAAATGACTCTATACAAATGTGCATTTCCAATCAGAATTGGATAAGTGAGCCAAACTGTAGTCTTTTGGTGTGGACTTTGTTCAAACCTGTTTTTATTTTGTTAGAAGGTATGACCTAGTCTTCATGTTTATAAATGTGTCTTTATGTAAATGAGGGTTCATTGTTAAAATGTTAGCATGATTGGTAGTAAGTGGTTTCTGCTTGATCTTTTCAAGTGATTTTGATTTGTTTTTAGATTTGCATCTCAGTGTGTTTGAACGTGTGTTTCTGGTGTGTGTGTGTGTGTGTGTGTGTGTGTGATTGATTGTCTGTCTGTGTGTCTGTGGGTAAGAATACATGTGTGTGCATGCTGGCAATGAACATAAAAGTGCATCAGATTCCCTGGGGATGGAATTAGTTGTAAGCCTCCAGGTGTGGGTGTTAGGAACCAAACTCTGGTCTTCTGGAAGAGAAATGAGGGTTATTAGCCTCTTTCCATGATCAAGCTACAGCCTCCTCGATACTGACAATCCATGGGACAGTTCCCAGTTATGGAAAAGAGGATGTGGAACTATCCCTTAGAACTAACAAAACAAAACAAAACAAGAACAAAAAATGTTCCAAGCAAACAGTCTCTTATGATGATGAAGAATAGTGTAGCAGTGAAAGCGTCCTCCAAAGTCAAAATGATACAAGGAGGATAACAACGGCTTACATGGGCTTCTAAATTCAAAATGGCAAATACAGCATTTTCTGGTATCTTTGCTGTTTGGAAAAATATTTCAAATTAAATACAAACACAAATAATTACATAGACATTGCAGGTGAATAACGAGAGCATCCCTTCCATGTTGAATAAGTCTAACCTCTAATCAGCAGAACCTAAGATTGTCTAATTTTACCTTTGCAAACTTGAATTTGAAATGTGATAATGAAGCAGGCTTTGAGCAGAAGAGATAATCCTGAGTTACCCAGTGGAGCTAATGTTATAATATGAGTGCTTGAAAATGGAGACTGAATCCTAATTAGATTAGAAAGAATAGGAGGAAAGAAAGATGAGGGATTCTCAGTACAAAGTGCCTGGACATGGATGGAAATGAAGATGTGGTATGAGACCACAAATAAGGCTACAAATATGGCTCTAAAACCTGCATATAGCTCTAGACTGACAGCCTCAGGAAAATGTGAATTGAAACAGAAGAAATAGAAACTGTGGTTTTGTGTTGAAAACATAATGAACATAGAAAGAGAATCCAAACCGTTAGAAACTTTTCTTAAAATTTACTTACTTGCTTTGTGTGTTTGTGTGTGTTTATATGTGTACATGTCCATGATGCCTTCTTCTATCATTTTGCACCTATTTTTTTGTGGCAGGATCCCTCCCTAAACCTGTAGCTCATTGATTTGTGTAATCTATTTGGCTAGCACACTCCAAGGATCTGATCAACATGTGCATTTCCATGTACAAATTTTATATTTTGATCATCTCTTTGCTGACTGCCATATCTCCAGTCTTATTTATTAATAAACAGAAAGGGAGAATTTTTCATGACTAAGAATAGGAAAAGCATGAAAGGCAACTCTAAACTCTGTAGGTTGGAATGTTGTAGATATACTACATAGGAAATAAGGAGGGAATGAGAGAATAAAGGAGTATTCATGTCCTTCGGAAATCACAGGAGTTTTCAGGAGTTCTGCAACACTGAATCTGACCTCCTTTCATTTGTGTTTCTTTCTAGACATCATCATGACAGCTGTCAATGTTAAGGCACTGGAGCTATAGCATTAACATGCATATGGAGTAATTGTGAGGCCATAGATCATCTGGTGGTCATCCTGGAGACAATCTTAAATCAAACCACTTTCAGACAGCTCATCTGAAAGGGCAGGTGGGATTCTGACACCTACTGAGATTGTGTTCTCAAAGATATGCATGAATAGTGTGGAGTAGAAGTTTGGGCAGGAGATTTGGCATTACTCTGTGTGGAACTTTCTGTGATTCTTAGGTCTACTTCTTATTCCTGAGTGGTCAGTCAAGGATCTAGCTTGTTAAACTTCTTAAATACCAATCTGCATGCTATTAAGGGCCTAAGAGTGGAGTTAAAACCTCTTTAAAAAGTATAATCTAGATGCAGTTGTTTATAAGAGTAGCTGTCAATAACTAATACTTGTGCTATATATCCATCTTTCCTTAGGAAATAATAATAGGAGCAGACAGTGGGAGGCAAATGGTCCCCAAAGCAGCACAAACAAATAAGCTATTAGAACACCCCAAATGAACAAATTCAAGTAACTATTGGTAGAGCCTCTTTCGTTTTGCTCTATATATCTTGGGTAAGGACTTGGAGTTTGATCATGGAATCAGGTTACCTGTTCTAAAAGTCTAGAGTCTCCTTCCTTTATAACTTTTATGAGTATCTATTATTGTTCCTGTGCAGCATTTCCATAAATTGAAGCCAGACATTTAATTCTACAGGGAGAAGAATCATAAGCCACTGGATGCAGGGCAGAAAGTGATAGGAAGCCAAATAGATCTGTTCCCATGTCACTGTGTGTGGATATCAAACATCATAGGACTTTTGGGTTAATTTCTCATAAAGAGAACAGGTATTGGAACCTGGCCTGTGCTTTGTAGACCTAATGAACCGTTGCAGTGACTTTGTTAATAACCCCAATACAAAGAAAGTCAGTTTGTGAACTAAAATAACTTTGTTCTGGAGCTAGAACAACTACATTGGCATTTTCTCCTAATAGGCAGACACACACAAATGTGAAGTTTTTGCACCAGAAATGTTTGAATAATAGTCAAAGTAGTGAAGTTGTAATATACTAAGTGAGGCTGATGCATTCATTCCCTGATGAAGTAGTAGGACAAGGCATCTGGAATACTCATGGCTGGCAAAGTTTTTGTCAGCATCACAAGGCACCTTGTCTCGTAGCTTCTCACATTAAAGCCCTCTGCTCCGATGTGATGTTTGGATATAAAGTCTAATGCAGTTGTTTCGTGCATTCCATGTTTGGTATAAAAGACTGCTATAAGGAAGTCACAATACTCAATACCAACCTTCTAATCATGTCATCAGTTAGCATTTTCAGTTAGAGCTTTTTCTCAATGAAGAAAAGTGTCTCTGGGCAATCACATCATGCTTACAGTGCTCAGTGGCCCCTGAAGGCCTGGGAAGACCTACTCAATGTACAAAAGTGGCCCCAGAGTGAGGTCTTGACATTATTGGATAGACATTCTATAGAAGTGCTTTATATAAACTTATAGTGGCCTCTCTGAAAGTAGTCTTTGCAAACCATCTTTTTGTCTGTTGGTTAGTCTCAGGCAATCAAGTGTCAGGAACCTCACTTGAAATCCTCTTGATTCTAGTAATTTTTTGTGGGTCAACATGAGTGATACCATTTTGATTGTATTGATTCTTGAATTCTCAGAATGATAATAGTCCCAGTTTCAATTAAGTAACTACCCCCCCCACACACACCATTTAAATGCCCATACATGACTTTTCTTTCATATCCACAATAATTCATGTACTTTTTGTTATATTTCCTTGTTGTATATCAAGGCCAACTATCTGACCCTTATAAGAAATAAAAACCAACCCCAACCTTGTTATTGCTAAACTCCACAAAGTCTGGTAAATATCTAGGGTAGATTCCTATTGTCACTTTGCCTACTGAGACCTGTGCTGTACTTCCAGTCTATCAAAACATAATAAGATAATGGTTTTTGCATGAATTAAAACATGGGCAATTTCTTAGGACAAAGTGGAACTAAGCCACTGTATTATGGACTTGAGTATCAAGTTATCTATTTTTCATGCATCAACAATTCTTGCATTAGTATAATCAAATGGCATAGTATAGCACCATATAAGTGCTTCTGGATGCTTTTCTTACAGAGGCTGATGAAGTGGAGCAGGCAAGCAAGTCTCTTGGCTCTTATTGTATTTCAGATATGATTGGTCTCCTTTAAAATGTCTTCTGAAAAGTGGATCATTCTGCTCCTGAGATGCTTAAACCCACTGTTATATCACTTTTTCTTTATTAAAACTATTGATGAAAGAAAATGATAGTTCTGATTGTAATCACGAGGAGTATGGGGCTTACCATGTCCATATTCCTAGGAAAGTGGTGGCACTCATTATAGAACATAAAGTGGAGATTTGCACAAATGGATACCCATCAGGGCCTAAGCCTGCTGAGTGTGTTCCTTTGTGAAAGGAAAACAGAATTGTTCCTTTATAAATTGTATGAAACTTATCATCAAAAAACACATCTAAAAGCCATATGCAATTAAGGATTTAAAAGTATTTGAAGCTCCTGTGAAAATTATCTTCCTTCCGAAAACATGCAGGCTTCTGTGACCTAGGACTTCAAAGCAAAAACATTCTCACTGTAATATATGTATTCAGAGTATCTGAAAAGTGATGATTCAATCAGAAGGGAAATTTCCAGAGAAACACTGAATATAGAAAATTAGAGAGACAGTACTCCACTTAAGATTCAGGGGCTACAGTGTCCTGGAGTTCAAGTCATTTCCAGTGTTGTCAGCCAGTTTGTCTCTGTCATGGGGGAGAAAATATTAGCCCTCATGACTCAGTGATGGAGTCACACCACACTTTAGCAATCATTCTGATACAAAATGACTTCATATGTAGGTATTCCACACAAATGAAGGATGTTGATCAGACTTAGCTCAGAAAACACAGTTCACACTGTAAATAATGACTTTGTTCCTGTGTCTACATACAGCAAGAGTTCAATGAAGATATCTGAAAGTAAAACAAAGAAGTAATACAAATATATTGACATATAGACAGATTTTAGTTTTATAGTCAAATGCATCCATAAACATACATATATCACACACACATGCACATGCACACGTGAATATTTGGAATCGTCAGTATGGTTCTAAAATTATATTTTTCGAAGCAATTATGAAAATTATTATGTCAAGCATTTTCTTTTCTTCTTATTATTTTATTTACATTTCAAGTGTTGTCTCCCTTCATCATCTCTTCTCAGTAATCACTCCCACACTGTCCTCTCCCTCCGCCTTACCTCTAAGAGGGTGCTCCCTAACCCACCTACCCACTCCTGCCTCACCTCTTTGGCATTCCCCCTTCACCAGGCAAAAAGCATTTTCTGTAATCTGTGGCTTAGTATGATATTTTACTTGAGAGACATCAAGTCCCATAATTCTGTAGCACACTGTTAGTCAGACTCTTCAGGATTTCTACATATTTGAGAGCCAGATATTATTCTGTAATTTCTTTTTTCTGTTTTGACAATGTTGAGAATTGAACTTAGAGCCTTGAGCCTGCTTGTCCAGCTCTCTACCCAATGACTTCTATCCCCAGTATAGCCTGTATGTTCATAGGTGAATAGTCACTTTGTTTCTTAGACAACATTTTTCATTCCTTCCTGCATAAATGATCCCTGACCTGTAATTATTGTAATATAGTAAGAAAGTGGTACTCATTCAATAGAAAATCTGCTTCGGTGTTTGAATTTTCTACAGGTTATGGTCATATGATAAGATAGTGCCATAATTCTGGGTAGAGGAGAGTCCCAGCTCCTCACAGGTAAAATAACTGATGCCTCAGAGCACAGTTTGCTAGTAAATTAATTGTACTGGTGAACAGATTAGATAAATTAAATGTTTTTTGACTTACAGTGTTTTAATATATGATGAGTTCTTTGGAATGAAACTAATGCATAAAATAAATCTCATCTTGTTACCGACTTTACGTGGTATCCTTTTCAAGATAGTAATTATTTATTGCAGATGCTTTGAAAGGAATACCAGAAGATGCCTCTCACTCTAATTTCTTATTATATGGGTATCTTCAATGGATTAACAATAGAAATTAGTTGCTACAAACTAAGCACTTACAGCAATGATAAATTTTGTCACACATATTTTAATAGTATTGCTATTTTCACACTACAATAGAATCAGAGCTATTATTAACCATAAACTGTGTGCTGAGTCTAGAGTTTGCAGTGGTTATTATTGGCTTCAAATCACTTGGCGGAGCTGGAATTTCAATTCATAAAATCTGACTACACTCCAGCATCGAGTATCTTCTCTCTTGCAATTATATGTCATATTCACTATAGTGTGAAATAGCTGAACATCTTGCACTTGAGATTCTTGCTTCTAGCTTATTGTTTTATTAACAGTACCTAAGAACAGAATTCTCTAGTAAGTGTGAGAGTTGGTTTTCTAGACCTATTCTAAATTTATCAATAAAATAATTCTAAAACATAGAGAAAAATTACAATAATACTCCCTCTACCAGGTACAAGTCCTTTGGTCTATCAATAAGGGAGGGTGGTATATATTTTACCTTCCATTTGTTGAGTGGAAAATGAGTGAAGGTATATGCCATATATCCCTGTTGCATGCAGAGGACAGCACGTATGCCTTCCCCCATCAACCCCTTTGCATTCTCTGTCTTTTATCAGTTCTTCCTAGGAACATGAAAGTGACCTTAGTAGACCCCATTAAACACACGATCTGTGATGTCAAGTATTCCTTACAGACTAAAAGTTTGACATCTCCACACACATTTTCTGTCACCACTTAGCCAGATGTGATGTAGTCATGTGGTGATTGTGTAGTTCAGATGTGCTTCTATACTAAGTTGAGTCAAAACATCTCCTGTGCACTCATACTATGTTCACATGCTCTCTTTCTCGCCTGCATATTAATGAGGAAGGGAAGTCAATCTCTTGCTTTTCTCCCAAGAGCTTTACTGTAGTTCTTGTTCCCATAATGCCTGAGTATAAAATAGCTGAACGTGTACATTAACAGAACGAGAAAATTCCCAAGCTACAGCAGCAGTAGTTGTGAAGAAGCTTCCCACAGCTGGATACCAGTCATTTAAATCACAGAGCCTTGGATAGTTTCAAACAAGCCCCTGGTTATACACACCTATTGATTCAAAACCTTCTGAACATTTCTAACTGGACTTGGGAGGGGGGCTATAATAGATGCAAGTAAAAGGTACATGTGCTAGCAGTACTGCATTATGGAGATAGGAAATGAGAAATCAAAAGCATATTGGTTCTAGGGTGTCACTTCTCTGACACAGCATTTAATGAATATATTTAACCTTCCGATGTAGTATAGTCCTATCCACTCTGGATAAACTGAATACTTCTCATTTATTCAGATCTAGTCTTGAATTGAGTCACCAATTAAGATGTTGTAAGTGGAGCTTTGCTCACGTCTATTTCTGTTTTGTTTTCTCCTACTATAATTCATTTTTGGTGTAGTTTGGCTTTGCCATTAAGTATTGAATTCCAAAAGACTGTGTCCCTCATCTCCATGGTGCTTATAAAACCCAGGAGTGCCTCATATGTAGTAGGAAAGGACTCTACCACTGGGTTCCATCTCTCTCTCTCTCTCTCTCTCTCTCTCTCTCTCTCTCTCTCTCTCTCTCTCTCTCTCTCCATCTCGCTCCCTTGCTCTCCTTCTGTGAGACAGGGTCTCATTAAATTTTCAGGCTGACACTAAACACAAACTGCAGCAACTGAGAGAATCTTGAACTCAAAAAGTTTCAGCTTCAGCCTTGAACTAAGCCTGCAGTCCGTGCTTCACAAGTAGTTGGGCTTCTAAGTCTGTGCAATGTGCCTGGCTCTGAATGATGCATGCCATTTTCCCTAGGGTCTCCCAGCCTTTCAGGTTCCCTGAAAAGTCTTGTGGGCAGTCCTAGTAATCAGAAACAGGGAAACGCTGGCACCTAAGGCTAATGAGTGTGGACATTTTGCATAGCCTGGCTAGGAGCTGAAGGAAGGAAGATTAGCATCTTAGGTCTCCTTAGCTCCTACCTTGAAGAAACCTGCACCCTTTTCCACCCTGGCATTGCTGCTTACGTTCATTTGGTCACAGTCATTTTTTTTAAAAACCTTTGGGCTTTTTTTTCCAAGAATGTAATGGAATTATATTTCTCTTTTCCCTTTCTTCTCTTACTTTCCTCCCATATGCCCTTCTATGTTTTCCTTCAAATTCTTTCTTTTTTTCAATAATTGTTATTGCATGCATATATGCATATGCATACATATTCTTACATATCCTCTGTTGAGTCCATGTAATCTTTATTGCATGTATGTTTTCAGGCTTGACCATTTAGCATTCATAGCCAGTTGTCATGATCTTCTTGTGGAACACCACCATGCCCACTCCCAGCATTCCTCAGCTACCTGAGGTCCTTTGTGTAGGGTTGCAGACTCTGGGAGTTTCCCCCATCCAGTTTGTCATGATTCCTGGTGTCATTCTTATTCAGCTAACATTTGGGCTGTCACGTTGCTGAGAAGTTGTGGGTGTGTTCCACTATTACTAGGAAACAGATTTTCACAGCAAACATCTCTATTCTCTAGGTTTTACCTTTTGTTTGACCCCACTTCCACAATGTTCTCTGAGACTGATGTGTGGGAGTGTTTTGTAGATATGTTTATTAGTATTGGGCTTCATAATTCTGAATTTTGTTTGGCTGTTGCTTTCTGTAGTGATCTCTGTTGGTTACAAGGACACATTTCCTTTATGAGAGGTGAAGATTACACGTATATGTGGTTATAAGGACAAATATTATATAGAAAAATCTAAAACACTCAATTTCTTATGCTACTAAACAAGTTTTATTATAGACTATAAAATAAGAAATATTAAATGTCTTTCTTTCATTATTTAGAATATTATTTAAGATTTATTTAAAATGTAGACACTAATCTAACACAAATAAGAAAACACTCAACTGTTCAAAGTTTATATTATTTTAATTGATCTTCTATTCCTATATTCAGACTGGGAGGTGGAATTATCTAATAGTTTTTTTTTTTTTTTTTTTAACAAGAGCTATATGTCGAAAAGTAGTGACTTTTAAGGGTTTTAATTTTTTTCAGAATCTCAAATATACCTGAATATGTATATTCAGTTTGATTATAACAAGACGTGATTTTCCAAATTATTATTTCAATATACTATATAATTCCATGAAAGTAAGACACTGCCATCTTATTGAATCATTATGTATAATCTTTATATTTCATTGAAAGGATAGTAAAAATCGTCATCTATCTGGCACAGAAAAACTAAAGGCTACTGCAGAGATTTATTTATTTAATTTTATACAAGAAACATTTTTTTTTCCAGTTACATAGAATACGTTTATTTGAATCGGATGTTTTTACCCTATGCTTCAAGGGGAAAGGGCCCTTAGGTTAAAATGCATTCTGATGATCATTGTGACAAAACTCAGAAGCAATATGCAGGAGATAAAGGCATTGGTTCAAATAGAGCTTATAAATATGCCAGTGAGAAGGAATTTTTAACAATGCAAAATGATAGCTTTACAAAGCTTTGTTATGTATATGTATATGAATAAATATTATATACATGCATGTGTATTTATATGTTTAGAACATACAAATATGTACCTTTTGGTGTGTTGATGAATAGAGGAATATAAATTGAAACAAAGGGGAGTAAAGATAAAAAGAAACTGTGATATTTTTAAAAAAATATTTTATTGTATGTGTGTGTGTGAGTGCCAGCATGTATGCATGTGCACTATACCTATGCGTGCTGGCCATAGGGACCAGAAATGAGTGTTGCCTTCCCTGGAACTTGAGCTATGGGTAGTTATAAGCTTCCATGTGCGTGCTGTGAGTCAAACTTTGGTCCACTACAAGAGCAGCAAGTGTCCTTAACTATTAAGATATCTCTCTTCTCCCATAAAATAATTACTCCTTTCCCAGTCCATTTGTATTATGAAATGATAACCATGATGAACACAGTCCTGTACATTTGAGATTAAGAAAAATGTTGATAGGAAAGTAAGGCATTTAAACAGCAAACTTCTCAACAGTTAGTGTGCCTGATGTATACCTCACCATCTCAGCAGGACAGGGACAACTAAACTTGGGAAAACACAGAGGCCAGTTGCTTTCCCAACATAGTATAGTAATAGACATCAGTACTGAAGGGTAGAATCAAGTGGCTCGGAGACACTGGAAAACAGACTGGTGGCGTTTCCAAACTATATCTCATGTTGACACTGTATCTCATCTCCCTTGTCCTGTGAGTTCTCGTATCTACATGAGCACAGTGATGTCTTCGCACTTAGCAGGGATCATTTCAGCATCTATCCCATACATTCAGGTAGATCAGCTTTGCTTCACAGTGGGGTTTTGAAGAATGCAAGTCCTCCTGAGGGATTTAGTAAGATTTCCTCACTTTGATTCTTACAATAGCTGCCATCAGTGTGCCCCTGCAGCAACTTTCTCTGGTTCTAATAAAAAGAATAGACGAATTCTACATGGATGATAGTGACATACAAATATTCACCGCAGGAAATATTAAAGAAAGAACCTGCACTTTCTTGCTGAAGCTCCCACATTTCTTTTCCTGCCACACCAGCACGAGCCCACGACCGTCCACCCCATAGACAGCTGCCACAACCCCCATTTACCTAATAGAAGCGAAACTCTTGAAGTTTATAATTAGCCAATCAGATTTATGTATCAATAAATTCTCAGTTCACCGGATGCCAATACAATAATTTCAGAACCAAATGATAAGCTTTATCCCAATTATTCTAACCTTATAATAACAATTACCTGTGGCTGGTTAAAGACATGCTGGTTCATGTCTGCCTTCACCTTGGCCTACCTCGCTCTCTGCAGATGCTCTCTGTCTCTGTAACACTTAGCTCTGCCTCCCTTTTCCCTGTTCAATCACAGGCCTCCTGCTGCCCTAGTATTTTAGTGATTAGACAGGGAAAATCCTGTCACAAATATTATTTTTTCTTTACAAAAATTTCTACTCAGATAGTAGCTACAAATATAAATTAATTAAAATTGTAATCTTTGAAACTTCATATATATGCACAATGTATACTCCCCATTTTCTTGTCCTTTCTTCCACCTATCCTTTGGATCCACTGCCAACACATCTCTCTCCCAACTTTACTCCTTTATTCTCTGTCTCTCTCTGTCTCTGCCTCTCTGTCTCTCTGTCTCTGTCTCTCTGTCTGTCTCTCTATCTCTCTCTGTCTCTCTCTGTCTCTCTCTGTTTATCTCTCTCTCTCTCTCTCCCTCTCTCTCTCTCTCTCTCTCTCTCTCTCTCTCACACACACACACACACACACACACACACACACACACACACACACACACACGTGTGCGCGGGCATACATGCTCATTTAGCCCATTAGATGGCATAGAGTCATCCATCATAGTATGTGCAACCTACCAGTAGCCATCCCTTAAAGAAAAATGACTCTCCCTCTACCATTCATTCTCAATAGCTCCTTAGTTAGGGGCAGTGGGAGCTCTCTTCTCCCCATGAAGAATTTTTATGTAAGTACTGCATGCTAATCATTTATGCCTAAGGAGCCCCTGAATGATGGATTTTTAACTAGTTACTCTTTTGTAGGTGGTAACAAGTGCTGTGAGCTCGTGTATACATCATCTATGTCATGTCCAGGGGACAGAGTACTCTAGCCACCATTTCTTTCTTTCTTGATATTTCCTGATCCTTGGGTGGGGGTGTAATATAGTAGTCCCATCTAATTGCTAAACACTCATGGTTACTTAGTGTCAGCACATGTAATACTTGTGAGTACTACATTAACTGCAATCTATTATTGCAATAAGAAGTTTCTCTAACCAAGGTTGAGAATGCATACAAACAAGCATAAAATCTAACAGGGCAGTTCAACAACATAGCCATTTAGCAAAACAACACCTCAGCTGCTATATAATTGTTATTGATCTCTGAAAAGCCAGAAGTCATCATGGATAATGATTGAAGAGAGGACTTTTGTCTTTTGAATTGGAAAATTAAAATAAAATTCTTCAATTTACCTTCTCACTTTATTTAACTTTTCAACTGAACCACTATATTTTAAAAATATTTGTCTCAATGAGTTGGATTAGCAAGCACAACAAAAGGACTGTTTGTTCCTTTGTCACATATAGTTTGTGAATACTGTCTTTGTCCTACCTCAAGCAACTTCTATTGCTCTCTCCCGGCTCTAACATTATTCTCCGAGAGGAACAGAGCCCGTGTCTCCATTCATGTGATTGTATGCAGACATAGAAGTCTGCAGAAAGGCATTTATGAATTTCTTTGTATTTTACCACATGGCAGCCATTTCCCCAGCTGAAAATCCCTCTATTTTTATTCAATATTGGAATTTATCCATTTTATTCCCTAGTAATTCTCTGAACTAAGCTGTATAAGCTTTAAAATGATTAAATTTACATTTAGTCATGTGAATGCATGTGTGTGGATGCATGTTTGTAGATATATGCTTGTAGATACATGTATGTAGGTGTAGGTATATGCATGTGCATGTGGATGCTTTCATAGGTCATCAGACAGTTTTGAATCACTTAGTGCTAGAGTTACAAGTAGTTATGATCTGTAAGTCCTGGTATTGGCAGCTGAACCCAGGGCCTCTGCATTTGTAAACTCTGAGCAGGCTCTCTAGCATCAAATGTTTTGCTTTTGTTTTGTTTTGTTTTTTTCATTTTAATTTGTTTTTATTTCAATGCAAAATCAGCAAGAAAAAAATGACTGAGATTTATTACCATCTACAATGCTTATAGAGAAACACAAACTTAAAAGCAGTTTAGTTCAGATTTAAGAAAAAGCTCAATTAAACAAAATGAATTTCCAAATATTTGTTTTAGGCCAAAACCTAAGAAAGCCTTTGGGGAGTATTTAATTTTGTTTCTTAAGGCAGGGTGTTAGTCTGTGTCCTAGGCAGGTCTTCAACCCTTGATCTGACTTTCCAATGTCTAGAATGCTAAAGCTCCAGGCGTGGGCTGTGACAAGAACTCATGATTATTTGATAACCTTTTTATATCCCCTATTTTTTAGAATTTCCATTTGTCTGGTCCACTGTCCTCCTTTGATGCTTCATTTTTGTCCAGTGTTCCCTGCGTTCACCACTGAACAACAGACTTGGTGGCAGCACATCTACTGCTGTGTCATGCAGGAGGACTTGGTAGTGAGTCCTCAAAAAGCAACAATAAAAAGATTAGAAGCAAGTGACAAAATGGTGGGTCATGAACAACACTAGTTATGGAAACTGATTTGTGAACAGAAAAGCTAATACAGAAATCAGTATTTTACATCATTAGATTTCTTATATGATGACAACTGAAAAAAGGAGCTATGTACCCAGAAGTCTGTTAGTATTTCTCTAAACTTTTATAACGAAATTTAGACCTTGTTTTGGGGGGATGTGATACTCATGGAAGTTGCTGTTACTGAAATTTGTGCATATCCAACCCATGTAAAGCAAGAACTGCATTCAGCTCTCGAGCAGACTGACTAAGTTAGTGCCTAGTTCCCAGCAGGCTTTAGGTGACTTCTGTTGAACTTCCTTTCCACCCAACAGATGTAGAGTAGGCCTCTGGTGATAAAGGAGTCACTGTGCTGCCTCACCATACTTTTAAGTTGTATTGTGGGTTGAGAACACAGCCATAACCATTTCCTGGGTAGAAGGTCCTGCAGGGACATTCTTTTATCGCTGGGTAAAGGGTAACACAATCTTGTCTTGTCTTGCTAGAGACTTGTCCCCCACCCTTGCCCCCAAATGGCAAGTTACCTGCATACCAGTCCAGATGACTGATGTGAACTCTGGTTCTACACTTCGCTTGACTTGAAATTTAAAATAGAGACTGTCCAAAGACTAAAACATGGGAAATGACTGCATTTGGATATGAATAAATAACTTAGTAGAAAAGACCAAACTTTATATCAGAGAGTTCGCTGAGAACTCTGATTGAAAAAAGTTGGAAGGAGGCTCTGCACTTGGCCTTGACTCAGGAAAACCATTGAACTTTTTCTTCAGTAATGGACGGTCTCTTTCCATTTCTTCCTATTGAGCTGTAGCACTTGCAAAGAGCTTTTGGGTTTCTGACCAGAGGACAGGGACTGAGTTGCATACTTACATATCAAAGCAGAACTGGCCTCCAGGTTCTCCCAGAATTTCTCAGCCCCTACCTGGCATACACCAGTTCCCCAACCCTGAACTTTGCAGACTAGGGTCTGTGCTGTCCCTCCCCCAGAGGCTCTTCCCTATGTAATGCAGATATTTTGGTCTCTTTTCTATCTCTAGCTCTCATCTCCCTCTTCCCCCTCTCCTCTGTCTTCCCTTCCTTGGGGCCAGTGAACTTATCTGTCTGTATCAGCTTTCCAATAAACCTTCACTTAATATTATATAAACTTGCTTGAGTTAGTTTATTCCACTGGTGGAGAAATAACTATCAACTGGATCTTGCAACAATGCCTTATTTACAGTACAGCTATGCTTTGGATAACACTGGCCTGTTTTATTTAATTTAATTTTGGGGAATTCCCAGAAACAATTTTCTTTTCCTGATTTTAGTATTAGAAGGAGGGTTATGTCCCTTAAAATAGTAATCTTAATTAATTTACGCTGTTTAGCATATTTTTCAGTTTCATCTTTGTAACCTGTAGACTATAGTTCTTTAGGCTACACCTGTAAAGTATTAGCATAAGACACTTCAAGATCATGTTCTTAGCACAAAGAAGATTTATTTGCCCAATAGGGAAAATGTGCAGAGAACATGAGACAGAGACAAGAGATGGAGAATGATGAAGAAGAGAAAAAGAATAAGGGGAAGGGACATTTGCCCCAGAGGGACAAAGGATATCTGCCTCTGAATAAAGAGGAGGCTCACAAAGCTCATAGGAAAATGGTGGTTTATAAAGTTGAAGGGTAAACCCTGTGTTAGGATGAGGTGTTTAATTCTGATTGTGCATGTTAACTAGGCTCTTTTGATTGTTGGACTTCAATACTTTGATAGTTGGAACTTGGCAGTCTGCCTCAGGAGGAGGATGTGACCAAATAAGGAAAGAGACCTTGGTGGATAGCTTTAGGAATATAATATAATGGTGTTAGCAAAGAGCAGGGACTGTGGAGAAGGGCAAGGCCTTCCAGAGCCCCTGCAACACATCTACATTTTTATGGACTTAGGCTAGTGTTATACTTCTCTCACTTCTCTTGCTCTTTCCCACTTTCCTCTACCTGTTACCACTGTTTCTGAAGCCAGCCCGAGCATGGAAAACTCTGGCAAATCTTGACCTTCTCCCTCTTCTCTCTTCCTTTCTGAAAACTGTTAGATTACATTCCTAAGGCTAGCTACCAAGGTATGTTCCCTTATTTGGCTACTTTTGCCTTCTGAGGCTAACCTAGTGTCCAGCTTTCAAAGTATTCAAGAAACATAGATGAGGGATTTTTTATAAGAGCAGAAATGACTCAAAGACAGCTGCATTACCAAAGGTCACCCCAATATGAAAGCTATAAAACTGCATAGCCTTCAGGTAGCTCAGTGGATTGTAGTCTTCTTTTTAAGTGTTTCAGTCGTGGGGTCTCTTCCAGACAGGTTGTAAGACCCGAAAAGCCTGTCTTCAAACAATTGATATTCATCTTCTAACTTCATTGTCAATACCTGGATTGGTTGTCCCTGATGGCCCTGGACCTGTGGTTCCTCAGGAAGGAAATGGATCTGTGCTCCTATCTTGGTGAGGAGGTCTCTCCCCAACAGGGAATATGTGCATTCAGGAATAACAATAAAGGAGTGGGATACCAGGCCCACACCAAGATCCACTGTTCTTCAGGTAGTCTATGAGTATTGTTTGTTTCCTGTGGGCCCCTGGACCCAGGACTTCTTATTGGAAAAGGGTCCATCTGTTTGTAATAGGACTGAGTGTTGGGCCCCTGTGTCTACAAGAAACTGGATAGGTTTTCCCTGTACTTTAAGGGTTACCCTGGGTTCGGTGAGGGGATCTGAACATGTCTCCCCTAGTCACTGTCTTCTTGCATAGCTAACACCTTGGGGCCTGGTAGTCTCTTTTCAGGGGCATGAGGTTCTCCTTCTTCTTCTTCTTCTTCTTCTTCTTCTTCTTCTTCTTCTTCTTCTTCTTCTTCTTCTTCTTCTTCTTCTTCTTCTTCTTCTTCTTCTTCTTCTTTTTCTTCTTCTTCTTCTTCTTCTTCTTCTTCTTCTTCTTCTTCTTCTTCTTCTTCTTCTTCTTCTTCTTCTTCTTCTTCTTCTTCTGACAGTCTCTCATCCAATGACCTGTTTCTTTACAGTAAGCACATTGGTCCTTAGCCAGAGGCTCCCTTCTGTTGCCAGGTACTATCTTACTAGGTTGTCTAGTTTCTCTGACTACAGTGGCCAAGATCCTATGGAGGTTTTTCTCCTGTCTCTTCTCTCTTTCAAGCTCTCTAGCCTCCTGTTCTTTCTGCTTTCTCTCCTCTTTCTCCTCTTCTGACTCTCGGTTATGATATCCTTTCTCAGCTGCTTGCACTAACTCTCTCAAGGACCTGTCCTGTAACCCTTCAAGTTTCTGCAACTTTTTCCTGATATCTCTGCTAGATTGGTTGATAAAGGTGACAGTAACTGTTGCCTTATGTTCCTCACTGCTAGGATCATAGGGGGTAAATTGGCGAAAGGCCTCCATGAATCTCTCTAGGAAGGCAGAGGGAGACTCATTTGGCCCCTTCACCACTCCCCTTACCTTAGTCAAATTGGTGGGGCCCTGTGATATCAGAGCCTGCCATCAGAGCCTGGTGGTAGATCTTCAGGTGCTCCCTACCTTCTGGGGTGTTGAAGTCCCAGTTCGGTCTGGTCAATGGGAAGCTTGCATTAATATCCACAGGCAAGAGGGAAGGATACCCATCTTCCCCTGGGATATTCTTCTGGCCTCCAAGAGGATGCACTATTTTTCCTCTGTGGTAAAAAGAACCTGAAGCAGTTGTTGACAATCATCCCATGTGGGCTGATGGTAGAATAAAAGAGATTCAATTAAATTAGACCCTGAGGATTCTCAGAAAATGAGGGGTTATAAGTCTTCTAATTATATAAATCGGCCAAGGAAAACGGTCAATATTGTAAGGGTGGATGACCCTGTCCATCAGAGGGACTGTAGGCTCAGAGGGGCAGATTATGAGTCCCCTCAGGAGTTGTCCCCTGCTGGCTGAGCCCCTTGAGCAGGTCCCTCTGACCAGGGAATGGACAAGGACCATAAGTCCCCCATTTTTCCAGGCAGAACAGGTGGGGCAAAAGGCCCTGTAGCTTGAGCTGCCTGAGGACAGAGAGAGGGAGGATAAGGAGGAGGGGGATCAAGAAGGAGAAGATCAGTATCTGTAGTGGGGGAACCTCTTTCTTGGGCCCATTCTGAAGGGCGAGGGTTGGCATAGCTGTTGGTCCTAAAAAGGAAACAAAAGGGCGAAACCACGAAGGAGGATAAGTGACCAAATGTTCCCACACAATGATATATGGGACCTGGTTGGTGTGACTCTTCGAGCCAGCACCAAGAACGCACCTCTGGACGGCTAATATAAAAGGCAGTGAGAAATAACCCTCAGGAGGCCATCCAATCTGGAAGGTGGGCCACTCTGAAGAGCAAAAAGTAATCCATTTATTTTCCTTCACATCTACTGAAAGATTGTGAACTCTAGTTTTAATCTTTATCCAATGTTCTAGAGTAAAACTCAGAAGGGTGAAAGTTCCATGTGCCATTCTGTCCAAAAATAAATTCAGTCCTAGTCCACACACAAAAAGAGAAACAGAAAATAAAATACCAATGTGCCCCTGCCACAAACACCACAGAAGATATACTGAATAACTTTTTTTTTTTTTTTTGAGACAGGGTTTCTCTGTATAGTTCTGGCTGTAGATCAGGCTGGACTTGAACTCAAAAATCCACCTACCTCTGCCTCCGAATTGCTGGGATTAAAGGCATGTGTCACCACTGCCTGGCCTGAATAACTTGGTAGTGATCTTTTTAAAACCATGGTCATTTTGAGCTACCACAAATCTTACACGCTCAGGCATCCTTTGTTTTTTTTTTAATTTTTAATATTTTTTATTACATTTTTTCCTCAATTACATTTCCAATGCTATCCCAAAAGTCCCCCATAGCGCCCCCCACTTCCCTACCCACCCATTCCCATTCTTTTGGCCCTGGCATTCCCCTATATTGGGGCATATAAAGTTTGCAAGTCCAATGGGCCTCTCTTTCCAGTGATGGCCAACTAGGCCATCTTTCCATACATATGCAGCTAGAGACAAGAGCTCCGGGGTACTGGTTAGTTCATCATGTTGTTCCAACTATAAGGTTGCAGATCCCTTTAGCTCCTTGGGTACTTTCTCTAGCTTCTCTTTTGGGAGCCCTGTGATACATCCAATAGCTGACTGTGAGCATCCACTCCTGTGTTTGCTAGGCCCCGGCATCGTCTCACAAGAGACAGCTATATTTGGGTCCTTTCAGCAAAATCTTGCTAGTGTATGCAATGGTGTCAGCGTTTAGAAGCTGATTATGGGATGGATCCCTGGATACAGCAGTCTCTAGATGGTCCATCCTTTCATCACAGCTCCAAACTTTGTCTCTGTAACTCCTTCCCTGGGTGTTTTGTTCCTAATTCTAAGAAGGGGCACAGTGTCCACACTTTGGTCTTCATTCTTCTTGAGTTTCATGCGTTTAGCAAATTGTATCTTATATCTTGGGTATCCTAAGTTTTGGGCTAATATCCACTTATCAGTGAATACATATTGTGTGAGTTCCTTTGTGATTGTGTTACCTCACTCAAGATGATGCCCTCCAGGTCCATCCATTTGGCTAGGAATTTCATAAATTCATTCCTTTCAATAGCTGAGTAGTACTCCATTGTGTAAATGTACCATATTTTCTGTATCCATTCCTCTGTTGAGGGACATCTGGGTTCTTTCCAGCTTCTGGCTATTATAAATAGGGCTGCTATGAACATAGTGGAGCATGTGTCCTTCTTACCTGTTGGGACATCTTCTGTATATATGCCCAGGAGAGGTATTGCTGGATCCTCCGGTAGTACTATGTCCAATTTTCTGAGGAACCGCCAGACTGATTTCCAGAGTGGTTGTACAAGCTTGCAATCCCACCAACAATGGAGGAGTGTTCCTCTTTCTCCACATCCTCACCAGCATCTGCTGTCACCTGAATTTTTGATCTTAGCCGTTCTGACTGGTGTGAGGTGGATTCTCAGGGTTGTTTTGATTTGCATTTCCCTGATGATTAAGGATGTTGAACATTTTTTCAGGTGCTTCTCTGCCATTCGGTATTCCTCAGGTGAGAATTCTTTGTTCAGTTCTGAGCCCCATTTTTTAATGGGGTTATTTGACTTTCTGGAGTCCACCTTCTTGAGTTCTTTATATATATTGGATATTAGTCCCTTATCTGATTTAGGATAGGTGAAGATCCTTTCCCAATCTGTTGGTGGTTTTTTTGTCTTATTGATGGTGTCTTTTGCCTTGCAGAAGCTTTGTAGTTTCATGAGGTCCCACTTGTCAATTCTCGATCTTACAGCACAAGCCATTACTGTTCTATTTTTCCCCTGTGCCCATATCTTCAAGGCTTTTCCCCACTTTCTCCTCTATAAGTTTCAGTGTCTCTGGTTTTATGTGAAGTTCCTTGATCCACTTAGACTTGACCTTAGTACAAGGAGATAGGAATGGATCAATTCGCATTCTTCTACATGTTAACAACCAGTTGTGCCAGCACCATTTGTTGAAAATGCTGACTTTTTTTCCACTAGATGTTTTTAGCTCCCTTTTCGAAGATCAAGTGACCATAGGTGTGTGGGTTCATTTCTGGGTCTTCAATTCTATTCCATTGGTCTATTTGTCTGTCACTATACCAGTACCATGCAGTTTTTATCACAATTGCTCTGTAGTAAAGCTTTAGGTCCAGCATGGTGATTCCACCAGAGGTTCTTTTATCCTTGAGAAGAGTTTTTGCTATCCTAGGTTTTTTGTTATTCCAGATGAATTTACAGATTGCACTTTCTAATTCTTGAAGAATTGAGTTGGAATTTTGATGGGGATTGCATTGAATCTGTAGATTGCTTTTGGCAAGATAGCCATTTTTACAATGTTGATCCTGCCAATCCATGAGCATGGGAGATCTTTCCATCTTCTGAGATCTTCTATAATTTCTTTCTTCAGAGACTTGAAGTTTTTATTATACAGATCTTTCACTTCCTTAGTTAGAGTCACGCCAAGATATTTTATATTATTTGTGACTATTGAGAAGGGTGTTGTTTCCCTAATTTCTTTCTCAGCCTGTTTAATCTTTGTGTAGAGAAAGGCCATTGATTTGTTTGAGTTAATTTTATATCCAGCTACTTCACCGAAGCTGTTTATCAGGTTTAGGAGTTCTCTGGTGGAAATTTTAGGGTCACTTATGTATACTATCATATCATCTGCAGAAAGTGATATTTTGACTTCATCTTTTCCAATTTGTATCCCTTTGATCTCCTTTTGTTGTCAAATTGCTCTGGCTAGGACTTCAAGTACAATGTTGAATAGGTATGGAGAAAGTGGACAGCCTTGTCTAGTCCCTGATTTTAGAGGGATTGCTTCAAGCTTCTCACCATTTACTTTGATGTTGGCTACTGGTTTGCTGTATATTGCTTTTATCATGTTTAGGTATGGGCCTTGAATTCCTGATGTTTCCAAGACTTTTATCATGAATGGGTGTTGGATCTTGTCAAATGCGTTTTCCGCATCTAAGGAGATGACCATGTGGTTTTTGTCTTTGAGTTTGTTTATATACTGGATTACGTTGATGGATTTCCGTATATTGAACCATCCTTGCATCCCTGGGATGAAACCTACTTGATCAGGATGGATGATTGTTTTGTTGTGTTCTTGGATTCGGTTAGCAAGAACTTTATTGAGGATTTTTGCATCAATATTCATAAGGGATATTGGTCTGAAGTTTTCTATCTTTGTTGGGTCTTTTTGTGGTTTAGGTATTAGAGTAATTGTGGATTCATAGAATGAGTTGGGTAGAGTACCTTCTGTTTCTATTTTGTGGAATAGTTTGTGAAGAACTGGGATTAGATCTTCTTTGAAGGTCTGATAGAACTCTGCACTAAACCCATCTGGTCCTGGGCTTTTTTTGGTTGGGAGACTATTAATGACTGCTTCTATTTCTTTGGGGGATATAGGGCTGTTTAGATCATTAACCTGATCTTGATTCAACATTGGTACCTGGTATCTGTCTAGGAACTTCTCCATTTCATCCAGGTTCTCCAGTTTTGTTGAGTATAGCCTTTGGTAGAAGGATCTGATGGTGTTTTGGATGTCTTCAGGATCTGTTGTTATGTCTCCTTTTTCATTTCTGATTTTGTTAATTAGAATACTTTCCCTGTGCCCTCTAGTGAGTCTGGCTAAGGGTTTATCTATCTTGTTGATTTTCTCAAAGAACCAGCTCCTTGATTGGTTGATTCTTTGAATAGTTCTTCTTGTTTCCACTTTGTTGATTTCGCCCTTGAGTTTGATTATTTCCTGCCTTCTACTCCTCTTGTGTGAATTTGCTTCCTTTTGTTCTAGTGCTTTTAGGTGTGTTGTCAAGCTGCTAATGTGTGCTCTCTCTAGTTTCTTTTTGGAGGCATTCAGAGCTATGAGTTTTCCTCTTAGAAATGCTTTCATTGCGTCCCATAAGTTTGGGTATGTTGTGGCTTCATTTTCATTGAACTCTAAAAAGTACTTAATTTCTTTCTTTATTCCTTCCTTGACCAAGGTATCATTGAGAAGAGTGTTGTTCAGTTTCCACATGAATGTTGTCTTTCTATTATTTATTTTGTTATTGAAGATCAGCCTTAGTCTATGGTGATCTGATAGGATCCATGGGACAATTTCAATATTTTTGTATCTGTTGAGGCCTGTTTTGTGACCAATTATGTGGTCAATTTTGGAGAAGGTACCATGAGGTGCTGAGAAGAAGGTATATATTTTTGTTTTAGGATAGAATGTTCTGTAGATATCTGCCAGATCCATTTGATTCATAACTTCTGTTAGTTTCACTGTGTCCCTGTTTATTTTCTGTTTCCATGATCTGTCCATTGGTGAAAGTGGTGTGTTGAAGTCTCCCACTCTTATTGTATGAGGTGCAATGTGTGCTTTGAGATTTACTAAAGTTTCTTTAATGAATGTGGCTGCCTTTGTATTTGGAGCATAGATATTCAGGATTGATAGTTCCTCTTGGAGGATTTTACCTTTGATGAGTATGAAGTGCCCCTCCCTGACTTTTTTGATGACTTTGGGTTGGAAGTCAATCTTATCTGATATTAGAATGGCTACTCCAGCTTGTTTCTTCAGACCATTTGCTTGGAAAATTGTTTTCCAGCCTTTCATTCTGAGGTAGTGTCTATCTTTTTCTCTTAGATGAGTTTCCTGTAAGCAGCAAAATGTTGGGTCTTGTTTGTGTAGCCAGTTTGTTAGTCTATGTCTTTTTATCGGGGAGTTGAGTCCATTGATATTAAGAGATATTAAGGAAAAGTAATTGTTGTTTCCTGTTATTTTTGTTGTTAAAGTTGGCATTCTGTTCTTGTGGCTGTCTTCTTTTAGGTTTGTTGAGGGATTACCTTCTTGTTGTTTCTAGGGCGTGGTTCCTGTCCTTGTATTGGTTTTTTCCTGTTATTATCCTTTCAAGGGCTGGATTCGTGGAGAGATAATGTGTGAATTTGGTTTTGTTGTGGAATACTTTGGTTTCTCCATCTATGTTAATTGAGAGTTTGGCTGGTTATAGTAGCCTGGGCTGGAATTTGTGTTCTTTTAGTGTCTGTATAACATCTGTCCAGGATCTTCTAGCTTTCATAGTCTCTGGTGAAAAATCTGGTGTAATTCTGATAGGCTTGCCTTTATATGTTACTTGGCCTTTTTCTCTTACTGCTTTTAGTATTCTATCTTTATTTAGTGCATTTGTTGTTCTGATTATTATGTGTCGGGAGGTATTTCTTTTCTGGTCAAGTCTATTTGGAGTTCTGTAGGCTTCTTGTATGTTCATGGGCATCTCTTTCTTTAGATTTGGGAAGTTTTCTTCTATAATTTTGTTGAAGATGTTTGCTGGTCCTTTGAGTTGAAAATCTTCACTCTCATCCACTCCTATTATCCGTAGGTTTGGTCTTCTCATTGTGTCCTGTATTTCTTGGATGTTTTGAGTTAGGATCTTTTTGCATTTTACATTTTCCTTGATTGTTGTGCTGATGTTCTCTATGGAATCTTCTGCACTTGAGATTCTCTCTTCCATCTCTTGTATTCTGTTGCTGATGCTCGTATCTATGGTTCCAGATTTCTTTCCTAGGTTTTCTATCTCCAGTGTTGCCTCATTTTGGGTTTTCTTTATTGTGTCTACTTCCCTTTTTAGGTCTAGTATGGTTTTGTTCATTTCCATCATCTGTTTGGATGTGTTTTCCTGTTTTTCTTTAAGGACTTCTACCTGTTTGATTGTGTTATCCTGTTTTTCTTTAAGGACTTCTACCTGTTTGATTTTGTTATCCTGTTTTTCTTTAAGGACTTGTAACTCTTTAGCCATGTTCTCCTCTAATTCTTTAAGTGAGTTATTAAAGTCCTTCTTGATGTCCTCTACCATCATCATGAGATATGCTTTTAGATCCGTGTGTAGCTTTTCCAGTGTGTTGGGGTGCCCTGGTCTGGGCGAATTGGGAGTGCTGGGTTCTGATGATGGTGAGTGGTCTTGGTTTCTGTTAGTAAGATTATTACGTTTACCTTTCGCCATCTGGTAATCTCTGGGGTTAATTGTTATCATTGTCACTGTTTAAAGATTGGAGCAGACTCTGTGTTCCACTCACCTGAAGTCTCAAAATCCTGTGTCGGGTGTCATGGGTAGCTGGCGGGTGTCAGCCGACCCTGTGCTCTAGCTACTCCTGTGCTGGTCAGGCTGGAAGAGGCCTGTGGCCCTACTCAGGCCGGTTTTCTGCTTCCCTAACTAATGCAGTCTCAGGTCCTGCACGCAATTGGATTGGAGCAGAAGCTGTGTTCCACTCACCAGAAGTCTTAAGATCCTGTGGCGGGGACAGTGACCTGCCCTGCAGGGAGCGCCATCTTGGCTCCGGGACTCCGCCGAGCTTAGCCTCTACAGGTCAGAGTGGGGACCACGGGGGCAGACGGCTTCTGGGACAGGCAGGAGCCACAGAGCCGCTGAGGCAGCACCCTTTTGGGGCCGCAGACTTCCGGCACCCTCCCAGCCGGAGGACAGAGACCTGCCCTGCAGGGAGCGCCATCTTGGCTCCGGGACTCCGCCGAGCTTAGTCTCTACAGGTCAGAGTGGGGACCACGGGGGCAGACGGCTTCTGGGACAGGCAGGAGCCACAGAGCCGTTGAGGCAGCACCCTTTTGGGGCCGCAGACTTCCGGCACCCTCCCAGCCGGAGGACAGAGACCTGCCCTGCAGAGAGTGCCATCTTGGCTCCGGGACTCCGCCGAACTTAGTCTACAGGTTAGAGTGAGGACCACAGAGGCAGACAGCTTCTGGGACAGGCGGGAGCCACAGAGCCTCTGAGGCAGCACCCTCTTGGGGCCGCAGACATCCGGCACCCTCCCAGTCGGAGGACAGTGACCTGCCCTGCAGGGAACGCCATCTTGGCTCCGGGACTCCGCCGAGCTTAGTCTCTACAGGTCAGAGTGAGGACCACAGAGGCAGACAGCTTCTGGGACAGGCGGGAGCCACAGAACCGCTGAGGCAGCACCCTTTTGGGGCCGCAGACATCCGACACCCTCCCAGCCGGAGGACAGTGACCTGCCCTGCAGGGAGCACCATCTTGGCTCCGGGACTCCGCTGAACTTAGTCTGTACAGTTCTGCTGACAGAGGATACTCAGAATCCCCAGAAGAACAACCTCTGAACAGAGACAACTATAACAACTCCAGAGATTACCAGATGGCGAGAGGTAAAGGTAAGAATCTTACTAACAGAAACCAAGACCACTCACCATCATCAGGACCCAGCACTCCCACTTCGCCCAGTCCAGGGCACCCCAACACACCTGAAAAACTAGACCTGGATTTAAAAGCATATCTCATGATGATGGTAGAGGACATCAAGAAGGACTTTAAAGAACTACAGGAGAACATGGCTAAAGAGTTACAAGTCCTTAAAGAAAAACAGGAAAACACAACCAAACTGGTAGAAGTCCTTAAAGAGAAACAGGAAAACACATCCAATCAGATGATGGAAATGAACAAAACCATACTAGACCTAAAAAGGGAAGTAGACACAATAAAGAAAACCCAAAATGAGGCAACACTGGAGATAGAAACCCTAGGAAAGAAATCTGGAACCATAGATGCAAGCATCAGCAACAGAATACAAGAGATGGAAGAGAGAATCTCAGGTGCAGAAGATTCCATAGAGAACATGGGCACAACAATCAAGGAAAATGGAAAATGCAAAAAGATCCTAACTCAAAACATCCAGGAAATACAGGACACAATGAGAAGACCAAACCTACGGATAATAGGAGTGGATGAGAATGAAGATTTTCAACTCAAAGGACCAGCAAACATCTTCAACAAAATTATAGAAGAAAACTTCCCAAATCTAAAGAAAGAGATGCCCATGAACATACAAGAAGCATACAGAACTCCAAATAGGCTGGACCAGAAAAGAAATACCTCCCGACACATAATAATCAGAACAACAAATGCACTAAATAAAGATAGAATACTAAAAGCAGTAAGAGAAAAAGGCCAAGTAACATATAAAGGCAAGCCTATCAGAATTACACCAGATTTTTCACCAGAGACTATGAAAGCTAGAAGATCCTGGACAGATGTTATACAGACACTAAAAGAACACAAATTCCAGCCCAAGCTACTATACCCAGCCAAACTCTCAATTAACATAGATGGAGAAACCAAAGTATTCCACGACAAAGCCAAATTCACACATTATCTCTCCACGAATCCAGCCCTTCAAAGGATAATAACAGAAAAAAACCAATACAAGGACAGGAACCACGCCCTAGAAACAACAAGAAGGTAATCCCTCAACAAACCTAAAAGAAGACAGCCACAAGAACAGAATGCCAACTTTAACAACAAAAATAACAGGAAACAACAATTACTTTTCCTTAATATCTCTTAATATCAATGGACTCAACTCCCCGATAAAAAGACATAGACTAACAAACTGGCTACACAAACAAGACCCAACATTTTGCTGCTTACAAGAAACTCATCTCAGAGAAAAAGATAGACACTACCTCAGAATGAAAGGCTGGAAAACAATTTTCCAAGCAAATGGTCTGAAGAAACAAGCTGGAGTAGCCATTCTAATATCAGATAAGATTGACTTCCAACCCAAAGTCATCAAAAAAGACAGGGAGGGGCACTTCATACTCATCAAAGGTAAAATCCTCCAAGAGGAACTATCAATCCTGAATATCTATGCTCCAAATACAAAGGCAGCCTCATTCATTAAAGAAACTTTAGTAAATCTCAAAGCACACATTGCACCTCATACAATAATAGTGGGAGACTTCAACACACCACTTTCACCAATGGACAGATCATGGAAACAGAAACTAAACAGGGACACAGTGAAACTAACAGAAGTTATGGATCAAATGGATCTGGCAGATATCTACAGAACATTTTACCCTAAAACAAAAGGATACACCTTCTTCTCAGCACCTCATGGTACCTTCTCCAAAATTGACCACATAATTGGGCACAAAACAGGACTCAACAGATACAAAAACATTGAAATTGTCCCATGCATCCTATCAGATCACCATGGAATAAGGCTGATCTTCAATAACAAAATAAATAATAGAAAGCCAACCTTCACGTGGAAACTGAACAACACTCTTCTCAATGATACCTTGGTCAAGGAAGGAATAAAGAAAGAAATTAAGGACTTTTTAGAGTTCAATGAAAATGAAGCCACAACATACCCAAACTTATGGGACGCAATGAAAGCATTTCTAAGAGGAAAACTCATAGCTCTGAGTGCCTCCAAAAGGAAACTAGAAAGAGCACACATTAGCAGCTTGACAACACACCTAAAAGCACTAGAACAAAAGGAAGCAAATTCACACAAGAGGAGTAGACGGCAGGAAATAATCAAACTCAGGGGTGAAATCAACCAAGTGGAAACAAGAAAAACTATTCAAAGAATCAACCAATCAAGGAGCTGGTTCTTTGAGAAAATCAACAAGATAGATAAACCCTTAGCCAGACTCACTAGAGGGCACAGGGAAAGCATCCTAATTAACAAAATCAGAAATGAAAAAGGAGACATAACAACAGATCCTGAAGACATCCAAAACACCATCAGATCCTTCTACCAAAGGCTATACTCAACAAAACTGGAGAACCTGGATGAAATGGAGAAGTTCCTAGACAGATACCAGGTACCAAAGTTGAATCAAGATCAGGTTAATGATCTAAACAGCCCTATATCCCCCAAAGAAATAGAAGCAGTCATTAATAGTCTCCCAACCAAAAAAAGCCCAGGACCAGATGGGTTTAGTGCAGAGTTCTATCAGACCTTCAAAGAAGATCTAATCCCAGTTCTTCACAAACTATTCCACAAAATAGAAACAGAAGGTACTCTACCCAACTCATTCTATGAAGCCACAATTACTCTGATACCTAAACCACAAAAAGACCCAACAAAGATAGAAAACTTCAGACCAATATCCCTTATGAATATTGATGCAAAAATCCTCAATAAAGTTCTTGCTAACCGAATCCAAGAACACATCAAAACAATCATCCATCCTGACCAATTAGGTTTCATCCCAGGGATGCAGGGATGGTTCAATATACGGAAATCCATCAACGTAATCCAGTATATAAACAAACTCAAAGACAAAAACCACATGGTCATCTCGTTAGATGCGGAAAAAGCATTTGACAAGATCCAACACCCATTCATGATAAAAGTCTTGGAAAGATCAGGAATTCAAGGCCCATACCTAAACATGATAAAAGCAATCTACAGCAAACAAGTAGCCAACATCAAAGTAAATGGTGAGAAGCTTGAAGCAATCCCTCTAAAATCAGGGACTAGACAAGGCTGTCCACTTTCTCCATACCTATTCAACATTGTACTTGAAGTCCTAGCCAGAGCAATTCGACAACAAAAGGAGATCAAAGGGATACAATTTGGAAAAGATGAAGTCAAAATATCACTTTTTGCAGATGATATGATAGTATATATAAGTGACCCTAAAAATTCCACCAGAGAACTCCTAAGCCTGATAAACAGCTTCGGTGAAGTAGCTGGATATAAAATTAACTCAAACAAATCAATGGCCTTTCTCTACACAAAGAATAAACAGGCTGAGAAAGAAATTAGGGAAACAACACCCTTCTCAATAGTCACAAATAATATAAAATATCTTGGCGTGACTCTAACTAAGGAAGTGAAAGATCTGTATAATAAAAACTTCAAGTCTCTGAAGAAAGAAATTATAGAAGATCTCAGAAGATGGAAAGATCTCCCATGCTCATGGATTGGCAGGATCAACATTGTAAAAATGGCTATCTTGCCAAAAGCAATCTACAGATTCAATGCAATCCCCATCAAAATTCCAAATCAATTCTTCAACGAATTAGAAAGTGCAATCTGCAAATTCATCTGGAATAACAAAAAACCTAGGATAGCAAAAACTCTTCTCAAGGATAAAAGAACCTCTGGTGGAATCACCATGCCGGACCTAAAGCTCTACTACAGAGCAATTGTGATAAAAACTGCATGGTACTGGTATAGTGACAGACAAATAGACCAATGGAATAGAATTGAAGACCCAGAAATGAACCCACACACCTACGGTCACTTGATCTTCGACAAGGGAGCTAAAAACATCCAGTGGAAGAAAGACAGCATTTTCAACAAATGGTGCTGGCACAACTGGTTGTTAACATGTAGAAGAATGCGAATCGATCCATTCCTATCTCCTTGTACTAAGGTCAAGTCTAAGTGGATCAAGGAACTTCACATAAAACCAGAGACACTGAAACTTATAGAGGAGAAAGTGGGGAAAAGCCTTGAAGATATGGGCACAGGGGAAAAATTCCTGAATAGAACAGTAATGGCTTGTGCTGTAAGATCGAGAATTGACAAGTGGGACCTCATGAAACTACAAAGCTTCTGCAAGGCTAAAGACACCATCAATAAGACAATAAAACCACCAACAGATTGGGAAAGGATCTTCACCTATCCTAAATCAGATAAGGGACTAATATCCAATATATATAAAGAACTCAAGAAGGTGGACTCCAGAAAGTCAAATAACCCCATTAAAAAATGGGGCTTAGAACTGAACAAAGAATTCTCACCTGAGGAATACCGAATGGCAGAGAAACACCTGAAAAAATGTTCGACATCCTTAATCATCAGGGAAATGCAAATCAAAACAACCCTGAGATTCCACCTCACACCAGTCAGAATGGCTAAGATCAAAAATTCAGGTGACAGCAGTTGCTGGCGAGGATGTGGAGAAAGAGGAACACTCCTCCATTGTTGGTGGGATTGCAAGCTTGTACAACCACTCTGGAAATCAGTCTGGCGGTTCCTCAGAAAATTGGACATAGTACTACTGGAGGATCCAGCAATACCTCTCCTGGGCATATATCCAGAAGATGTCCCAACTGGTAAAAAGGACACATGTTCCACTATGTTCATAGCAGCCCTATTTATAATAGCCAGAAGCTGGAAAGAACCAAGATGTCCCTCAACAGAGGAATGGATACAGAAATTATGGTACATTTACACAATGGAGTACTACTCAGCTATTAAAAAGAATGAATTTATGAAATTCCTAGCCAAATGGATGGACCTGGAGGGCATCATCTTGAGTGAAGTAACACAATCACAAAAGAACTCACACAATATGTATTCACTGATAAGTGGATATTAGCCCAAAACTTAGGATACCCAAGATTTAAGATACAATTTGCTAAACGCATGAAACTCAAGAAGAATGAAGACCAAAGTGTGGACACTGTGCACCTTCTCAGAATTGGGAACAAAACACCCAGGGAAGGAGTTACAGAGACAAAGTTCGTAGCGGTGATGAAAGGATGGACCATTTAGAGACTGCCGTACCCAGGGATCCATCCCATAATCAACTTCTAAACGCTGACACCATTGCATACACTAGCAAGATTTTGCTGAAAGGACCCAAATATAGCTGTCTCTTGTGAGACGATGCTGGGGCCTAGCAAACACAGGAGTGGATGTTCACAGTCAGCTATTGGATGTATCACAGGGCTCCCAATGGAGAAGCTAGAGTAAGTACCCAAGGAGCTAAAGGGATCTGCAACCCTATTGTTGGAACAACATGATGTACTAACTAGAACCCCGGAGCTCTTGTCTCTAGCTGCATATGTATCGAAAGATGGCCTAGTCAGCCATCAATGGAAAGAGAGGCCCATTGGACTTGCAAACTTTATATGCCCCAATATAGGGAAATGCCAGGGCCAAAAAAATGGGAATGGGTGGGTAGGGGAGTGGGTGGGAGGGTATGGGGGACTTTTGGGATAGCACTGGAAATGTAATTGAGGAAAAGATGTAATAAAAAATATTTAAAAAAAAAAAAAGATCCTGTGGCGGGTGTTGTGGGTAGTTGGCGAGTGTCAGCTGACCCTGCGCTCTAGCTACCCTGGTGCTGGTCAGGCTGTAAGAGCACATCCTTTTTTCTTCAAGGCAATTCTGCTTGTGTCTACTTCTTTAGGCTTCCTGGGTGGTCTCAGCTTCTTTTTTTTCATGGTACATGGATTATCATGAATAATCTGAGAATTTCTTTTCCGTTTGGAATGATCTAAGGGCAATTCTCAGGATTCCTTACTCTTTATATACTTTTGGTTATGTTGTGGATTGGTTCAAATGCTATTTGTATTCATTTGACTCCCAAAGTTACAGGGAAACACACATGTCTGCATATAAGATGCTGAGGGTCCCTGCAAAAGTTGGCTTTGACTGGTAAATAGAGTTGCCAGGGGCCCATGGGTGGGCAGAGAAACAGTGGTGGGAGTTTTAGGTTCCCAGGCAAGAAATGCAGGAGAGGAAGGAGAATTATCACTGCTGGAGAAGGAATAAGATGTCCACTTGAAAGTTGCAGAAGACAGAATGCCAGTCATGTAAGAGCCAGAAAGAGCAGTCCCAGTCCCATACCCCAACTTGGTCTAGGGTAGCAAAGTTGGAATATATAATAACTCAGGATTTTTGAAGAAGAGGCAATAGCAATGCTGAAGGTTTGGAGTGGCCCAGCCATTGTACTGTTTAAGGCACATTAAAATAGGAGGTTGTGGTTTTGTGTCTTTGATTTAATTATCCAGAGCATTGAGGCAGCTAGTGAGGAACTCATTCAGTACTGCCTGGGGAGGTAGAGCAGATTAATCAACTACAGCAACATAGGAATGCAAGGATTTAGTGAATCTGGTCCCTTGTAAGACTCTGGGGAGCCTTAGCTATGGACCCCCTGACCCCCAGAGTGAACCACATGGAGTCGAAGGAGATCGATGCAAAAGCAAGAGGAGTTTATTGCTCCAGAGTGCTGGGGCCATCCTGCACCCAAAGGAGAGACAACTCTGACCGACCAGTTTTTATACAGTTTTCAGGGGTAGAATAGAGCAATAGCAGCTAGGCACAATATGATTGGTGGACCACTGTGACTTTTAACCTGATTGGTCCTTAGGGAATGAGGTAGCAAGGACTTACCTTGTCTGTTGGTGGTCAATGGTCTGTCCATTGTCTGGGTGATCTTTCAGGAAGGGAGGGGTGTTTACATGTCCTGGGCTTCCCTTATCTGCAGGTGGCTTCCTAAGTAATATAATTAGCCTTTCCCTTCCAGGAAGGGCAGGGTGCCTGTGTATTCCATTGACTTTTCTCTCCTAGGAAGGGAGGGGCCTAGGCCATTTTGAGGCCTGGTGGAATTTTCCAACAGTCTTTAGTTAGTTGACCTCTTCACCCTTAACATCTTATGCCTTAAAATCCAAGGTGGAAGGTTTTTAACCCCAGAGGAAGCCGCTATACAATGGATATGAGCCACCTATTTCATGCATACAGGCCTCAAGCTCACAACTCTCCTGTCTCTGATTCTGAAAGATAGATTTACAGATGTGCACCAAACAACCAACTTGGAGTGCCTTGTTTTGTTTAAATGTCATTACAAATACATTTTTACAAATATCTTAAAACCTTTCAGACCCAAATGATTAGAAATAGGCAAAGGATGTAAATGTTGGCTTATAAAATATTAAATCATAGAAAGGGAAATTGTAATAGAAATTTTTGTATTCAAGTTTTGCATGGAACCATCTGGTCAACAAATTTTATGAGGAAAACAGGATGGAAAATATGAACAAATTTAGCCCTGCAAAACATTTTCTGGCTTGTTAATGTAAAACATATCGAGAGTATCAACATGTGTGCTTGAAAGTCATTAGTTTTAAGAAGTTTAAAACTAGAGTATTAGAAGGGTATTTGCAAAGAGCATCCTCTGTTTTCTAAACATGTCTAACTACCAGAGTAGCTGATTATCAACTTCATTTGCCTTCCTTTCTGACCACTGAAATAACATAACAATTGATGGTGAAGCGTCAAATTTAAAGTCATAGTAATGTTGTGCTCAATTTGTTCTATTTCTGAAAGCTGAGAAAATAGTGTGAACAAAACACTAGCAGGGGATGGTGAGATGCCTAAGTGGATAAAGGCACCTACTCCCAAGTATATTAAAATCTATCTCCAGGCCCATATGTTGGAAGGAGGCAGCAGTTTCACTAAGTTTTCCTGACTTTCACTATGTTCTCTTCCACACATGCATCCCAACACATACAAATAAATATATGTAGACAATATTTTAGGAATAATACTTGTAGGTTCATGAAAGCTATTTGGATGGATATGACAGAGCAGCATTAAGCATCAGGGGCAGAAACTGAGTGTGGAGTCTCACTGAGGAAAGAGCAAAGGCAGAGTGGCTGAGAGAAGAGACAGCAATTGAATTTGTACATATACATAGTAATGGCAAGAATCTCCTTTCTTTCAGTATTAGCAGAGACAATGTACTTAAGGATCTCTGCACAAAACTACTGCCCCAGGAAGAATGCACTTACTGGAAAGAGGAGCCCCTGCCCCCTTGTGGTAATTCTCATGGAAATGTCTCAGGCAGGGGAAAGAATGTCTCTTGAGGGCTTCCTCTGATGTGTTTGGAGGTCGCCTTCTTGGAGAATCTGTACATGGCTTTCCTTTTCTGAGACATCTTTTTACATTGAGCAAATGACTTATGAAAATCAATGCTTCACAAAACTCTAATAGAGGCCTTATTTTATAAATCTGTAACTAAATTATTTTACAATTGAAAAAAAAAAACCTCAAATCATGCCCAACTTCTTTTCCTGAACTTTTATTCTAAACACCAGTTAATGGCCCTATAATATAGAATATTATTTCACAGACCCTTAGCATAGAGCTGTTTGAATGATTTTCATTTAAATAAATCTCACTGCTGGTTCATGTGACTCATGAGTAAGAGTCCATGTAACATTGTTTTGAGGGAAGAATAAAGATTTCTTATTTTATTTTTTAGTGTAGAGTATATCTAATTTTGACAATAAAAAGGCAGTGTGTGTCATTCTTACATAATTTGTGAACTGCAAACAAATTGAAAAAAATGAAGAAAACTAAATGTTCACTTCTAAATGAAGTTACAAGTTATAATTTTCTGTATTTTATTTCAGATTGATTTTAAAAAAATCTTTAAACTATTTTCAAAGTACAATTCTTCTGTAATCAGGAAACTGCACAAAATGAAAATGAAAATTTAAATAACCACTTAGAAATAGTTGGCACAGAATTTTAGTAATTTATTTTCCAGCTTTTCAGTCTATGGTACTTTCCCTTTATTTATTCATTATTCTGTAAAATTTTGTATTCTAAATTTTAGAATTATAGCAAAAGTAAGGCAGGAACAAAACATACTCAGTCTCAGACTATTTTACTGGAATAGCTACTGTAAATAAAGGTTGAATACATTTAGAGGGGTGGAAAGTGTGTACGTCCCTGCATGCCCACTGGTTGAGAATAATACCACTCTCACAATTTATTGCCAAATTTGAAGAAAGCTTTAATTAAATATTGGCCAGGAGGATGGATTCTGGGTTCCCAGGAAAATGTCTACAAGTCAGGTTTTGCAAGGGCTTACCAAGGCAAAGCCACACTGCCACTGTATTACCCATTATTTCTAGGCAGGGGCATGCATATATCCTGACATATTTTCTAGCCACGTAAGTCCTGATGTCATGGGATTAAGCACATCCTGTGTAGATGGGTCAAGTAAACATAGGACAAACAAGAACTTATTCTTAACTTCAAACAGAACTCTTACCTGCAAGGTATATTTTTGCTGTTTGGTCTCACAGTGTATGTGTGTGTGTGTGTGTGTGTGTGTGTGTGTGTGTATGTGTGTGTGTGTGCATGTTTGTGTTTACCAGCAAGTTGCTTTTGTAGTCTGGCTGGCAACAGGATGAATTTGTTTTCCTACCTGGGCATATTGTTTCTGCAGGGAGCAGAAAGGTCAGTCTGGAGTTAAGCAATTCTTTATGGCTTGGAGTTCTCACCCAATACAGCATGACTCAAACCTTCAAATCCTCAAATCCTCATGACCTGAAGCTATTTCATAACAATTACAGCAGAAATGATATTTTTTAATTGCTAAGAGTGACATTTAATCTTATCAGACAATTTGAGTACTACGGAGGAGATAAACTACTGGACACACCTGTGAGGAATTGCCTAGATTATAGTTGGCATTGAGAATGTCTGTGAGTGATTATTTTGATTGGCTTCCTGTGAAAAGACTCACTTCATCATAACATGACCATTTCCTAGGCTGGAATTCTGGGCTATATACAGTCAAGATAGGAAGCTGCCCATAAATGCAGAAAGGCAAACTCCACATAGTCTCTTTTATATGTGAGGTTTGGCTTGTAATTTTAAAGAATGTGTAATTGTGTGGTCTTGTTTGTGTTTAAAGGGCCCATGAGAGGAATCTTCGACAGGAGGAAAAGTTTAAGTTGCAGGGGCAGGGAGATATAGAAGCAGAGGTCAGGGAGAGGGTAGACCAAAACCAACAATGTATGATAAAGCCAATAACAACAGAAATTAAAAAAAAAGAAACCCTTAAGATATTTAAAAATGGTAAACCAGGGGATTAAAATCTGGGCAGTGGAGGCTCACGCCTTTAATCCCAGCCCTTGTGAGGCAGAAACAGGAGGATTTCTAAGTTCAAGGCCAGTCTGGTCTACAGAGTGAGTTCTAGGACAGCCAGGGCTATGCAGAGAAACCCTGTCTCCAAAAACCAAAAACCAAAAACCAAAAACCAAAAACCAAAAACCAAAAACCAAAAACCAAAAACCAAAAACCAAAAACCAAAAACCAAAAACCAAAAACCAAAAACCAAAACAAAACAAAACAAAAAACAAACAAACAAAAAAACCCAAACCAAACCAAAACAAAATCACTTCTATCAAAGATGATTAGAAATTGGACCTATATTATACCAATATACCAACAGAAGCCTCATGCAAAAACAAAAACACACAAAAAGGTAAAGAAAGAAGGTGCTGTTGTGAGTCTGGTCAGGCTGTGTTCAGGTTCTTGGTCTTATCCTAGGAGTTGACAAGACATTCATCAATAGCAAAGCAGAAAGAAGTACTCAGAGAGGAATCTAGAACACACCATGATGGGTAGCTGGCTTCTTGAGCTAGTTGCTCAAGAGTATTACACCCTGTTTAGGACTTTTTGTTTAAAGGGGTCTTGGTTGGTAAGGAGAAAATTTGGAAGACTTTCTGTTTTGACTGAGAGGTTTGGGCAATATAAATCTTTTAAGATGCATGTCCTTTTCTATTCACCTGTCCCTAGTTATAATTGGACATCATTGGTAAGTAGGAATATTTCCCTAAAACTTCACTGAGAAAACTCAGTTTGTCTGAGTGCAATCCAAATCAACAGACTAGATCAGTCACCTGCTTCTAGTTCCTAAATATGTCCCAGAATGTGTTTGATCACAAAACAGGAGTTACCAAGAATTCTAAGGGAGATTGACCTATTGTATTGTTTGGAGCATCATGCACATGCTGCTGATAGAGCTAAGTATGTATGTGATCAAGTGATTGTTAGGAAAAAGGTATGTACATAACTCAGGCCAGGCACTTGCCTAGGTTGCTAAGCTATCTCTATATTTGCTTGTTTCAGAAACATTTTTAGGGATATTTTCATTATAATAGACAGGAGTGAGAGGAGTGAGGGTCCCGACCCACTGGAGCAGAGTTCCTCCTAAGATGTAGGATTTGTTGCACTGTTTGACTTGGGAAGATCTGCTACTATTTAGATATATATGAGGTGAAGTTGACCTATGGCCGAGTCACTGAACTGGATGGATGAAAGTTACCCCTCAGGGCTTGCTCAAAAGTAAAAGCATTTCTACAAAACAACTTGCCCTGGGCAGCAACACTGAGAATTTAAATTCAGGAGAAAGGGCAAGAATAAGATCAATATTGTATACCACTCTAATATTTTATTCTGGGGTGGGGGATGAGGGTGGTGCTGCCATATACTTCTGCCTAGCTAAAGAAAATAAAAATCAACCCTGAAAGAATACATCATGTTGGGCAGTGGTGGCACACCTCTTTAGTCCCAGCACTCTGTAGCAGAGCTGGGTGGATGTCTGTGAGTTTGAGGTTAGCTTTGTCTACAGAGTGAGTTTCAGGAAAGTTAGAGCTGTATAGAGAAACCCTGACTCAAAAGCAAACAAACAAACAAACACAGAAGCAAAACAAAACAAAAGAGTAAATCATTACCTTAGATTCACATTACTCTTAAAGATAATTATTCAAATAAAATACCAAAGATAAGAAGTAGATATCAAGATAAAAATGAATAAGCTAAAACTAGTTGAAAAGCAAATTAATTTAAGTCAATAAAGAAATGGTCATAAGAAATACTGCATTAATTCTGTGATGCAATTACACTTAATATGTTCCAGACAAGGAAAAAACTGACTCTAAAACTATTAATCACAGAAGTAAAAATTATACAAAGTGATTATGCATGTTTGAATAAAATCAACTCAAAGTTCTGGAACTAACATATATAATAGTAAAACCAAAGAAGATAATATGAATGTGAGATATACTGTAGCTTGTAAGAATCCTGAAGAGCACAACATAAATAGAAACATGCAGGCTAAGGGAGGAGAGGGCTTGGGAAGAAACTCCACCATGCTTTTAACTGAAAAAACAAAGCAATAGAGCTAGAATGGGCCTCAAGAAATATTAAATGAGGATTTTCCAGAAATGATGAAGTAAATGGAACATGAAAATGTTAAAAGTGGGCAGATATTAGCGTCAAAGCAATGATGAATATTTACTGACCATTAGAGACCACAAGCCAGACAAGCACCTCCAAGATGCTGAAGGTCACAGAGGCTGAACTAATCCTTCACTGTGAAAGATTGTGTCTTAAGCAGACCAGCAAGTACACCATCTGCCAAAAAAGAATTAAAATTCATTATTACCAGAACACAAAGACCATAGGAACAACAAAGGCAGTAAAAACACAACAGAGATGGAACAAAATGAAGCACCATTCCGGCAGAACCATGGAGAAGGAAGAGAAGACACTGAATGAAATATGAGACTAAGTGGAGATGGGTGTTGTTGATACAGAACTATTACAAGAACAGCAGTGTTTGAAATTTATGGATGAAAAGTGTGAAACATCATTAATGAACCCAGTGAATGGTATAGAAGTGTGTGTGTGTGTGTGTGTGTGTGTGTATGTGGTGTAAATGATGGTAAATGAAAGAACAAATGTGACTCAAAAGTACATAGATATTAGTACTTTGATCAACAAGGTATGATCAATGAAAATCATTTAGTTGAAATCTACCAATTAAATCTTTAACTACAGGGGAGTAAAACCATGCTTGTAAAGGCAACAAAGGGAATATTGATCATGTCAGTCTTCTCTGCACACAAGAAGCTTTTAAATCATTACATCACCATGCATATTAGGTTATCCTGCTAAAAATAGAGGGGTAGCTGGGAGTGGTGGTACACACCACAGCACTCAGGAGTCTTAAGACAAGCCTACCAAAATGGCAAGTTCTAGACCAGCCACAGCTTCATACTGAAATCTGTCTCAACAAACAAAAACAGAAACCAACCAACCAAACAAACACATAAAAGGAAATATAAATCTATGGGATTCTTTTCTCCATTGCTTAACTACAGTCTACAGAACACTTTCTGGTTTACAAGTATGTTGACAACCAAGAGGTAGAGAAATTACAAGAAAAATAGATGAAACTGTGACTTATTCTTTTCTCCTTGAATCACAGAATTAAAAAAAAATAATGAACAAAGGACAAATGAATCTGACACCAACAGCCATTAGCTCACAGAGACTACACAGGGCTTTGACCTGGTTGTCTATAAATCAAGAAAGCAAAGATGGAGTCTGAAAATCATTCCCCAGAGTAATACAGTCTTTTGTCACAAGCCTAATAGTCAGTGCTTGGAGACAAGAAAGCTAAGGAGTAAATTCACGAAGGGAACACAGTCTTCTAGCATTAAAAGATTTTTAAGATTTTAAAACAACTCTGATAAAATCCTTATGAAAATGTAACAAAGTGCCATGTGTAATAAAAAGAGATTTCAAAAGTGTTTATTTTCAATGTATCTTCTTATTAATTTGCAAGAAGAAAACTTATACATTTGCATTGGGACTATGATGGGCATGATAACAACATTAAAGTGCTGACTACTTTATTTTTGTAAATGTGAAAAACACTTAAAATACCAAAACCAAATGCTGCATATTTTAACAACTAAAAGGAAAGCTGACAATAATGCATGATATTACACCACATAATAAAAACGTCTAATTTCATTTTCTTTAAATACATTTTCATAAACATGAAATTGCTCTCTCTGCTAACAAAATTTGAATTCATTGTAATATTATTTGGTTTGAATGTCAGCAAAGTAAAATCAGAGATGATGAAGATGAATAAGATTAGTCCAAATTGCATAGTTTGTAACAGTTACAGAGGTTAGTCAACCAGGTCCACAGGAACATGAATACTGTGTTTTGCATAAGAAAATTGACACTCTGTAAGATGAGGAGTAAGAAACCAACCGATCAAGGACACTAACAGAACTCAATCTGCTGCCACACATGAGCTGACTGGAACACTGTGTATGTACCTCAGACACATTTCCACCATGTATATACTATTTCTGCATACTAATATAGATGATTATGAATAAAAACAATACTTTGGTTTAGATCACATGTGGTATTTAATTTCATATGTTTTTAAATATTTTATTAGCATATATTAGCTATGCAAGAGGTTTCATTATGACATTTCTACAAATGCTCTCGGTTTACAGTGACTGAATCCACTCTTCTGTGGGGCAGTGGATCATGCTAGGAAAATTGGTAAGCTTGAGTGGTTTCAGAAACCCCAGCACCTCACATGAGGACAGTAGGCATTTCACCCACTCTTGACCAGATTCACGTGACCACTGGTCACGTAGCACAGTACACAGAGTTCTCTATGCTAATGATGTATCTAGACGGACCCTGAGGGTTTAGCCAATAAGCTTCCCTCCCGGATATTCCTTCCTGCAAAAGATATTTAATCTGTTCCATCCTGGGGAAGAGGTACACACCCATTTTCCACAATGAGCAGTGAATACACAGTATGGGCAAGCAAAGACTGTCTGTCACGCAGAACAGCTGTGGGGATGTGGGGGAAGCCTTCGTCTATAGAGCATGCCACCTAAGTCTCCTGCAGAAGGTCCTGCCATGCTCCTGGACAATCACAATTACCCTAAGCTGGCTCCAGCTCTGGACTTGTCATAACAGGCCTGCTGGTCCCCTCTGTTCCTGACTCTACATTATTTCCAGTAGCGACTTGACGCCCAGGAGTTAGCGAACCCCAGCTTCGGCCTCAGCCTGCCTGCAATCACTTCTCACCCAGGCTGAGGTCCCCATTTTAGGCTGCCTTTTCCCACCATCTGAGCTTCCTGCAAGCTCAGCACCTGATGGTAGTATAGAGTAAAATGGCATCTAGCATCTGCATATAGTCTGCTGTATAGAGTTCCACCTTTCGGGGTTGAGATGGATCGTGGAACCACACCCCTTTATTACTCTTAATCTCTCCTCCTCATTCCTTTACCCCTTTCTCCTCCTCTGCAAGTTTTTTCTTGGCGTTCGCTGTTCTTCCTTCCCCTTTTCATTTTGCTTTTTTACGTAAAGAAAATACTGTTTCCCAAAGGAATATAACAATGCAACGACTCCTCCTAAGAACATTCTGTTTTACTCATAGATCAGTGCTTATTTGCCATCGTCAGATTTCTCATGCAGAGTATGGGCACAAATTCAGAGACCCATAGCTGGACAATTGTACAGAGTATGAGACTTCTCGGGTCACTTGGTCCTAAATGGTATTATCTGCATCAAATCTCTCTTTTCATATCTGAAGAAGTCCTATGGAAGGAAGTAGAGGCAAAGAGAGTGTAAGAGCCAGAGGGGAAGGTGGGAACCAAGGAAACAAGACCTTCTAAACTCAGTAAGACACACAAACATATGAATTCATAAAGAATCTGGTGAGTGTCCAATCTCTGTGCAGATGACCCAATATGGTCCCAATGCTAAGAGGGGAAAAAGACATAGACACCATCCTTAATCCAGAAGCTATTTCTAACTGATAACTGTTCACAAAGGAAAAAAAAAATTAGTGGTCTCCAATGGAGCCTCACTTGGTATACACACCACACTTAAGAACAGACCCCATGACCAACCCTAAATGACTAGCACAAAATGAACTCTGACACTTTTGAAAGTTCTTTGTCTCATAATGCTTTACCTCGGCATTGTTTTACTTTTCCGTTTTTTTTTTCCCTATTACAGTCCGTATGTATTATAGTCTGGTGTTGTACTGTTATGCTTTGACTAAGAATGGCTTCCATATGAATATATATGCATATGTATATATATTTCTATATATGCATATATATACATATACATACTTTTTTCATACATCCTTCCTTAACCTGAACACGATAGAACTATCTATCAAACAACTGCAAATGCATTACGAATTTAGGATAGATGGTCATGTCCCTCCTAGAGGGTACTTTTTTATTTCCTTAAACTTAAATAAATATTATAACCACTGATATTCTCTTAGTTGATGTTACATTACATGATAAAGAAATCGAGAAATGAAACACAAATACCCATACATACACTTTCCTAGCAAAATACAACAGAAACACTCATTTCAATCGTGATCTTCTTTTCTGCAGGTGGTTACATAGTTTTAGCTGGTATTTAAAACTGTCTTCCTCTACTTCCCATTCTGTATTTTCTCCAAAAAAGAACACCATCAGGACTTTCACAGCAATTCTCCAGTCCCTAGAAGCAACTTCTCTTAGTCACTGTTCTATTACTGTGAAAAGACACCATGAACAAGTACACTGTAATAAGAAAAAGCAATTTAATCTGGGTTATACCTTCTGCTGAAAACTATACAAAGGACATGGAAGAAGGAAATTTGCTCTCTCTTTGCCTGTTTACTTTTGCTCTCACTAGCAAGTCCATTCATTCACTGGCATTATAGTCTGCTTCTTCAGGTTTTTGATGTATACTGAAGACCAGCTTTGGGGAATGAACAGCTACTGGATTCTTAGACCTTCCATTGGTAGACAGCCAATTTTGGATTAGCTGGACCACAGTCTGTACATCATTCTAATAAATATAACCCCCCCACACACACACATTCTATAAATTCTTTTCCTCTGGAGAATACTGAATAATACAGATTTTTGTAGTATTAACTGTGTCATGGGTTCATATACATTTCTACAACGAAGCAAGTGGAACAAGTAAAGATGCAAAATGTACAGATCAAGAAGAAAATCAGCACCAGGAAATGTAAAAACCACAAGTTCCAGTGCTCATGGAGATAAAAAGGTTAAAGAAAAACTTGATGCTAAATGGAATAAAGGAAGTGGTAACTTCAGGGGTGGACCCTGCCCTCCCCCCCCTCACCAGTGAAACTGGTCTTAACTGGTAAAAAGGTCTTACAGGAAAGTTTAAGCAGTGAAGGAAATAATCAACAGCAGAGAGTTTATACACATGCAACTGACTTAAGGGATCAAATCTCACCTCAGCAGGCAGCACAAACTGGTTGGCAGTTTCAGTTCCTGTGCTTCTGGCTTTAAAGTCAAGAATATTGAAAGGGGGTATGTGGAATCTTCCTCCACAGCTACGGAAAGGCTTTGTTTGAGGCCAGGTGTGTGTCAGGGGTTTCTCTGCAGAGAGGCCCAGAGAGGCCATTGTGTGAAGCTGGAAGATGAAACTTGGATTGTGTTGGAGACACCAAGATGTTGGAGATGCCAGAGTCAAGGGATACCTGCAAATAAGAGTTGCTAACAAGATGTAGAGCCAGCTCAAGAGAGAGAAGAGTCAACAAAACTGAAAGGAGTTCGAGATCTGGAAAGCACTTTTGTTGTGTGCACAAAGGCCCCTGGGGACCACAGATGTGTGTGTCAGAGCTGCTTGCCCTTGCCTGCAACCCACAACTACCATGGAATCCATATAATTTCTAAAAAGTCTAAATGAAGGTATAAAAAATACTCAAAATAAATAAAAATTCCATACCTACAATGAAGAGTCTTACTACTGGAGCACTAAACATATGCCAGGTAAATACATGTGTGAAGAGTGATGCTGAGCCAGCTCATCATGCAGTACTCAGATTCCAAGATAATGAAAGCATGTATGGGAAGTCAAACTCCTTACATACCTTTAGGTCTCTATGATTTCGTGTTAAGGAAGGCAAGACCCAGAAATTCACAATTCAGCATGGACTAGACAGGTCTATACTTAAGTGTATTTTAGGTTCATTTTGAAGTGGTAGAAATGTTTAAGATAGAAAATGAAAGGATGAAAACCCCTCTATATTAGAACCTCATACCTTATATGAGGTAAGAAGGAACAGAAATGATGAGTGCATGATGGTCTACAGAAGAAGACAGAGCAACAGGTAATGAATACACCCTCGGTTGTTTGAATAAGAATGGCCCCCAGAGATTCAGAGATTTGAAGGTTTGGTCACCAGGGATAGCACTATTTGAAAGAATTAAGAGTTATGGCTTTGTTAGAGGAATTATGTCACTGAGGGTAGACTTTGGATCTTGAAAGCGCAAACCAAGCTCTGAGACTCTCTCTTCCTGTTGCTCGTGGATCTGAATTTAGAACTCTCAACTATTTCTCCAGCACCAGATCTGTACCAGTGCTCTCTGCCATGATCATAACAGACTAGACTTTTGCAACTGTTAGCAAACTCCAGTTAAGTGCTTTTTTTTTTATAAGAGTTGTGTGGTCATGGTGTTTCTTCACAGCAATAGAACGATGACTGTGACACCCTCCCTCCCTGCTTTCCTCTTTCTTTCCCTTCTTCCTAGCCCCCTTCTCTTTCTTCTTTCCTTCACAAACTGTCCAGAAACCCTTATTATATTGATATATACGTGTTCATGATGTTTCAGATATGGAACAAAAGAGATATGAGAGTAATATTGGAAAAAGTCCCTGCCCTAAATGAGTTGTGACCATATGTATTCCTCAAAGCGTATAGTTCTTTACATTTCCTTCTGTGAGATCTTTTTCATGACATTCCATGGCCACTTCTTGGAGCTTATCTTGTTTCCTCTCTTCTTCCTGGTATCATTTTGTAGGAATGTGTATCATTTATAGAGTATTTATATCTATGGAGGTAGGAGATTATAAAGAGCTTTGTACTTTGGTAGCTAACCTTTTCACTTTTCTGTGAAGCACGCTAATTCCTTAATACTCTGTCCTTTCTAGAAGTCTGTTTTCTCCAGAATATATTTTCAGGTAGTCTCATGACTTCCATCCTTCTGTACCATTGAATCTTTTATCTGAAACTTCAAGGGTTCCCTTGCCAGAACCTCAAATTCAGTGTAACACATTACTTTCTACCAAAGCCACATTCTTTGTATTTTGTTTTCTAAAGATGTTTGAGACTAAAGTTTTCATCTTGAACTAGTCTAATTATTGATGTCTTCCAGGTATTATTCCTTTAAATTCAGTGATTAGTAATTGAGTAGTTGGAAATTTACACAATGTTTCCTTTACTTTAACTATTAGCTGAAGATTACCATGAATAAGGTCCAGGTTGTCTACTGCAAAGTTCCGTGTTTTCTGTGATGTGAAGGATGCTCCTTAGGAAGATGCTAAATCAGCATCACAAAACTTTTCTTTGACCAACTCTTTGTTTCTTACCAGAAATGAAGAATGTAGTAAATTCACAAGTGCATTGACAATGGAGACTTACAACACTGAAAACCTTAATTCCATTTTAGACTAGTTAATTATGACTATAAAAAAAATTTCATACCTCTCCATCAGTTTTTGTCTTCCATAAGAATAATTTCAAAGCATAAAATTTTCATAGCATTCAGGCAAAGAACAACACCTTTTAGGAGAAAAAAATCTTAATAGTGATGGAAGAAAAATGTGAATGACAGCGAGCTGAGTGAAAGCCATGGAATGCGTACTTGGAGAAAGAATTAACTTTGGGGAAAAGAGGGGGATGGAATGTGAAAGGAAGGTAAAATGGGAAGAAGAAAGCATTGGAAAAAGGGAGTAACATGAATGTTGAAGAAGAAAGGCCCTGCCATCACCTTGTTCACGTTGTGATAAAAAGTTAAAATAGAATCAAGACAAGGAAAGCAAAATGGATCAACAATTGAGTTCTTTTTGGTTTTGTGTTCTCTCTCTATCTCTTTTCTTTCTTTCTTTCTTTCTTTCTTTCTTTCTTTCTTTCTTTCTTTCTTTCTTTCTTTCTTTCTAGCACAGTCTCTCTCTGAACTAATAGCACTTAAGACATTATCATACTTCTCTTGCCTCTGCTTCTCTAGCCCTGGGATTACCAGCCTTCAGTCCAACATATGCCTACCTATTCCACTTGTAAGATTGTTTTGAACCACATTGCAATACACCTTTCTGAATTGGACCTCTGTGAAGATAGATGTTACAGTGACATAGTAGTGACAAGACAATTAGGTGTTAAAGAATGGTGCTCCTAAACCATCCATTCATCTAACTGTCACTGAAATTAGGCAATTAACTCACATTGCTGTTAATTCAATACAAATACATAAAGTATAAGATAAAAAGACTCTTAAGATCATGATCTTTTTTCACTTAATTGAACCAGCACTAGTTTTACTTTTTGTGATAATTTAAGTTGTCGTTTTTATAGACAAACTTAAACTTGAAAACTACCACATGTATCCTCCCTAAGTTTTCTATTGAAGTAGTTTTTTTTTTTTAAAGATAAGCCAATAAGGGAATCATTAAGTCACTTGGAGAAGGGAGAAAATGTGATGTGATGTAATGTCAATAAATTATTTCAAATACCATATCCTCTAGAGACCTTGTGTTGATTACTATAGATTTGTATTTTAAAAATATGAAGCTTTCAAAATATTACATGACTTTGACAGAATAAAAAGAACTAAAACATGGTAATAAATGTATAATATTTGAGAGAAATTATTAATGGGCCTAAGATATATTTTTGAGTTAAAATTTAAAAATTAGGTTGAAGCAAATATTTAACTTTAAAAACCATTTGCTTGTACTTTTGCTGTCAACAGTTTTATATATATATATATATATATATATATATATATATATGTAAAGTTTGTTGACTGCCTTAATTTCTCATTATCTACAGAATAATTAGTGGTTGGTGGCAATTCTTTAGCCTGTAGGAAAAGTGAAAGTAGAATTAGTATCTGACTACAAGTCAAATAAACTTTGCTTTTTTTTTATTGATTGAAGCATTTTTAAGACAGACATTCAATAAGGTTTGCTTAGCAAAATTTCAATAGAGCTTGGTTAAAATAGTAAATTGAAATCAGTTTCTTTGCAAAGCTCTATAATTCTTAGTTAGCTTGTAGGCATTAATATGCTTTGATAAGAAGAGGCAGTATTAATATTGCGTTATCAATCCACACCTAATTACAGTAGAGTGGTTTGAGTGACTATAGATTACATTATCTGACTTAAGTGACAGAAGCTTTCACACTGAAATCAAGCACTTCACTTCTACTATTTTTATATTAACTTTCTACTGTGTAGTTTTTTATTCATACATTTACAAATATTGTCAATCTTACCATATTCACACTTTTTTCACTTTTCATTCCCTTACTCTCACTCCTACTCATGACATTTGTATGTCATTTCATAGCCTCCATATGTAATATATGACTTTATGTATCTTTAGAAAGTTGAAGATTCATAAATGGGAGAGCACATGCAAATATGCCTTTCTGAATCTAAATTACATCACAATATGATTTTCTAATTGTAATATGATTTGTGATTATTATTTAGAAATGACTGAAAATGATCATGTCTTTAAACAGATTTTCACAGTTGTATTGATGTCTCTTGCTAGTTATTAACTTGTTAAAGGGACAGATCTTAAATTTCAGTTTTCAAGTCTCATTTTGTCTTTAAAGAGCACCTGTTTGTTATGTGAGGATGAAAATTGGAGACAGAACCTTTTCTAGACAGAATGTCATGAAATAAATAAAAGCCTTATATCAAAATGTGAAAATGTTAATAGCATGCCATGTCTACTTTTTCGCCTTTAAAAAGTGTGGTGGCTGTGAGTTTTATTCTTTTCCAAATAACTATGCTCCCAATATAATTGCTTCTTAATATAAATTGCTCACCAAAGAAGCAACAACTAGATTTGGCATTCTTAGCTCCCCTTTCATCAGCATCTAAATTATCCATACATTTTCTAAACCCTGTGCTGGCAGACCTCTGCAGTCAAATGCTAAATGTTATTAACCTCCAACAAATTGGCTTCCTGATGAATCATGTTCACTTTTGAATGGTGTCAATATGTCATCCCAAGGCCCCAAGGAGGACTCACTAGTGATTCTGCTTATGGGGCCCAATTCACTTGTTGTTTGCCTCTGATTATTCAAATATCATGTTCTGTTGGATCATGGAGCAAATATAAATGTAAATGAAACTCAATACGTGGTTTTACAATAAGCTGTAAGGCTCTCAGTATGCTTAGATCAGATGCTACTAAACAGAAAGAAGTATGTCCAGAATTATTTTGTTTTCCAATTGTGAATGGGTATTCAGAAATTTACAGGAGCATTTGTCACATTTTGTGTCGTCCCCAAATGAGGGAAGTTAATGTCAACTTTCAGAATGAGCTAACAGTGAAAAACAATTTAATGTAAAACTAGCTGTTGGATATGAGTGTTTTTAAGTATAAAGAAAAAGGTGGCAAAATAATGCAGAGAAAAGAATGTGCTGAGAGTTCCCAATTACAACTACTCCAGAATGTTCAAGGATCCCACTGTCTATAGAACATGTGTTCCAGTTAACAGGGCGATCTTGATACACTGTTATTGGCTGTAATTCATAATCCACAATGTATCTTTGATTTTTTGAAGCCTAAGCCATTGATATATACTTTTAATTAATTAATTAATCAATTAATTAATTATTTTTATTGTAAACTCCAGGTTTTATTCCCCTCCATGTACACACTCTGACTGTTCCACATTTCATACCTCCTCCCCAACCCCCTGTCTCCACTAGGATGTCCCTACCCCCACCCCTCCAGACCTTTAAACTCCCTGGGGCTTCTAGTCTCTTGAGGTTTAGGTACATCTTCTCTGACTAAACCTAGATCTGGCAGTCCTCTGCTTTATATGTGTTGGGGGCCTCATATCAGTGGGTGTATGTGGTGGGTTTTTTTTCTTTTTTTCTTTTTTTCTTTTTAACAATTTTTTATCTGTAGGTTTTTTCTATCCAGGATAACACTTCTTACCCCAGTTCCTTGATCTCAAGCTCAGGTGAGATGGGATCATTTCCCATGTTTACAGTGAGCTTGGCAGTCGTGAGAAGTGTTCAGGTGTTCTGTAGGTCTGACAGTGTATGTTCAATTCATGACCAAACTGGTGTAGTGATTTGGGAAGGAAGACCACAAGGGTTTGATGCAATTTACATCATAATGTATTTGTGATATGTAGCTGAGGTTGCTGGCCTTAGTCACCACAGGCTGGGCCACTGTGGAGTTACTCTTCTTCTCCTTTTAGATACTGAACTCTTTGGATGGTGGTTGCTATGAACAGCTGCCAAGTGGAAAGTGGAGTGGTTCACCAGGAGGGAAGAGCATCTACACACATTATGTGTGAATATCCTGCACAGGAGATGTGCCTTTTTCTCCATCTGTTTAATTTTCTTCTTAAGTTTGTTGCTTGCACCAATATGGATGCAGGGATGCTTGTTTTGTATTTTAGGTTAAAACATAATTCTGATTCATGTTGTGCTCAATCCGTCCCAGCTTCATGTACTTGGGGGCAAGGGTGTGTGCTGCTTTAGAACAAGGCATATTAACCCAATCTATTGAAGTATATTTTATTTTCTGGTGTGTTTCTTACCTTCATGAGAAAAATTGCTTCTCTGGGATCATAAACAATTCTTGTAAAGCAAGTCTAAATGTTGGCATTTCCCAAAGCTAGCACTGACTTCTGCCCCAACGCTAGTGTATTCTCCATGGCATATGTGTGTATGTGAGAAGGAGCTAGCAGAGAGAAAGCAGCAAGGCCCAAAGGAAACAAAACTGCAATTTCTTCAAAAACACTAAAAGAAGTCAAAAGTTTCAACAAACGTACTGCTCTCTGAGTTTTGCATCTTGTAAAGGAATAAAGATGACTTTTCCTCCTCTACTGACAGGATTATGGCTGAGACACCTCTACTGACAGGATTATGGCTGAGACACCTATTATACTGAACAAGTCATGGGAGAGAAATGGTCAAGAGTATGTGGTCCTATTTGTATACCACGAGAGCCTTGATGAGGGACTAGGCTAAAGCAAATGTGCTTGTGGCTTTCTAGGCTTTAGTTTGATGGAGAATGAGAAATCGTGGAAGAATATGGCTGAACAAACAAGGAAACTGGAGCTATGGGCTGATGGAAATTTCCTAGGGTTGATCTGCTTAGACATTGTGATGTAGAGACTTGAGAGCTAAGGACGACCCCTCTTTCAGGATGATGTCAGCCTGGAGTGGGAAATTTATGACTTGAAGTCGAGGGAAAGGGTGAAAAGTGAGAACATCCTTCAAACTTGTTTTTTTTTTCTCTAATACTAAGATTCTTTAATATAGGAGAGTGGATGGGTACCCTTTCCATTGTCAACCGATCACCTCTCACTGTCTCTGGGGCTTGAGATCTTTTTATGATGATGTTTGTTTTATCTGACCTTTTGTTTTCCTGAGTGAAAGGGCTGCTCTAGGACCTAATCCAGCTCTAGCAAAGTTGAAGGCAGCTGAGCATCATCAGCTTGTGTGAACATCAAGGCATCCCACCCACATCAGCCTGCTCTCTACTTTCTACTTGTACCCAAGTGAAACAATGTATGTCTTCCTGGAATCTGTGACTACTACAGCAGGGTAGGTGACAAAGTGCACTCTCTTCTTCAGAACTGTATGTTTAGCAATTTTTAAATTAAAAAGTCTTGTTTCCATATGTCTTTCTCCTTTTCTTTTGTTAGTTTCTGTTCCTCTCACAACTAGTGCCTCACCCTCTAGAGTATAGAGCTGAATTGGACCTCAATGGAAAGATAATAAAACTCTCTAAACTCCAAAGTCAGCTACAGAATCATAAAAGAGAAAAAAAATGGTTTCAGGAAGAAATTTCAGTATGCAATATATGCTGTATCAGAAAAAAATAATAGACCACATGTTATAAGTCTTCTTATCTAGGAAACAGCTGGGAGATAGTGTGGATCCTAGCAAAGAGTCTGGCCTCACTTGATACTAAATAATTCATGAAACTTGTGCTGGTAAGTTTTCATCAACTTTACACAAACTGGAGTCACCTGCGAAGAGGGAATTTCAGTTAAACAGGAAATTTCAATTAAACAGGGAATTTCAGATTGGCCTGAAGGTATGTTCCTGTGGGAATTTTTTTGGGTAATGTTTAATGAAGAAGGACTCAGTCCAGGGTAGATGGCACCATGCCTGGGAAATTCATATTGGGTTCTGCAATGAGGCAGTGTGCTTTCACAAAGCCCATTAGGCAACATTCTTCCATGGTTCCTGCCTCTGCTCCTGTTTGAGTTCTCACCCTGAATTCCCTTTGTGATGGACTGTGAAAACCAAACAAACCCTTTTCTTCTAGAGTACTTTTGGTCAGTGTGTTATCATGGCAACAGAATGCAAATTAAGACAGAGGTAAAGGAATGAACTGTGTGAATCACCATGGAAAATTTTAATAATGGCATGTGTGCATGACCTGAAAATATTAGAAAATACAAAGTTTGTTAAGGAAAGTTGCATTAAGTGTAAGTTACTTTATTGTTTCTCTGGTAGTCTTAGTAGGGATTCAGTAACTAATGACTACAAGTTGGGTGATATGGCTGAAAGCACACCAATCAGATTATCACATCTTTGTGCTTCTAGAGACTAGAAATCTAAAGGCCCTATCAGGATGGCTGTGTTCCCACTGATGGCTCAGGAACACATCCTTTTTTTCTTGCTGTTTCACAAGTTTTTCATACTCTGAGTAGTTTATTCTTGTCCCTGGACCCATGCCTGTATCACAGAACTCTCTGCTCATCTTCATATTCTTTCTTTCCTATAACTCTCTGTACCTCCTCCCCTTCTAATGACTGTTCATTGCATGGATGACCCATTCTAACCCATGGTAGCTTCAACTTTATGGAAGGAATTATATCAACAAGGATACTGTTTCTACATAAGGTTATATTTTGAGGTTTCAGGGGGCTATGAATTATGGGAAAGCAATACTGAATGTAATGCAGATATAATTGACATTATGCAAATGACTATTACCTATGTCATATTGTCTTCAATTTTTTTATTATAAGCTTGTTCTCTGTTGTTTTCATGTTGATAAGTTTGCTCATTGTCCTATTGTCTGTAGCTATGCACTGTGTTCTTTACTATCTATTAAACATTTAGTAGATGCTATGCACCTTTCCAAAGACAGAATACAACAGTGAACAAAATACAGAAGGAAAAGGAACAGAACCTAATGGCAGGTAAGCATTTATCTACCATAGCAATGCTGTGAGATGCTTAATGGTATTATAGAAGCCATGAATTATAAGTAGCAGCAACAACATGGTGGCTAACAGCAGCTTTGAATTAGGTAATGCAAGGCAGTAGGAGCATGTTTTGGTGAAATGATGTTAGACAGGAATTCAACAGCCAAATTATTCAATGTTTTCTGTAACCTCATGGGTAAGCTGGTTATAGTTCTCTTGAGATGATTGATTTCAGCTTGACAAAGAAGAAGTGATAACATCATTTGATTTGAATTTTAAATTTCATCACTTGCTTTAAATTTATAGAAAACTAGCTAGTTTTGAATCCCTTTTTAGGTTAGTATATTCTGCTCTTGTATGGCATTGATGTGACCTTTTGTTCAGTTAATGTCGTCACCTCTTTCTCTCCAGTATCACTAATGTTTGAAGGTTAATATTAAAGTGCTAACAGGAGACATTAGTTTTTTCTTATCTCATAATATGGCACTGTCTTATTCAAAATATAAGCTCTGTCCATGGATAAATAAAAGACGGACAGACAGATAGACACATAGCCAGGCAAGCAGGCATGCATGTATGTGTGCACAGAGAGACAGACAGGTAGGCATGTATCTATTCATGCATGCACATGCACGCACACACAAGTACAGGTACACACACACACACACACGCACACACACGCAAAGAAAGAAAAGCAATAAATTTTGTGATGAGGTTCAAAATTATGCATATGTCAATACATGGTTGATATAGGACAATCAGCTTGGAGAGCAGCATGTAGTTATGAGAATATTTTATGCAAAGTGCTTACCAAGGACTGTGGAGATCTCTACTAAAACTAGCTAGGAATTGAGAGAGGCAACTTTTGTCTTTTTACTAAGAAATGTGTTATAAGCTAACTGGGCAATGGTGAATCCACATAATAGTTGCTACCATTTTGATTTTTGTATCATTGTTACTTGAGTGTAGTCTTTCTGGGCTGATATTTATCTTGGTTAAGTATAACTATTTATTCCTTCTCCAAATAAGTCTGACTCTTTTAGTTTTGAGTTCAGAGGCTATTGTATAATTAAACAAGCATGAGTTTATGAGAAAGTCTCTTGCTGCAGTTATCCTGGCTAGACTCGAACTCACAAGTACAAGGGATATGAAGTTCAGCTGCAGAAATAGGACTTCAGTCACAAAACACTATCCATGCTATTTTTTTTTTTCAGTTTTAATTTTTCTTTTTTAGGAATAGAAACAAACTCAGGCCTATGCAAATATTATACAAGTACTATAACACTAACTTTCCAAGCCAATCAAAAACTTAAACTAGGATTAAGAACAATATAACCATAATGAAGGCAAAATCGGTTGGCTACTTTCATTGCATAGCAGGCAAAACAAATGACCAAAATGTTTCCCTATCTCCATTATGTTAATAACTGTTCTTCTCAGGGATTTTGTTGTTGTTGTTGTCATGAAAAAAACTTGATTAAATACAAATCACACAAGGTAGCTAGTTTGCTTTATAATATTTCAAAATTCAGAGACAAACTCCAGGATGTTTGACTTTGTTATTGACCTCAATTGTAGTATCTTAAATGGACATACAGTGAAATACAGAATAATTTTTAAAAGAAAACTTTGAGTCGACTGTTAAGTGTAGAAGCACACACTAAACAATCACACCTCCTCCCACTGTTCAGCTACTTGTCATGTGTTCTATTACTATCAACTAGTTTATTCTATTCATTCATGTTCTATTTCAGTTGTAAAGCTAAGTATTTTTTATTCGGTTGAAAAAGGAGAAATCCTTCTTGTATCCCGTGGAATAGACCTCACTGTTCTAATTTAAAAGTTCTGTCTTGTAGCAGAGGCATTTGAACAGCAAAGGCAAAGCCTTTGATGTGGTTAGCAGACAGATCTAGGCCACCATTTGAGGAAGGACTGTAGAGAAATGAGGTAGCTTTGAAGAAACATGTCTACTTACTTATACATTCAAATTGAGGTTTTTATCTAAATGGTCACTTTGGGAAAGGCCACTTACTTTTTCTAATGATATTTTACAGTTTTCCATTTTGTTTTGTTTCTGTTTGAATGAAGGACTAAATTAATTATGAGAGATCCAAACAGTTGTCTTACTGTGTTAAGAAATACATATGCTAAATGAAATGCAGGTATTATCCCATGAGAGTTTTAAACATTATTCTTCATAACGAATTTAGGTAAATCATATGATTATCCTAATTTTGTAGACAAGCAATCAAAGGATTACTTAGTACTCTACTCTTGATATGTCAGGCCGATGGCCCAAGTCTAGGATGTCTGGTGCCATAGTATCTATTTAATTCCTGTATTATTTTATCTCTTGCATCTAACTTTTACTTTAAAATTCTATAACTCTTGACTTTTTGTCTGTAGAATATATAAAGTAGCCTCTCGAGCCACTTCTAAGGAGAAACTACAGAACTTGATGGAAGTAACAGCCTGAGTCATGGTTCATCCAAATAATGTTAATGAACTCACTCCAGAAGGTGGACGGGCCCTTGAAAGAATCAGAATTCCTCTTTAGAGATGCCTCACTACACCTCTTGCTTTTCCCTGCCTTCTCTCCCTCACTCCACTGACGTTCCTGGTCCATTTTACCTTCTCCCCCTGCTCCCATTTTACCCATGTTCTGTCCTTTTTTTGTTTTTTTTTTTCTTGAAATCTATGGTCCCTTAAATAGTTTCCTGATTTCTATGGGTACTCCAGTTTAAAATTACATCTCTAGAAATTAAAAGCTAGATTTTATATATATGACAGAACTGCAGGATTTGTCTTTCCGTGTCTGGGCTACTCATACAGAATACTTGTTTTTAGCTCCATCCATTTATCTCTAGATAGCATACTTCATTTTTTACAGCTCAATAATATTCTATCATGTATACCTAGAAGATTTCCATTGTTCAGATCTCAGTTAACAGATACCTAAGCTTGTTCTACTTTCTGGGTATTCTAAATAACACATTAATAATTGAAGTGAGCAAGTACTTCTGTAGTATATAAAGACCTCTAACTTGGATCCCTGGATGCTCTCACAACCGGAGACACTAACCAAAGACTATACAGGGACTGGTCGGAGACTCCCAGCACATGTGTAACAGAGAACTGTCTTGCTGGGCTTAGTGGCAGTAGTAAATTTGCCTAATCATGCTGATGTACCAGGCTGGGGGATAACCAGGAGGGAGGGTACCCTCTCAGAGGTGAAGGAGAGGGAGGATGGGGAACAACTCTGCTAGGAAGGACCAAGAGGGGGGCAGCATTTGAGATGTAAATAAATAAATGAATGCATAAACATTTTTAAAAAAGAGTCGTATGCCTGGATCATATGGTAAATATCTACTTCTAGTTTTTGAGGAAGCCATATCCTGATTTGCAGAGTGTCTACACTAGTTGATACTCCATGCAGCAGTGAATAAATACTCCCCTTTTCCACATCTCAGCCAGCATTTATCTTCATTTGTTTCTTAGATCTTTGCCAGTTCGACTAGGGTGGGATGAAGTCACAAAGTTCTTTTAAATTGTATTTTACTAATGTTGAGTCCTTTAAAATATATTTCTCAGTCATTGGTATCCTTTTTAGAACTCTATATTGAAGTTCACAGGCAATTTTTAATTGGGCTGTTTATGTCCTTGGCATTTAGCCTTTCTTGAGTTATTTCCTTTTTTACATGATAAAATTCTTTCAAAGATGCCCCTCTTGGTAAAGATTATTACTCATTTAGTAGTCTTCCCATTGCCTTGAATAGATGGATGGTTGTGTACTTTGCTTTTCAGAAGCTTTTTAGTTCTGTGAGGTTCCGTTTTTCAACATCTGTCTTAATAACACATTCTATCAGGGTTCGAAAGGCATATTTTGTGTCTTTAAATTGAAGCATGTTTTTAACATTCTCCTGTATGTATGTAACATATTTTAAAGATCTTGGTCCATTTTGGCTTGAGCTCTGTGCAGAGGGAGAGATAATCTAGATCCAGTCTTCTACATGATCTATCCAGTTTTTGACCACCAGCATTTGTGAAAGATTCTGTCTTTTCTATAGTTTATTTTATTGGCTTCTGGCAGAAAGCAGGTATTGTAGTTACATGGACTTTTATCTGGGTCTTCCCCCTGTATTCTACTGATGAATCTGTTTTGATGCCAGTTCCATACTCTTTTGATTACTAAGGTCTGTAGTATTGAAATCAAGCATGGTAATACTTATTGCAGTGCTGTTTTTTTATGTTTTAAGAATGCTTTGACTAACCTGAGAATTTGGGTTTTTTTTTTTTTTTGGATTTCCATATGAATTTTGAAACTACTTGTTCAAATTTTATAGAGAATTATGTTGAATTTTGATGGTTTTGAATGTATCCTGTAGATAAAATGATTTAAAAATGCAATTTAGAAACACACGACTACGGAAACTTGTTCTCTCTCTGTCTCTCTCTGTCTCTGTCTCTCTGTCTCTCTTTCACACACACTCACTCACATACACATCATACATACACACACATAAAAAGAATATGAATGGAGTTACCTTATAATAGGAGGACCATGCCTTCTACAAATAATATAGACTATCAAAATTCAGGCCAATGCAAGGTATAAAGTAATTGAATTGCTGGTGTCACTGGATTTCCATAGACCCCTACCAAAACTTTGCATGCTATTGTCATTATTCTAGGTTGACCTCTAAAGCTTTATATTGAGGCTTGACTTCTGAACACACCATGGATTTGAATCACAGGATAAAGAAAAATTCTTGTTATCAACTTGAAAGCTTCATCCCTACCGGCTAGCTTTCATGGTGATAGAGGATTTCTGTGTCTGCTACCAGCAAAGACAGTAATCAGCAGCTTTACCCAGTTTGTGAACACTGTGAGCTGCAAGAAGGACTAGCCTTTCAAGATGAGCTTATAGATACAACAGTGGCGCGAGCATCATAGCAGAAAACCAATCACACTTTGTTTAGATTTAAGATGGTCCTCATGCCTGGTACTGTTGCCTGTTCAAAAACTTATAGCTACCTTGGGTACAGGAGATAACTTCATGCTTTCACCTTGTTAAATAGGGAAATAAACTGTTCCTTAATTTCTTGCTTCTATATGCAAAGCTTAGTGTATCTTTCAGTCCTCAACAGAGAAGCTTTTTCAGTTGATGACAATTATTAAGAGACTCCAAAATGGCCATTGTGCAGAAAAAAAGGATACTGAATTGCTGAGCTCTACATGGGGCATCTATATCACAACCTTTCTCTCAAGGCTGAGAAAGGATGATGAAAGAAGGTGTGGAAAGACTGGAACAGCCAGGTATAGTGGGCATCTGCAGTGAAACATTTTTTTTCCAGGCATGGTAGGATTTTTGCACACATACATTTACTTATAACAACTATGGTCATATGCCCCAGACCTACCAAATGATCAAGCCAACTAACACTTAGCATGGATGGATGAAGGGCTTATGAAGTTCAACTCCCTAGCTTTGGAGCCATTAGCATCATGGCCATTGTTAGCACAAGACTCATTTTTTTCCTGGATGCAATCTGGATGAGGCTATCTATATTCCAGCAGATGATCCTTTACTCATATTAATACAGGGAAAACTAAGTGCACTCAGTGGGTTTGAAAATAGAGCAGATGAAGTTGGAAGAGAAAACTGATGGGATGATTAGCATAGGGATTGGAGGAAAGGAGCCTAGTGATATATTAAAAAAAATACATGTGTGTATAGGATTCTCAAATAATAAAAATATTAAACAAGGAGTATTTTATTGCCTTTAATCAGAAGGGCTATTATAGAAAAACAGCTCCCTCCTTTTTTAAAAATTTTGAATATTTTTATTACATATTTTCCTCAATTACATTTCCAGTGCTATTCCAAAAGTCCCCCATACCCTCCCCCCCCCACTTCCCTACCCACCCATTCCCATTTTTTTGGCCCTGGCGTTCCCCTGTACTGGGGCATATAAAGTTTGCATGTCCAATGGGCCTCTCTTTCCAGTGATGGCCAATTAGGCCATCTTTAGATACATATGCAGCTAGAGTCAAGAGCTCCGGGGTACTGGTTAGTTCAAGGAGCTAAAGGGATCTGCAACCCTATAGGTGGAACAGCTCCCTCCTTTTTTATAATTCGGTACATTATAGTTTTACCGAGGTAAATGCAGCATTGAGTTTCTTAGCTACCAGCTCAAAGATGTAATGATTAAATGTAAGACGTGCTCTATCAGCACCTTGCTGTACTTCACTAAGTCCACAGGATCATTACTCAGCTAATCTTTGGATCTCTCTGAGTGGGTTACTCTGATGAGCTGCAAATCAGACTAAATGACATAGTTTCCCTGGAGTCTGCCTGTACTGGACTAGTGGAACAAGCTAGCTGAGAAATTTTGTCCATTTTTTTCTACATTTAATGAATGAAGAGAAAAAGAATATATTTTTGACAGCACATACATTCATACAGTCATACACACTCAAAATCTACTGATACACACATTCATAGACCATGACACACTCACTCATTCACTCACTCACTCACTCACTCACTCACTCACTCACTCACTCACATAATTACATTTATACATCCATGCCATAGCTCCTTCTTTATTACTATTTACTAAGAATCAAAGATCTAAAAGAGGATATTTTATTGAATTCGTTGACTCCAAGTTTCCTCTGGTTTTGTAAATCATTGAAAGGCCTAATTAAAAATTTGGATTCCTATTCAGTATAACTGATTTTACATGACAAGGGGCTATCATGTAAATAAAACTCTCCTGAAATGGCTGGGCAATCCAGTGTTGCTTGACACAATTTCGCATTACTTACAGGGCTACTGGCAGATTGGGCATATCTCTTACCCAAGTAGTGGTAGCTGACTCAGCACAGGACTCTCCTTGTGGTCTGGTGACTGGATGTTTTGTATACAGGTGCTTTCTGGAGAATCTTCTGTTTGGGGTATTTTTCATTTACAGCTGCTTGGGGATGCAGAAACTTAGTTATTCTGACTGTGAGAGTAACACCAGCACGGAGAATCAGTGAGGAGAAGCTAACATCAGTTCATCTTTTGTTATAAAAATGAAAAAAAAAAAAGCCCCGCAACTTTTAAATTGTCTGAACATGGGACTGTGTCTAGTAAGCAAGACAAAGTGCTCAAACATACTGAACTGTGAATCGTAATTAAACTATACATCATATCTCCAAACCACAGGGTGTCCAAGGGAGAATACAGCCTTGGCCTAATGCAGACTACTGATCCACACAATCAACTTCCTAAGAATCAGTTTATTCTTTGTTTCTTAGGAGGGCGTTTTCCAAAACTAAAGTGATACCACGTTTTGTTATATGCATGTTTGCCTCATCATTCCGTTTAATTTTCATCAGAGTGACGTAGCTGTGCTCAGTTCATTCAAGGCTGTATGAAGTCAGGTGCTAAAATTATTTGGTGAGTAAGGCTGGAGGTGTGTAAATAAAGTGTTGTCCCACAGGATTGTGGATACCTGTTCAATTCGTCAGAATCCATGCCAAAAATCCTGGGCATGCATTTGTAAACCTTGTTTTGCAGGAGGCAGACAGGAGGATTAATGGACGTGCTTGGCTAGTTAGGCTGGTTAATAGGTAAGCATCGGCTTCTGTGAGAGACCTGTCTCAAAATATAAGGTGCACAGTAATTGAGTATAACATCTAGCTTTATCTGTGGTCTCCATATGTATGTACACATGCGTTTCTATCCACAGGCGTTCACAGGAACACAACCACCCAAAGTGCATACATTTATCACATATCACATTTATCACATATTTATCACATATTCACACAAAATATTTATTGACTGAATGAAAATATTTTTTTCCTCACTGTTCTAGTTATCTTTTTTTCTAGACTGGCAAGAGACAATTCTTATCTCAGTAAATGTTCAGAGTAATGTATGTTTTGGATTGTGCATTTGTGTCTGTGTGCCTGTGGTGAGGTACACAGATGTTCACGTGGGTGAGTGCTCATATGTACAGCTCATATATGTACATATATGCACATGCATATGGAGGGCAGAGCTTGGTGTCAGATACTTTCTTTTATTGTTTTGTGCCTTCGATTTCAGTACAAGATTTCCCACTGAACATGCTGCTCACTTGTTTGGTTGGGCTGCCTAGGCAATGATCTCCAGGGATCTTCAATATCACTAATGTAGGGATAGCAGACTATGCCCCCATGCTTAGATTTTTGTAGAAGCTGGATGGAGGTCTGGACTCAGGTCCTTCAGCTTCCACAGCAGGTACTTTACTGACAGTCATCTTTCCAATTTCTTCTCAGAATATTATCTTAGGAGTAGATTCAGACATTTAAGTTGTTGACTAGGTGATAATTCATTGCTACACCCGTACTGCTATGAAGTTGTAACCTTTTCAGGCTACACTGCATTCTCCTGTTACTTGTGAAAGCATCTCTAAGCAAGGGAAATAGGATTTGTTTGCTTTTGTTTTATAGATGGTGAGATAGGCTGAGGCCACTTAGAACACTGACTCGAGAGAGTCAAGACTAATGTAAGATGCCTTGGCAGAGAATTGCACCTCTTCCCACAGAGTTCAGAAGAGTGTGAGACTTTGCAAGCAGCATAAATTATTTAATGACCCAGATGCATCTTTTTTGCATCCAGATGAAGCTGCCATAGTTTTGCTTTTCTTTTTTTGTAATTGTAATGAGAGCGAGAGAGTGAGAAAGAAAAAAAACTAGTGGCAACTGGCAAGAAAAGTATTTGACTTATAAAATGTGTATAAGCTTATAAAAACTTCAGGCATTTCTTCAGATTTCAGGAGTCCCCTTTATTTTATTTTATTTTTTTTGCTATTCCCACATATAATCTCTCACTGAGTCTAAATATGAAGGTTTGGGTTTACCCAGTTTGCTTATGCACTTTAGATATGTTGAGTTGAGAAATACAATAAGTATTTGTGTGTGTGTGTGCGCACACACACTATCTAAATCAATAGTACCTATCTAAATCAATAGTATCAACACTATCTAAATCAATAGTATCTGTGAAGTATACACTGGAATATAGAATTGTGAGTTATACATTCCTATTCTTACTGTGCATAAGGTGATGTGCGTTACTGAGCAAGCTCTAGTTGGACTAACCCATTCATGGACCCAGTCATCTTATTCAGCTCTGACTTCTGAATCACATACATACACCATTCATTAATGGATTTTTACATGGATAGAAAGATGTGCTTTAGAGTTGTTGATTAAAACTGGGGGTTTAAAGAATTAAAGAATACAGGGACAGGTGTAATTATTAATGATATTTTTCAAAGTGTTTTTTAATTTCTCTTCCTTACTGTTTTATTTTTTTTCTTCTGAACTGAAAGAAATTTTAAAAATAAAATTATGCAGTGTTCTAATCAGGGTTTCTATTGCTGTGATAAAGTACCATGGACAAAAACAAGTTGGGGAGGAAAGGGTTTATTTGGCTTACTATTCCACATCATAGTCCATCAGGGAAGTCGGGACATTAACTCAAGCAGGGCAGGGTGCTGCTGACATTCTCGCTCCCTGTAGCTTGCTCAGCCTGCTTTTTTATAGATCCCAGGACTATCAGCCCAGGAATAGCACCACCCATAATGGTCTAGGCCATCCCCATCAATCAATAATTAAGAAATTGCCCTACACTACAGACTTATCTCCAACCCAATCTTATACATTTTCTCAATTGAAATTCTCTCCTCTCAGGTGATTTTATAGTGTGTCATGCTGACAAGAAACTTGTTAGAACACACAGGAAAAGAAGGATTTGTAATGATAAAGTAATTTTTAAAACCCAGGAAAACAGCATGTTCTTGCCCTGCCTCTTTCTACCTTTCTCTTCCTCTCTCCCTCTGTATCATTCTTTTTCAAGATAGTGAGCCACATCTTTTCGTGATTTAAACTCATTGAAAATGGCAGTTGTCATGATTCTACCCAAGAATAAATCTTATCTTTATTTATTTTTTCACTTTTGAATGTGCTAGAACACTCATGATCTTTTCTTATATTTCTAAAAATGAAAAACATTCATAAACTAAAGACATTCTTTTTTTGAAATTTTTATTGATAATTTCCTACATGAAATTATAATTATACTATTTCTACGTTACCTCTCCCCACTCCAACTTCTCCTATATTCTCACACTTCCTGTTGAATTAGTGATGTCTTTATAGTTAGTATTGATTCATATATGTATTTACATATATATATGCAAACTGCTGAGTTGATTTCATGTTACTGCTCACACATGCATGTATTTTGGGAGGACTAATTTGGTTTGGATAACCCAGGGGTCTCATCCCTGGAGAAGACTGATAATTCCACCCTTAGCATCCATTGATTGCAGGTAACTCCTAATCAATTGTGGTTTGTGAAATTTTCCCCATGTATATTTACATGTAAACTGTATCGTATTTCTTGTTTCGGTAACTATGTTTTTGAAATTTCATGAGTATAATTTCCTGTCTAGGGACAGAAAATGTCCTGTTCCCTGGTTCTTAACATCTTTCCATCCTCTCTTTTGAGATTTTCATCTGAACTGCAAGTGTAGGGGATATAGTGTAGATAGATAAGTCTGGGTTAGATTCTCGATAGTTACTTGTTCTCTGAATTTTGACTGGTTGCAGATCTCTGTAAAGGTCTCTTTCTGAAGGAGCTGAAGGGGTCTGCAACCTGATAGGTGGAACAACAATATGAACTAACCAGTTCCCCCAGAGCTCGTGTCTCTAGCTGCATATGTAGCAGAAGATAGTCTAGTCGGCCATCATTGGGAAGAGAGGTCCCTTAGTCTTGCAAACTTTATATGTTCCAGTAAAGGGGAATACCAGGGCCAAGAAGTGGGAATGAGTGGGTAGGGAAGCAGGGCGGGGAAGGGTATAGGAGACTTTTGGGATAGCATTTGAAATATAAATGAAGAAAATATCTAATAAAAATTAAAAATTTTAGTAAAGAAAAGGAAAAAAAAAAGAAAAAAAAAAAAAAAAAAAACGAAACCTGTGTCCAGGTCTCAATGTGGGTGACCTAGACAGGGCCCCTGTGGAAGTATGGGACATTAAACCATCTTCAAAAAATGATAACCCCAAATTACTCCCGTCTAAAAGAAATGCAGGGACAAAAATAGAACAGAGACTGATCAATGGCTAACCAGGGACTTGCCCAACTTTGGGTCCATCCCATGGGCAGGCACCAAACCCTGACACTATTATTGGTACTATGTTGTGCTTACAGACAGGAGCATGGCTGTCTTCTGAGAGGCTCCATCAGCAGCTGACTGAGACAGATGCAGATACTTACAGCCAAGCATTGGACTGAGATTGGTGACTCCTATGGAAGAGACAGGGGAAGAATTAAAGGAGTTGAAAGGGATGGTAACCCCATAGAAATTGTAACTGTGTCAACTAACCTGGATCCCAGGGAGCACCCAGAGATTAATCCATCAACCAAAAAGTATACAAGGGCTGGTCTAACATTCTCAGCACATATGTAATAGAGGACTACCTTGTCTGGCCTCAGTGGGAGAGGATGCCCCTAATCCAGTAGAGACTTGATGCTTCAAGAAAGTAGGACAACCAGGGAAGGAGGAGAGGCACCATCCCAGAGGGGAAGGAGAGGGTGAATAGGGAGAAGAACTCTAAGATAGGGGACCAGGAGGGGGCCAACTTTTGGAATGTAAATAAACAAAATAATAAAAAAAGAAAGAAAGTTGTATAATCAAAGGTCATAGCTACCTTTGCTTGTGGGTATAAGGATGGACATTTAGAATGAAGTTAGACTTTATTTTAGTTTAAGAAAATGAATTGGTAGAGTCTTCTCTGGAATCTATGACCTCTGTAACTTAGTGCAGTTAGCTAAGTGTGTAGCATCACTGCCTGGTATGAAAAAAGGCAGTGGTAGATTCTCCTCTAGGTTCTCTGAACTCTCCAGCTATGGGAAGGTGTTCAGGTCTACAGAATCAGGCTGGTATGGAGAACAGCAGTGGTAGATTCTCCCCTAGATGCTAGGAAATTGGCAAGCTGCTTTAGAGTATCAGTCTGTACAGAATAGTTTTGCAGAACCCTATGTTCTGTTACTTCTCCAGCCATGAGCAGTTGGCCAGAAAGTTGACCATTGTGAAACAATTTTGCACAACTCTCATTTTAAATTTACCCTCCCATATCCCCTATTAAGTGGCCTAAAGTAAAGATATGCTTCTTTTGTATACGTCTACACAAAAGTTATGAGAATCCAGTAACATCTTAGAATCCTGTAGCATCTGGCTAGTTTCTGTCTGTGCTTCAAATTTAATTGACCATGCTAAGATCTTGATTTATTCTATTTCTAATAATTGTAAACTTGAGTTAGCTTAGATTTGATTCATTACAGTTCTTTTCTAGTTCTTTCCCTAAAGTTGTTGCCTGTCTATGGAATCCATTCTCCAACAGAGCTGCCTTGTCTGGACTCAGTGGGAGAAGATAAACCTAACCCTACAGAGACTTGGTGTGTCAGGGTAGAGAGTTACCCAGACAGGGCTCCACCCTCAGATACCTTTGACAATGATGCACAGTGAGTTAGTAAGTGTTATTCCTTTCTGGGGATGAGATCTTACCTTAATCTTTCCTGAACAGTATAACCCACCTGCTACTCAGGCTCTGGTCATTATTGATTGAACCATTGTATTTTCATCTAACTTATTATTAGAATAATATATAAAAATAGGTATTATGTTTCCATAAATGTATTTATTATATTAATTTTGGATAATTGTATTTTAATGGAAATACCAGACATACATATATTTTAATAAAATTAACAAGAAGTCTGGTATGGTATCATATGCCTTTAATCATAACACTTGGGAGGCAGAGTCAGGCAAATCTCTGTGAGTTCAAGCCTAGACAGTTCTACATAACAAGTTGCAGATAGCCAGAGCTATTTTTTAATTGGATATTTTCTTTATTTACATTTCAAATGTTATCACCTTTCCTCATCCCCCCAGAAGCCCCCTAGTCCATTGTTCTCTCCCTGCTTCTGTGAGGGTGTTCCCCCACCCACCTACTCCCACCCTGCCATAGCTAGAGCTATTTAAAGAGAATCTCTCTCAAAAGAAAAAAAAAAAGAAAAAAGTAAAAGAGAGAAAGAAAGAGTCATGTTCATTTAAATAAGTGCATAATTTAAGCAATACATAAATATACAAACTCACATTCTTCATAAAACTTTTAAGAAACTATTACAAGTTCATATTGACAGTTCCACTTGCATTTTGTCACTTAAGTATTACAGTGTTCTGGCTTAAGAAATTATGAAAAAAATCAATAATGCTTACATTGAATGTCAGAAAGAAAGGTACAATGATTCTCAAGTGACTTTGGATGATTGCGAAGTTCTCTAACCAGTTGGGAGAATCACAAATTCTTTGTACAACAATTATTATCATCTTATGTACAAAATGAGGCACTTAGAAAACATTTCTAATAAATCCACACATGCTTTGTGCAGTACAAGGTGGTCCACACAGAAAATGACACTGAGAATACTGATTTAATACAGACTTGGGGTGGTTGAAGAACAGACATATAGTGTTAGGTTGGCTCAAAGATAAAAAGAGAAAATGCATCAAGCTGGTTTCTGTTCTCCAAGTGCTTCCAATGTAAAGGAAGCTTAAGTTGCACAGGCTGTGGCTGTAAACAAAGCATTTCCAGTCTAATAACTCACAAGAGTAGTGTGTGCTTTTGAACATCAGCACAGGTATCAAGTCCAAGTTGCTAGCTAAAGACACTAGACGACACTGAATACAACAAATAATATTTTTGGAGAATTTTTCGTTTGTTTGAAGAAAACCATATACTCTTGGAAGTTATATTCCTTAAATAGGGCAGAAGTCGCCAAACCTTGCAAAGTAATATCTCAATCTTATTAGAGGAAGAGTGCATGGAAGTTCTCAATTACCATGTTACTTACTGAATGAACCAAAGATAATTATCCATCCATATGAGAAATGACTGTTCATGTTGTATGTCCTATGTTCATAACCATTGAACATATGCAAATAAATGACATCTTTAGTGAATGAAGATGTTAGGAGAAGTTGAGTGTGGGGAGCTGTTAGGTAGTCATGAAGGCTAGTGCATTGGGTGTAACTCCCAGTTAAATATGTCAGCATCTTTTAATGATTGATATATTTATTAGGGGAAATTTGGTTTGCATTATACATCTGTTGTCAAATGATTGGGATGATTTGGGAGAACATATATGTCCCCGTACATGATTTTTTTTCTTTAATTGCACTTAGCAGTAATACACTTTGCAGTGTGTTTCAGTAGTGAGAAGGCTTAGCTTTCCCTCACTGGAATCCAGGGCCATCTGTAACTGCTCCCAATGGTGACTAGGCTTCATTTACATAGCTCCCTGGATCATATTATATTTTCTTCCTACATCATGGGAAAGATCCCAAAAGGATGAGTATTTTCAGAAGTCCGTTGGAATCAGGCATTGGGTTAGCTTGATCTGGGTGGTGATTTTTTTTTAAAGCTTCTTCTTTATGACTCAGGACCAAAATGAAACAGATGGTAGGCTGAGGAATGAGGAGGCTGTCAATAGATTTCTTTCCAAAAAGATTTGGTGCTAACATAACATACTCAAGAGACTGGAGCATCTTGGTGTTACCAAATATAGAAAATACAGATAACACTGATTATTTTATAATTTATGTGCTGACTGAAAGAAAACTGTGTTTACTTGGGCTGGTTTATAGTTGCTCAGTATGGTGGAGAAATGTACATATTTTAAAAAGCAAAATTAGCTTCAGTGTTTATGCATATGATTTTAAACTCATGGCTAATATTTTTCCCTCTGACTAATAATTTTTAAAACTCAATTCATTCTGTAATCTAATTAGGTATATTTCTTGTATGTATTGATATATATGAGTCCATATACAAAACAATTTGTTTGTTACATTACAGAAATAGTGAATTATTTCCAGTATAAAAACTTTCATAGTTGATTGAAAAATAAAATGTTACAGTGTTCATAAAAATATTTCTACAGAGCTGAGTGCTTGCCATTTGTTGGAGTCAGAACAAATCACTAAAAGCACTCTTTTAATATATGGCTTTTCTTTTGCTTATGACTGAGAATCAAGTGTTTATGTCTACAGACCTTTTTCAAGATTTTATTACTGTATATCAATGGTGTAAATTAAACCAGTTCTAATGTGCATACTTTCAGTTGTCTTTGTCCTGCTCTTGAAACTAAATCTAAATTATTTCCCATCTTTATCCTTAAAATGTGTCTGCTTTCCCCCTTGGCAGATGTTCATAGACACTGACTGGTGGCATGCAGCTTCTTATCTGACTAAAGCACTGTGGACCTCAACATTTGTCCTTGTGGGCGTTATTCTCTAATAGGAAATTGGCCACTACATTTCCCTAAGGACAATTTTTAAATTAGTGAAAAACAAACAAACAAACAAAAAACAGGTAGTATTTTCAGAACTACATATAAAACTACGTGTTCTCAGGACTAGGGGGACAAGAAACAGAGAAAGATGTACGTTTTTCAGATCTACCTTATATAGTGGTAAGAAAAGCTCCAATAGTTGAATGTGGATGAACCAGAGCATTTGGGAACACAAAGGAAAACAAACAAAAATCCTTGAGGGTGGTGCAATCCTAGAACTTTAACTAACAGATCTAAACTAAAAGGCATTCCCTCTCCTACTTTTTGTGTGGTTACAGGCATGTTGTAGATGCTGGGAGCCTATTTTCTCCTTCCTGCAATGAGGAAATAGTCATACCATTTGTTAACCTTGCCGAGGATCTGGAAATATTGTACACAAAGAAGAAACCATAAGGGTTGAATTTTCTAGGTATTCCCACACATAGCAGGTAGTCAGCACCTGAGACAAGTAATGATCACGTGACAGACGAAGACGACTCGGTGCTGATTTTTCCACTATCTCAAGTTTTACCTAGTGGCACAGGCATAAGCACATCAAACATGACATCTGATTTTGATTTAGGCAACTTTAAACATATTCTTCCAATGTAACCATTTCTGTGATTCAAATGTAGATTAATTCAATGTGCTTCTTGGAGCATACTTTGTGAAAATAGATGAAGTAAACCAGCAGGTACCTGAGGCTTCCTTCTGCAGCTGTAATAAAATAACCTATGTTCATTTTTGCAGAGTGATAGGATATAGACATCATTGTAGAGCTAGAATGAAATCAGAAAAATAATTGGTCTTCAGTTACAGGGAAACAATGATAAGTTCAACTGTCTGGAGAGAAAGAGATTTTGAGTGGAGAACTGAGACCAGAGAGCCAAACTCATTAGTGACCATTCTTGTAGTTCACTTTTCCTTAACTTCATTTAATTTCTGAGATAGTTGACAATATTCTTTATAAGTTGTTCTAGATTAGCAGATTCTTTTATTCCTTTCTATATTGTAACAAATCTGAACATATTTAAATGCATTCCATTAAAATCTTTTGGAAGATAATTAAGCTCCATCAGTAAGAAACAGCTTTATGTAGGTTTTCTCTGTGTAAGGCAGAAATGATTTCAGCTGGAAAAGTGCATCTAGTCAGGCTGTTGAGAAAATGTTTAATCTCAGGCTACAGACAAAATGGGAGAAAAAAGTGCATGAACAAGAGGTATATATTGAGAGCCTGAAGTTAAAGAGTTCTCCTTATTTGTTTCCTTTTTATTCCCCATTGATTTATTTGTTTACATTACATCCTGGTCACTGTCCCTCTCTTCTTTCCCCAGTCCCACCTTTACAAATTCCTCCCCCACTATCCGTCCCCTCCCTTTCTCCTCAGTGAAGGTGAAAATCCCCTTAGATACCAGCTGGCCCTGGGACATCAAGTCACAGTAAGACTAAGTGTATCCTCTACCTGATAAGGTCACACTAACTAACAATCCCTCTTTAGAAAGGGGATCCAAAGGCAGGCAACTGATATAGAGATGGCTTCCATTCCAATTGTTAGGGGACACACTGGAAGATCAACTGTACATCTGCTACAAATGTGTAGGGGACCTAGATCCAGCCCTTGCATACTCTGTGGTTGATGGATCAGTCTCTGAGAGCCCCCACAAAGTATACAATGTGCTGCTTGTGTCTAGTAACACTTAGTAACAATATAAATATTTATAAATTTTTCCTAAGTATAAAAGCTTTTGATTGCTTCAATTCAATTTTTGAAAGTATCTTTTACAATTCAGTTGAAGTACAATTTATGCTTTTAGTAAGTGTAAAATCTTCATAATACATATCTCTCACACTTGTTAACACAGTACTCCAAGTCTAGAACCAATGATCATTTAATGTTGTCCTTTCTACCTATTGACAGAGCTATTTAAGTGACAGGGTATTTGATGCAGTGCACAGTGTATCCTAAGTGTGCTGCCACTTGACAGCTTGTTATACAGATCTTCTCATCTTTAAACTTAACTTATACAGCATCTTTCTTAAAGCTAGGGATCATTCTTTACATCAGCACACTCCTCATAGGACAGAATCCTAGGGGCTTTAAAATCCCCCCAAACATAAGAAGTTCAGTAATATTGATAAAAACACTCATTTTTGCATTTGCTTGAAGATGACTATGGATCTTACTACTTCAAAGACAGTCAATGCATGCCTTCCTGGAGATAAAAGATTGCTCAATTTCCATAACCATGAAGGAGTTGATTTTTTTTCTATTAATCTACATTCTGTATACTTCTAACACATAGCTTCAACACTCACATATGGGACTAAATACATTACATTTTATTCTAGTCCCATGTAACATTTTTCACAAATATAAAATATTAAATGTCTAGGTCCCCAAAGTTTTCCTTTAAAGCAGCAGACAGACTTAACTAGAGTATTCTCCAAGCTGCAAGGCCAATGCAATGAATAATGGAAGGAATCCCTCCCTTTCTTCTGTGGATCATAGACGTGTACCAGTGCTGGCTCACTGTCCCCCAGTCATGGTACTTGGCTGTTCACTTGCTGCAGGTGAAACTCCCTTGTTCTCTTTGAGTCATTTGGTATCTCTCTGGGCTGTGTTGATCAAGTTAGTTTTTTTTATGTAATAATCTTCCTACTTGGGTGATTTTTTTTTTTTAACATAGTAGAAAAGGCAATTAAATATTGCCTATGGTTACAGAGTGCAGAGTTTGGAAGTGGATTCCCTCACATCCAAGCTCAGCTCCTCACTCAGTTGACCACCCCACATTTGTCAGTGACGTAGGGGTAACTGTTTCTTAATTGGTACATCAGGTACACGTAAAACACGTGAAACCCATTCTCTTGCTCCATTAATCTCATTGCTTTTCAGGAATGACCTGGCCATAAAAACAAGGTAGCTAGCCGGGCAGTGGTGGTGCACGCCTTTAATCCCAGCACTTGGGAGGGCAGAGGCAGGCGGATTTCTGAGTTAGAGGCCAGTCTGGTCTACAGAGTTGAGTTTCAGAATAGCCAGGGCTACACAGAGAAACCCTGTCTCGAAAAAACAACCAACCAACCAACCAAACAACAACAACAAAAACAAAACCAAACAAACCAAACAAAACCAAAAACCAAAAACCCAAACAAGCAAGTAGCTTTATTTGAATAAACACCTTTGTAGGGATAACCATTATTTTTTTTTTCAAAATAATCAGCCACCATTAGTCTCAACAGGTACAGCTGAGGCTGACACACTCATCTTAAGAGAATGGGCTGCTTCACAGCTTGTGCAGATATCAGCATGCACTGCCTTCTGTTGCTCTTCTTTTCTTTCCCGGAGAGCTCATTGAACATATAGCATGTCTTTTCTTCCCTCTGGAAAAATTAAGTTTTTCTTTTGTTTGTTATTGTTTGGGTTCTTTTGGTTGGTTGGTTGGTTAGTTGTTGTTGTTGTTGTGTGTGTGTGTATGTGTGCTTACATAGGAATGCATTAGATACTTTATCTACTTGTTTAAGATTAGTTCATCTGTGAGTGAAGGTCTAAGTGAATGAGTGTTGTTGACATGGGCAGAGTCACATAAAGGACCCATGTGAGTGGTACACATTCCCCAGGTGAGGTTAGAGAGAAGACAAAGCCTTCCTTGGAGGTCTGAGTGCAAATGATTGAGCACTGTGCACGGAAACCATATGCTGCAGCTTCTCCTCCCCAACACTGCTGACCTACACAGACCTCTCACAGACACTGGAGAGCCCCTCCTACAGTGCTGTATAGGTGCCCTGAGATCCCAGATTGTTGTGGTAATTGGTGTGGCACAATCTGAGAGCACTAGGTCCACATGATACCAGCCTTTTGGAATCTGGGTGTCTCAAGATTTCTTTTTTCCTTTTTTCTTGAAAAGATTTATTTTTAATGTATGAGTGCTCTATCTGCGTGTATCCCTGCATGCCAGTAGAGAGCATCAGACCACATTATGGATGGTTTTGAGCCACAGTGTGGTTGTTGGGAATTGAATTCAGGAACTGTACAAGAACAGTTAGTGCTCTTAATTACTGAAACATGTCTCCAGGCGGTCCATATTTGTTTTTACTGTCTGTTTTTTCTTTACTCCCTGGTCATCATGTCAGGAATCTAGGAGAAAGGCATATAAAAACAGAATCAATGTTGTTATGTATCCATTTTCCATTATGAAAATATTTATTCACTTTCAGACTTCTGTTGTTAACAATTGCAATAATGTTTGGAACACTTTATGTATCCGGCTATAGCACATGGAAGTCAAAAGCAGTTGTCGAATTAGTTTGATATGAAAAACTCATTCTTTCACTGCTTAATAAACAGTCTTCTGTAATCAGTGTATTATCTCTGACAATAGGCTTGCTGTACTGACCTCCGTTCTGGTTGTCACTTGAAGGGTCACTAGCCCATCAGAGCATGTGGCATTGGGCAGCCTTGTAATTCCCCCTATTTCCTCTGCCTTGCTAAGAACTGATAGATTACATTCCAAAGCTAAGCCACCAGGTCTATTCCCTTATTTGGCCACTTCCTCCTCCTGAGACTGACCACTATGGTACAACTATCAAAATATTGAAGTCCAGCAATCAAAATTCCCCTTTGGTTCACCAAATTAACAAGCCAAATTAAAATTAAACACCTAACCTTAACATGGGGGTTTCCTCTTTTATCATTATTAACTTCCATTTTCCTATATGACAGACATGCCTGTCTCCTATCTATCTGGAAGGAATCCCTTGTCCTTCCCTGTGTCAAACATCCCTTCCCTCTCTCCTTTTCCCCTTCCCCTTCTCCCTCTTCCTCTATCTCTTTCCTTTGTCTCTTGTTATCTTCCCCCCAGTCCTTCTGAGACAAATAAATGTCCCTTGTGCTGAGCAGTTGGTCTTGGAGGTCCTGAGCTGATGCTAATCCTTTCAGTGATTAGTTTGTCTTATTCAGTTTCCAAGTGATTCTTAGTTTGAACCATTATGATTCTGATCCTCTTTTGCCTCATCCATCTTCCCTTTCTGCATGCTCCATAAAATTCTTTATTTAAATTCCCTTATTTTTGACATTATAATTACATCACTGCTACTTTCCCTTTTCACTCTCCAAATCCTTCCTTATACTCCTCTTCACTCTTTCAAATTCATGATTTTATTCATTACTCGCTGTATATTTTTATATGCAGATACATGTATAGTCCTAAACACTAAGTACCATCTGTTCAGTCTGTATAATATTACTATTCTGTATGTTTTCAGGGTTGCACATTGATTGGGATTGGAAAACCAATTGATGTGATCTTCTCTGGGGAAGACTATCTCTCTCTCTTTTAGTATTCCTTAGTTGCCTGTAGTTCTTTGTGTAGAATCAAGGCCTTCTGGGCTTTCCCTGTCTGAATTAATATGTCTATTTCTTCTAAAGACTAGGATAAGATCTAGTGTTCCACAAGGAATTTAATGCTTTTGACTATTCATAGCACATTGGTAGCATTTGTCTTTGCCTGATTAATGCTTGGGCATTTATATATGACATAAATGTCTTGCTACATGCCCTGTGCTGAGTGTATATCTCTTTAGGAGAGATAACTCCTTCCTGTTCCTAAACTACATTTGCATACATGTTGTCTAAAGAAACTGTATGATTATAAGTCTGGTACAGTAGCCCTTTATTTCAATAAATTCCATAGCTATGTTGTCCCCCACACCTGACCCTGGAGAAGACATAAAACTCTCCATGAACACGTTCAAAGTCTGAAAACTGAGTTAGCATAATATGTACATAGTTTAGCAATTCCCAGAAACTATTTTTTTTCATTTATTTTTGTCATGTCTCAGATATATTTATTTATTTTTGGTTATATCCCCCAAATCGCACTTTTTTTCTGTCTTATTTTAGATACTGTAATAAGAACTTTCAGAGTGTGTGCAAAGCTCTCGGTGGGAGTCCTAAAAACTGATTGTTCTGGGTGTTTTCATTTTCCTGGACTTTGCTGTTTGGAATTACTTTAGACACCTGGATAGTGCAGGGATTTTGAAAGAGATTCAGAAATACCACTTAATTCAGCTTCTTTTTTGAACTGAAGCTTGCAAACAAAAAAGGAAATTGTATATATTTCCTCCAATGAAAAGTAGAATGGAGAAAGACTTCAGGCAAAGACTGGGTTTTAAAATACTCAGCATGTGTTACATTTGAAAGATTCTCTGCTAGAAAGTACTAAAGAGAAGGCAGAGCAAGAAGGGGAAGAGATGAATGGAGATACCTGTAGGGGTGACAGAAGAGCTTCCTTTTAATGCCTGGCTAGCTTTTAGTTCCTTCACCTAAAAGGCTGACCTCCCTATCTACTCTGGAGGTTTTGGGGATTTCTTGTTTTTACTTAAACCAGGCTGAATGAGTTCTTGTTGCTTGCAAACCAAAGAACCTTAACCTATTCATGCTGAGGTGGGATCAAAACAAAATGGATAACTCAGAATAGCATAAGTTGATAGAGTTATACTGATGTTATAACACCTGTTTTTTTGAAAGGTGTCCTTGTTGAAATCACACAGGAGGGAGTTTTTGGTCTTCTGTGGGTATGAAGGAGCAGGAAGGGCCTGAGGCTTCACCACAGAGACACAGTTGGGAGGAACACCACTAAGAACTGCAGAGATGTGCAGGAGACAGTTAAGGAACTTGTCTCAGAGCAACACTGATTATAATGTGTAATTGGAGCTATCACAAGCTTGTGACTCTGAATTTTATGTGCATGCCAAACCAGCATCTGCAGATTATTATTGATTAATATAATGAACTGATAAACACACCTACCACTGAGGCCAAGATCCCACTAGAACAATATGGGATATTGAGCTCATCAAAGAGATAAAATTGACTATGCCATAATAGATCACTTCTTTGACCCCACTAAGAATTTTTCTTAGTTCTTAGTGTATATAATTACCAGCCAGTTATAGCATAGACTGGAATTTACATAGATCTTTATGAATTTGACTGAAGTTAACTACAAATTTGTCATCTTGTATTAACAATAGAGTTTTCTCATAGGATTATTTTATTTATTTATTTTTTATTATTGGGTATTTATTTCATTTACATTTCCAATGCTATCCCAAAAGTCCCCCACACCCTCCCACACCCACTCCCCCACCCACCCACTCCCACCTCTTGGTCGTGGCATCCCCTGTACTGAGGCATATAAAGTCTGCACGACTAATGGGCCTCTATGTCCACTGATGGCCGACCAGGCCATCTTCTGATACATATGCAGCTAGAGAAATGAACTATGGGGGAGAGGGTACTGGTTAGTTCGTATTGTTGTTCTACCTATAGGGTTGCAGATCCCCCCAGCTCCCTGGGTACTTCCTCCAGCTCCTCCATTGGGGGTCCTGTGATCCATCCAATAGCTGACTGTGAGCATCCACTTCTGTATTTGCTAGGCTCTGGCATAGTCTCACAAAGGACAGCTATATCAGCGTCCTTTCAGCAAAATCTTGCTAGTGTATGCAATGGTGTCAGCTTTTGGAGGCTGATTATGGGATGGATCCCCAGGTATGGCAGCCTCTAGTTGGTCCATCCTTTCTTCTCAGCTCCAAACTCTGTCTCTGTAGCACCTTCCATGGGTGCCTTGATCCCAATTCCAAGAAGGGGCAAAGTATCCACACCTGGGTCTTTGTTCATCCTGAGCTTCATGTGTTTTGCAAATTGTATCTTATATCTTGGGTATTCAAACTTTCTGGGCTAATATCCACTTATCAGTGAGTACATATGTGAGTTTTTGTGATTGAGTTACCTCACTCAGGATGATGCCCTCCAGGTCATCAATTGCCTAGGAATTTCAAAAATTCATTCTTTTTGATAGCTGAGTAGGACTCCATTGTGTAAATGTACCACATTTTCTGTATTCATTCCTCTGTTGAGAGGCATCTGGGTTCTTTCCAGCTTCTGGCTATTATAAACAAGGCTGCTATGAACATAGTGGAGCAGGTGTCCTTCTTACCGGTTGGAACATCTTCTGGATATATGCCCAGGAGAGGTATTGTGGGATCCTCAGGTAGTACTATGTCCAATTTTTTGAGGAACCGCCAGACTGATTTCTAGAGTGGTTGTACAAGCTTGCAATCCTACCAAAAATGGAAGAGTGTTCCTCTTTCTCCACATCATCACCAGCATCTGCTGTCATCTGAATTTTTGATCTTAGCCATTTTGACTGGTGTGAGGTGGAATTTCAGGGTTGTTTTAATTTGCATTTCCCTGATGATTAAGGATGTTGAACATTTTTTCAGGTGCTTCTCAGCCATTCGGTATTCCTCAGGTGAGAATTCTTTATTTAGCTCTGAGCCACATTTTTTAATGGGGTTGTTTGATTTTCTGGAGTCCACCTTCTTGAGTTCTCTACAGATATTGGGAATTAGTCCCCTATCTGATTTAGGATGGGTAAAGATCCTTTCCCAATCTGTTGGTGGCCTTTTTGTCTTATTGATGGTGTCTTTTGCCTTACAGAATCTTTGCAATTTTATGAGGTCTCATTTGTTGATGCTCGATCTTACAGCACAAGCCATTGCTGTTCTATTCAGGAAATTTTCCCCTATGCCCATATCTTCGAGGCTTTTCCCTACTTTCTTCTCTATAAGTTTCAGTGTCTCTGGTTTTATGTGGAGTTCCTTAATCCACTTAGATTTGACCTTGGTACAAGGAGATAGGAATGGATCAATTCCCATTCTTCTACATGATAACCACCAGTGGTGCCAACACCATTTGTTGAAAATGCTGTCTTTTTTCCACTGGATAGTTTTAGCTCCCTTGTCAAAGATCAAGTGACCATAGGTGTGTGGGTTCATTTCTGGGTGTTCAATTCTATTCCATTGGTCTACTTGTCTGTCACTATATCAGTACCATACAGTTGTTATCACAATTGCTCTGCAGTACAGCTTTAGGTCAGGCATGGTGATTCCACTAGAGGTTTTTTATTCTTGAGAAGAGTTTTTGCTATCCTAGGTTTTTTGTTATTCCACATGAATTTGGAGATTGCCCCTTCCAATTTGTTGAAGAATTGAGTTGGAATTTTGATGGGGATTGCATTGAATCTGTAGATGCTTTTGGAAAGATAGCCATTTTTACAATGTTGATCCTGCCAATCCATGAGCATGGGAGATCTTTCCATCTTCTGAGATCTTCTTTAATTTCTTTCTTAAGAGACTTGAAGTTCTTATCATACAGATCTTTCACTTTCTTAGAGTCACGCAAATATATTTTATATTATTTGTGACTATTGAGAAGGGTGTTGTTTCCCTAATTTCTTTCTCAGCCTGTTTATTCTTTGTGTAGAGAAAGGCCACTGACTTGTTTGAGTTAATTTTATATCCAGCTACTTCACCGAAGCTGTTTATCAGGTTTAGGAGTTCTCTGGTGGAATTTTTAGGGTCACTTATATATACTATCACATCATCTGCAAAAAGTGATATTTTGACTTCATCTTTTCCAATTTGTATCCCCTTGATCTCCTTTTGTTGTCGAATTGCTCTGGCTAGGACTTCAAGTACTATGTTGAATAGGTAGGGAGAAAGTGGGCAGCATTGTCTAGTCCCTGATTTTAGTGGGATTGCTTCCAGCTTCTCACCATTTACTTTGATGTTGGCTACTGGTTTGCTGTAGCTTTTATTATGTTTAGGTATGGGCCTTGAATTCCTGATCTTTCCAAGACTTTTATCATGAATGGGTGTTGGATCTTGTCAAATGCTTTCTCCGCATCTAACAAGATGTTCATGTAGTTTTTGTCTTTGAGTTTGTTTATATAATGGATTAAGTTGATGGATTTCAGTATATTAAACCATGCCTGTATCCCTGGAATGAAACCTACTTGGTTAGGATGGATGATTGTTTTGATGTGTTCTTTGATTTAGTTAGCAAGAATTTTATTGAGTATTTTTGTATCAATATTCATAAGGGAATTTGGTCTGAAGTTCTCTCTCTTTGTTGGGTCTTTTTGTGGTTTAAGTATCAGAGTAATTGTGGCTTCATAGAATGAGTTGGGTAGAGTACCTTCTACTTCTATTTTGTGGAATACTTTGTGCAGAACTAGAACTAGATCTTCTTTGAAGGTCTGATAGAACTCTGCACTAAACCCATCTGGTCCTGGGCTTTTTTTGGTTGGGAGACTATTAATGACTGCTTCTATTTCTTTAGGCGATATAGGACTGTTTAGATCATTAACCTGATCCTGATTTAACTTTGGTACCTGGTATCTGTCTAGAAATTTGTTGATTTCATCTAGGTTCTCCAGTTTTTTCGAGTATAGCCTTTTGTAGAAGGACTGATAGTGCTTTGGTTTTCTTCAGGATCTCTTGTTATGTTTCTCTTTTTATTTCTGATTTTGTAAATTAGGATGCTGTCACTGTGACCTTTAGGTAGTCTGGCTAAGGGTTAATCTATCTTGTTCATTTTCTCAAAGAACCAGATCCTAGTTTGGTTTATTCTTTGAATAGTTCTTGTTTCCAGTTGGTTGATTTCACCCCTGAGTTTGATTATTTCCTGCTGTCTACTCTGCTTGGGTGAATTTGCTTCCTTTTGTTCTAGAGCTTTTAGGTCTGTTGTCAAGCTGCTAGTGTGTACTCTCTCTAGTTTCTTCTTGGAGGCACTCAGAGCTATGAGTTTTCCTCTTAGAAATGCTTTCAGTGTGTCCCATAATTTTGGGTATGTTGTGGCTTCATCTTAATTAAACTCTAAAAAGTCCTTAATTTCTTTCTGTATTCCTTCTTTGACTGAGGTATCATTGAGAAGAATGTTGTTCAGTTTCCAAGTAAATGTTGGTTTTCTATTATTTATGTTGTTATTGGAGATCAGCCTTAGTCCATGGTGATCTGATAGGATGCATGGGACAATTTCAATATTTTTTTATCTGTTGAGGCCTGTTTTGTGACCAGTTATGTGGTCAATTTTGGAGAAGGTACCATGAGGTTCTGAGAAGAAGGTATATCCTTTTGTTTTAGGATAAAATGTTCTGTAGATATCTGTTAAATCCAGTTGTTTCATAACTTCTGTTAGTTTCACTGTGTCCCTGTTCAGTTTCTGTTTCCATGATCTGTCCATTGATGAAAGTGGTGTGTTGAAGTCCCCCACTATTATTGTGTGAGGTGCAATGTGTGCTTTGAGCTTTACTAAAGTCTCTTTAATGAATGTGGCTGCCCTTGTATTCAAGGCATCGATATTCAGAATTTAGAGTTCCTCTTGAAAGATTTTACCTTTGTGTAGTATGAAGTGCCCCTCCTTGTCTTTTTTGATGACTTTGGGTTGGAAGTCGATTTTATTAGATATTAGTATGGCTACTCCAGCTTGTTTCTTCAGAGCATTTGCTTGGAAAATTGTTTTCCAGCCTTTCACTCTGAGGTAGTGTCTGTCTTTTTCCCTGAGATAGGTTTCATGTAAGCAGGATATTGTTGGGTCCTGTTTGTGTATGTCTTTTTAGTCTGTCTGTTAGTCTATGTCTTTTTATTGGAGAGTTGAGTCCATTGATATTAAGAGATATTAAGGAAAAGTAATTGTTGCTTCCTATTATTTTTGTTGTTAAAGTTGGCATTCTGTTTATGTGGCTGTCTTTTTTTTAGGTTTGTTGAAGGATTACTTTCTTGAATTTTCTAGGATGTGGTTTCCATCGTTGTATTTTTTTTTCTGTTATTATCCTTTGAAGGGCTGGATTTGTGGAAAGATAATTTGTGAATTTGCTTTTGTTGTGGAATACTTTGGTTTCTCTGTCTATGGTAATTGAAAGTTTGGCTGGGCCGGCATTTGTGTTCTCTTAGGGTCTGTATAACATCTGTCCAGTATCTTCTGGCTTTCATAGTCTCTGGTGAAAAATCTGGTATAATTCTGATAAGCCTGCCTTTGTAGGCATTTTTCTCTTACTGCTTTTAATATTCTATCTTTATTTAGTGCATTTTTTGTTCTGATTATTATGTGTCAGGAGGAATTTCTTTTCTGGTCCAGTCTATTTGGAGTTATGTAGGCTTCTTGTATGTTCATGGGCATCTCCTTCTTTAGGTTTGGGAAGTTTTCTTCTATAATTTTGTTGAAGATATTTGCCTATTTGCCGGTCCTTTGAGTTGAAAATCTTCATTCTCATCTACTCCTATTTCCTTAGGTTTGGTCTTCTCCTTGTGTCCTGGATTTCCTGGATGCTTTGAGTTAGGATCTTTTTGCATTTTGCATTGTTTTTGATTGTTGTGCTGATGTTCTCTATGTAATCTTCTGCACCTGAGATTCTCTCTTCCATCTCTTGTATTCTGTTGCTGATTCTCGCATCTATGTTTCCAGATTTCTTTCCTAGGGTTTCTATCTCCAGCATTGCCTCACTTTGGTTTTTATTTATTGTGTCTACTTCCCTTTTTAGGTCTAGTATGGTTTTGTTCATTTCCATCACCTGTTTGGATGTGTTTTCCTCTTTTTCTTTAAGGACCTGTAACTCTTTAGCAGTGTTCTCCTGTGAGTTATTTCTTTAAGTAATTTATTAAAGTCCTTCTTGATGTCCTCTACCATCATCATGACATATGCCTTTATATCCGGGTCTAGCTTTTCGGGTGTGTTGGGGTACCCAGGACTGACTGAAGTGGGAGTGTTAGGCTCTGATGAGGGTGATTGGTCTTGGTTTCTGTTAGTAAGATTCTTACTTCTGCCTTTCGCCATCTGATAATCTCTGGAGTCAGTTGTTATAGTTGTCTCTGGTTAGAGCTTGTTCCTTTCCTGATTCTGTTAGCCTCTATCAGCAGACTTGGGAGACTAGCTCTCTCCTGCATTTCAGTTTCAGTTTAGAGCACTCTCTGTGGGCAAGCTCTCCTCTTGCAGAGAAGGTGCACAGATATCTGTTGATTGTATTTGCCTCCTGGCAGAAGATGAAGGCCCGAAACGGGGCCTGTCCCAGACACTGTTAGCTTCTGTAGTACACACTCTCACCTGTGCAGACTAGTCTTGACGGGATCCGGGAAGGAAGATGACTCCAGAGGATGTTCTGGCGAAGCCCTCCCGGGCAGGGTACACACCTCTCCTCTGGCAGTGAAGATGCCCAGATGTCTGGAGCCTGTGTAGACTAGTCCTGGCAGGATCTGAGAACCAAGATGTCCCCAGCAGATGCTCTGGCAATGGCCTCCTCATAGGATTATTTTATGTTATTTATATAGGAGATTTTGACTTTTAAAAATACACTAAATGCAAGTGGCAAATATCTTTAATATTCCACATTTCATGTTTCTCTAGACCATTGATTCTAGGAAAGTCAGCATAGCTATGTTTACAGAGTAGTCTTTTGAGGATTTGTGTCTAATTTTGGGCTTATTACACATCTGTAAAGCAATGATTAACCTACTAATTCCAAGAAAAAATGAAAAGTACTAAAATCAAGTGGACCAAGCTGATGTCTTGGTATATCTAGAGGTGTTCCCTATCTTTAAATGACTGTCTTTTAGTCTAGAAAGAAGCACACTGGGTGACAAAGCACGGCCAGTCCTTGTAGATAATAGGACCCCTGAGTATTAAGGGCTGATCTGTATGTCTCACTCACTGCTGATCCTTAGTGCCATGTGCTTTTTTGTAGTTGAAGTCCCTGTCATAGTACTTGAGCCATCAGAGCCCTGTTTTATTTGTCTAGTCTGTCAACAATCAAGAATATGATGCTCATAATTAATGTCAGGAGTTGAGTTGATTCCCACTTAACAGTTGGAGCTAATTCATTAAGGGGTCTAACTCAGATGATAAGGGGTTTCTTTAAAACTTTTACTGACTTTACAACATAACAACATGCTATTTTGGTTGGTACAAATGCAGATGAGTAAATACAATCTTTTTATAATATAAAAACAGACATATATCATATATAGAAGGTTAGGGAACACTTTTAAAGATTTAAAAATGCTAGTCCTAGCCGCACATTACTTCCACAATAGACCAGGATGATTTCTGGATGGAAATATGGATTCAGTGAGATGAATAGGGTGTAGATTCTGTTAGTCATAAGCAAATCAGTGACATCTAAGGAATAAAAAAATACCTTTGGGAAATTTAAAAACACAAATTGTAAAAGAAAAATAGCTCCAATGTGAAGACCTGGAAAATAATCACCATTGAATAAACTTGCAGAATTAATTACCGAAGTAAGCATGAAAAAGAATGAAAGTCTAAACATATGAATGGTTATTAATGAATATTTTGTCCAGTCTGGTAAAGGAGCTGTTCATAGTTTTAATTTAATATGTCCTCAATGATTGATGTTTCTCTGGGAGTTGAACAAAATATTAGTGAGGTAACACAAAACAATGACTTTCTTGGTTAATTAGCCTCTTTGCTTATTTGTATTTTAAAAATAATAATTTATTATTGATATATCTATGTAAATTAACAATATTATCCCTCCCTTGGGAAAAAATTGCAACCTACGGAATAATAAAATCTGTAAACTAATGAAGGAAAGTTTTCAAAGAAAAACAATGTATGACCACAAATTGAATTGAAAATATATAAACAGAGAAACAGATAAATTTGTGCTATAAATAGTTGTTTTCTTTTCTAAAGCTTTAAGATTAACTTTTAAATGAGTTTTTTATATAGAAGCAATAAACATTTATTATAGGACTTTTAAAATAAAGTATATAATGTAACAAAAAACATATCCATACTTTCCTTCGTGTCATATATATTAACATATTTATAAATTTATATATATATACATATATATGCTTCTAGAACACATATACACACGTACTCACCTTCACACGTACACACACCAAATATTAGCAAAATAATATTTAAAGAATAAAGTTATCATAACCAAAACCCACCAAAAATTAGTTATGACTACTAAACAGTTATTCAGATTTAGTGTGTCTTTTTAAATAGAGAAATAAGACAACTAAAAGAAATACAGAAAATACAAATCAGAAAGGAAGAAGTCAAAGAATAACTATTCACAGCTAATATGACCCCAAAAATTTTACCAGGGAACTCCTATAGCTGTTTAACATCTTTAGAGGTGTCGCTGAATACAAGATTAATATAAACAAAACCAACCAACCAAACAAACAAGAAATACAAAACCACCCACCCACTCACCCACCCACCCACCCACCCACCCAATCAACCAACCAGAAAAACCCAGTAGCCCTCCTATATACAAATGAAAAATGGACTGAATAAGAAATTAGGGAAACAAAACCCTTCACAATAGCCACAAATTATATAAACTATTTTGAGGTAACTCTAACCAAACAAGCATAAGACATGTATGACAAAAATAGCAAGCTTCTGAAGAAAAGAAATATAAGAAGATATCTAATAATAGAAAGATCTCCCATGCTCATGAGTTAGTAGGAGTGACATCATAAAAATGTGCATCTTACCAAAAGCAATCTACAGATTCAACACAATCCCCATCAAAGTTTCAACACAATGCTTTATAGATTTTAAAACAATAGTCAACTTCATATGGAAAAATAAGAACCCCAGGATAACTAAAACAATCGTGTACAATAAAAGAACTTTCGGAAATATCACCAACTCTAATTGCAAGCTCTTTTACAGAACTATAAAAATAAAAAAACTTCATGGTATTGGTACAAAACCAGGTAGAATGATCAATATAATCAAATAGAAGACCCAGATATAAGTTCATACACCTAGGGATAACCTATTTTTGATTAAGAAGTCAGAATTATATAATAGAAAAAGCTATACAAATGGTAGTTGACTAATTGGGTAATTGCCTATAGAAGAATACAAAGAGATCCATATTCATCACCCTGCACAAAACTGAAGTCCAAGTGGGTCAAAGACCTGAACATAAAACAGGACACACTGAACCTGATAGAAAAGAAAGTAGGTAATAGCATTGAACACATTGGCAGAGGAGTGAACTTCTTGAACAGAACACTGATAGTACACACAGTTACGATTGACAATAAGTGGAACCTCATGAAACTGAAAAACTGTAATGGATACCATAAATAGTACAAAACAGCAGCCTAAAGAATGGGAAAAGATTTTAATCAGTTCCACAGGTGACCAAGGGCTAATTCCCAAAACATATAAAGATCTCAAGAAAGCTGATATCACCAAACTAAATAATCTCACTTAAAAACTGGATGCAGATTTAAACAGAATTCTTTTCACAGTAATCTCAAATGGAGGAGAAGCATAAAGAGATGCTCAACCTCCTTAACATCAGGAAAACATAAACCAAGTCACTTCTGAGATTCCATCTTATGCTTGTCAGAATGGCTTCGATCAAGACCACAAGTGACATCTCATGTTGACGAGGATGTGGAGCAAAGTGAACGCTCCTCCATTGTTGGTGGAATTGCACATTTGTCCAGCCATTTTGGAAACCAAAATGACAGTTTCTCAGAAAATTGAGAATTGGCCTTCTCAAGACCCAGATTTTCCATTGGGCATATACCCAAAAAGATATTCCACCCTACGACAAGGACACTTGCTCAATTATATTCATAGCAGCTTTATTTGTGATAGCCAGAAATTGAGACAACCTAGCTGTCCCTCCATCAAAGAATGGATAAAGAAAATGTGGTATATTTACACAGAGGATTACTTAGCTGTTAAAAAATGACATCATGACATTTGCAGATGAACGGATGAAACTAGAAAAAAATCATCCCGAGTGAGGTAACCCAGATAAAGAAAGACAAACATAGTATGGACTCACTTATACGTGTGTATTAACTGTTAAATAAAGGTTAATCATGCTATACTCCACAGACCCAGAGAGGCTAAGTAACAAGGAGAGCTCTAAGGGAGGACACATGGGTCTCCCTGTGAAGGGGAAATAGAATAGATTATGTGGGTAGACTTTGGGTTGGGCTGTTATGAGAACAGGAAGGATCAGGTATATTGGGGGGAAGAGTACTGGAAGAGATAACTGGAAGTGAAGTGAATGGGGGATGTGTGGAAATAGCGTATTAGAAACTCTCAAGGTTACCATAGCAAGAACTCCTAGTAATGGAATATTTGAAGCTTGAGTCAGCCATGCTCTGTAGCTAGGCAAAGATACAAGAGGTTACCTGGGATACAGATACATCCAGTAAACTTTTGACCTATAAACTATCTCACTTGCATGATATACTGGGACAATGGGTGTTCAGACTTTGTGGGAGTGCCCAAGCAATTAAGGGTCTAATTTGAGGCCCGTGGCATGAAAGTAAGCTCTGTCTCACACTATCTGGTTAACTAGGAACCACACGATAAATAGTCCAGAAACCTAGGAGAGAGAGAGAAAAAAAAAATCACTAAAATGATTCCTAATGATATCCTTATATAGTCATAGATCAGTGCCTAGCTCAATTTTCATCAACGAGGCTACCTCAGGCAGCTGATATGGGTACATGAAAAGACTAACATCCAAATATCAGGTTCAGCGACAGCTAAAGTTGGATCATTCATTAAGTTCCTCCCCCTTGGATCTCGGGGAGCTTTATGGAATGCAGGCAGGGGGAATATAGGAGGCAGAGGGGTCGAGGACACCAGGAGAACACAGCATACAAACTTCAATGAAGTACGGCTCATAGGGGTTCACAGAGACTAAAGTATCACTCATGGAGCCCGGGTGGTTTCTCTGCCCGTATGTCACGGTGGTTAGCTTGTTTTTTTTGTGGGACTTCTAACACTGGGAGTGAACTCCTTTATCTGCTTTTGGAACCCTTTTGTCCCCACTGTATTTCTTCACCCAGTCTTGAAACGAAGGTTTGATCCTAGACTTATTGGATTTTGTTAGGTCGTGCTTGGTGGATATTCCTGGACCAGTGCTCTTTTCTGAAAGGAAGAGGAGGAGTCAATCTGTGGGAGAGAGGAAGAGGCAGAGGATGGAAGAAGTAGGAGGAGGAGAACATGCAGCCAGGATGTATTGAAGACTAAAAAGAAAGAGAGAGGGAGGGAGGTAAAAAGAGAAGGAGAGGGAAGGACGGGAGAGGAGAGAAGAGGAGAGGAGAGAAGAAAACGGGACTTGTAGACAAGAGTGAGATTTGATAGAGGTGGGGCAAGAAGATAGAGTGAGAAGTAGTAATAATCAGAATACACTAAATACATGTATGAAATAATAAAAAGTAAGGGAAAATGTGGCAACCCAGAAGACAGATGTTTAAAAACAGATAATTAAAGAAGGTGAGAAAATAAATCCTGAATGTATTAAAATATAATTAGAGAAATCTTAGGACGTTACAGTCCTTTAATGTATCAAAGATGGAATGTTTGTTAAAAAAAGGTGGTGGGCTGCTTTTATTGTTTCTCCTGTGAGTCATACTAAAAACATTTTTAATTGGCCACTTCATGTGTATTAGCAAAATGAAATTCAGAGAATGGAATTTTATTTCTAAAGTCAAAACCCATGTCAAGAATCTCACTGTCTTATAGGAAATGCCATGAATTTCTCCTCTAAGAAGAAAAGAATACTCACAGTCCCTTGTTTTCTTAAGAAGTGTGATGACAGTGAAGATTTTTTAAAAAGGGAACTTTAGTTTGCTTAGAAAATGCAGCAGTGTCTATAGATGATATTTAATTTAATAGTAATTATTCACTCAATAAACATTTCTCACACATACCAAAACACATACACTTTCCCTTCATTCCCTTGTTCCCATAGTCTTGTCTCTTGTTGTATAATGTATACACATGTGATTTTATGTCCATATATATCATGTATGTAAAAATGTATACAGAAAACTTATATCTGTTTGTCGAAGACTGAATTGATTTTCTTAATAGGTTTATCGCCTTTGAGAAAGAAGGTGGGAGAGGGTAGGGGAAATATCGAACTTCTTTAATCCCAGCACTCAGGAGGCAGAGGCAGAGGCAGGCAGATTTCTGAGTTCGAGGCCAGCCTTGTCTACAAAGTCAGTTCCAGGACAGCCAGGGCTACACAGAGAAACCCTGTCTTGAAAAACAAAACAAACAAACAAAGAGAGAGAGAGAGAGAGAGAGAGAGAGAGAGAGAGAGAGAGAGAAGAAAGAAGGTGGGAGAGGGTAGGGGAAATATGCTTAGTGTACAATATATACTTATATTGTCCTATGTAACACAGTATAATGTACAATAAGCATATAAATAGAAAATTTTAAATGTTAAGTACTATATATTGGGCTAACAGTGAATTTTACAGAAGAAATGAAGATGAAGTGCATGTTCTATTAATGAATACACACGCACATACAGATACACACACACACAGACAGACACACACACACAGACACCTTCTGCTCCCCACCCCCCATCTGAAATCATATACACTGAAATTATGGTAGAAACAATGTCTGCCAAAGTCAAACCTTATTAAATAAATATAATATTAAGTACTTAATATTAAGATGTTAAGTAGATTTAATGGTGCATTTAAGTTTTCAGTTCAACTGAAATAAGCATCCTCAGGATACTGATTGTCTTATTTTCATTTCTGTTGTGACAAAATACTTGCAGAAAGAAAAAGTAACTTAGAAGAGAGCAATCTATTTACCTTTCAATTCCAGGTTACAGTTCATCATTGATGAAAGTCAAGGCAGGAAATTGAAGCAGCAAGTCACATCACATCTACAGCCAAAAGTAAAGAGAAACAGATGTAATATCTGTGCTCAGTATTCAATTTGCTTTCTATAAGTGTATGCAATCCAAGATGCAGAATCAGGGAATGGTATGCCCTACTTTCAGGCTCTACTTCCCACATCAATTAAGGCAAACAAGACAATACCCTAAAATGTCCCTAAAATCATTTAGTATTTAATCTCCAAAACATTTAGTGTCACCTTAAAACCCACAGTGACGAAGAATTTACTTAACTCAAATTAAGAAATTTATTTGTTAATAAATTTTGTTTTTCAGAACTCCAATGGCTTGTGCTGTAAGATCAAGTATTGACAAAGGGGACCTCATGAAATTGCAAAGATTCTGTAGGTAAAGGACTCTGTCAATGAGACAAAAAGGCAACCAACAGATTGGGAAAAGATATTTACCAATTCTAAATCCAATAGGGGGCTAATATCCAATATATATAAAGAACTCAAGAAGTTGGACTCCAGAAAACCAAATAACCCTATTAAAAAACGGTGTACAGAAATAAACAATTCTCAACTGAGGAATACCGAATGACTGAGAAGCACCTTAAAAAAAGTTCAACATCCTTAATCATCAGGGAAATGCAAATCAAAACAACCCTGAGATTCCATCTCACACCAGACAGAATGGCTAAGATCAAAAACTCAGGTGAATGCAGATGCTGGTGAGGATGTGGAGAACGAGGAACACTCGTCCATTGCTGGTGGGATTGCAAGTGGGTATAACTACTCTCGAAAATCAGTTTGGTGGTTCCTCAGAAAATTGGACATAGTACTACTGGAAGATCCAGCAATACCTCTCCTGGGCATACACTCAGAAGATGCTCCAACTTGTAATTAGGACACATGCTTCACTATGTTCTAGTAGACTTATTTATAATAGCCAGAAGCTGGAAAGAAACCAGATGTCCTTCAACAAAGGAATGGATACAAAAATGTGATACATTTACACAATGGTGTACTACTCAGCTATTAAAAACAATGAATTCATGAAATTCTTAGGCAAATGGATGGACCTGGAGGGCATCATCCTGAATGAGGTAACTCAATCACAGAAGAACACACATGATATGCACTCACTGGTAAGTGGATATTAGCCCAGAAACTCAGAATGCCCAAAATATAATTTGCAAAACACATGAAACTCAAGAAGAAAAAAGACCAAAGTGTGGATTCTTCGACCCTTCTTAGAAGGGGGAATAAAATACCTGTGGAAGGAGTTACAGAGACAACGTTTAGAACAGAGACTGAAGGAATGACCATCCAGAGACTGCCCCACTTGGGGATTCATCCCATAAACAACCACCAAACCCAGACACTATTGCAGATGCCAACAAGATTTTGCTGATAGAAGCCTTATATAGCTGTCTCCTGTGTGGTTCTGCCAGAGCCTGGCAAATACAGAAGTGGATGCTCACATTCATTCATTAGACGGAGCACAGGGTCCCCAGTGAAGGATCTAGAGAAAGGACCCTAGGACCTGATGTTGTTGGCAGACCTATAGGAGGAACAACAATATGAACTAACCAGTACCCCTATAGCTCCCTGGGACTAAACCACCAATCAAAGAAAACACATGGGGGGACTCATGTCTCTAGCTGTATAAGTAGAGAGGATCACCTAGTTGACCATCAATGGGAGGAGAGGTCCTTAGTCCTGTGAAGTTTCTATGCCCAGTATAGGGAAATGCCTGGGCCAGGAAGCAGAAGTGGGTGGGTTGGGGAGCAGGGTGAGAGGAGAGGGGATATGGGGTCTTCGGAGAGAAACTAGGAAAGGTGATAGCATTTGAAAAGTAAATAAAATACCTAATTTAAAAAATAAAGCAAACTAGGTCCAAAACACAAAACAAAACCATAGAAAGAAAAATTGAAAAAAAGAAAGAAAGAAAGAGAGAAAGAAAGAAAGAAAGAAAGAAAGAAAGAAAGAAAGAAAGAAAGAAAGAAAGAAAGGGAGGAAGGAAGAAAGAGAGGAAGAAAGAAAGGAAGAAAGGAAGAAAGAAAGAAAGATTTTCAACAGTTTCACACATGTGTATAATGCATTCTGTCAACACTTGCCCAAATGTCTCTCAATTTTTTCAGAACCCTGGAAGTCCCCCTTTCTTTCAAATCTCTTTCTCTTGTTCATTTTGATTTGTGTTCCATGGTGTTTAATTGGGGTGCCTTGGGAGACCTACCATTTAGAATTGTCTATTAGAGTGTGATGTGCTTCCTAGTGAGCATGTACATGGATAATCTCTCTCCCTCTCCAATCGAATCAAGGTGCAATGCCAAGGGTCTCCACAGTCTTTCACAATGTGAACACTGTTCTAAAAGTAGAAAGTGTCTTCTGAGACTTAAGGCAAACTCCACCACTTCCACCTGCAAAATCAAAAAGAAAATCACACACTTCTAGCATAGACTGGCATAGAATTTACAAATTTTCATTTCAAAAGGAAGGAATAGAAGCATAGTTAGAAAACTCAGGACCAAAGTCACACCAGACTCCAGTAGGGTGAACACAAAACTCTATAATGTCAGGTCTAATGCCCAAGACTCTCTCATCAGTCTTGCCTCTTATGAAAGCACAATCAGGAAAATACTGGCAAATTCCCAGGCCAACATGGGATGATGGGTCACGCTCCTCTTGTTTCATATTAGCCACAGCTTTTGTTTGCAGTTCCTTCCTTGGACCCCAGAGGCTATCATTCTCTTTATAGTAGTGCAGAACAGGAGGTCTCTCTCCTTAATGGTATTAATCTCTTTATTTCTTTCAACACAAGCTTTGGCTACAGCATTACATTTCTGAATGTTTTTTCTCTCTTTAGTCAATACATTTGTATTTCTTTATGTGCTCTTAGATTTTTTTTTAATGGCAGAGATGCAAAGCAGTCATTAACAAGCACAATAACCAAAGATTAACTATTTTGTTGCCTCGACATTGCCTCTATTAAATAACTTAGTTCATTACCTTTTAATTTTACCACATATAAGTACACTGGGCAAAAGCAGAAGGCAGCCAGGTTCTTTATCAAAATATCACAGGAATATTCTCTAGCTCAGTGACTCGGATTGTTTCCCTCTAAAACTTTTTGAGCTGGACCTTGATAGCACAAATTGCTTTTAACATGGCTGACTTCCAAGTTCCTGGTACATCAATCTCTGCTTACAGCATTCAGTGGATTGTCTAGTCCAAAGGTCCAAAGTCTTCCCCATTTCCCTAAGAGAACACCATGATCAGGTTCTTCACAACAGCCTGCTTGCTGGTGCCAACTTCTGTATTAGTTACTTTTCTATTGCTGTGACAAAATACCGTAACCAAGGCAACCGAGGAGAAAAACTTCATTTTGGCTTATGGATCTTTGAACAAGTTCTCAGTGCTAGGAATGTTTCCCCTCATGCAGCCTCCACCTCAAATCCAATCAGTAAATACTTGGTTACCACCATTATAATTGTGATGTTACTGTATCAAAAGGCACATCTCTCTTTCCTGGTAGGTTGACATGGTCATTAATAGCATCCATAATTGGGTAAAACAGTTAACAATTTTAACACTCATTTCTAAAAAATCTGCATCACATAATCCAGCTCCGTGAAATATAGTCAAAAGGCTATAGGGTTTCCAGCTCAGTTCCAGTTTGATTTTTCTATAGCTTGTCCATCTGATGTTTTCAGAATAAGGTCTTGTTAACTATCTCGGGTGGAAAACTGAGAGGCATGACAAGAGCCTGTGCAGACCTGGGGGCCTTAGACTCCTCCCTACACAACAGCTCCCGTGATGTATTGCACCCCTGACACAGGGATTATTTTTCCTTTGTGCATTCGTTTCTTCATTTGTTTTGTCACTCGTTTCTTCTATGACTGTCATTGTTTAACCTTGAGAAGTATTCGCCTTCAAACTTTTCACCCATGATTTTAGATGATTTTTTTTCCAGACACTTTGTTTCAGAGTGTTTTTCCATACCTGCTTCATTTTGATTAACTCTTCCCTGCCCAACCTCTTGCTCGATTGCTCCCCTGTTCCCTGTCCCTGCTTTAACCTTTCCACTCCCAATATTTCCTTCTGACTTAAGGGAGGATAGGTAGTAGTGGCACAGGAGTGAATTATATATTTTAATATTCATTCTACTCAATTTTAAGGGATTTAATGTTTTGGGCTGATTGAGGAATAATTGATTCATATTACCTCTCATTTCTGGAAACAATGATAATTAAACTGTAGGATGAGTATAGTTCATGATGCATAACTCTACCTATTTACACCTTTAAACATCTCTAAAACAAGTTCGCACACCACAATAAAAATGAATATGTGTCTCACAATTCTACAACACATTGTTACAGATCTTCCTTTATTTCAACAATGTATAAATTAGTTTCTGAAGTTAAAGAGGTATTAAGGTTGGTATTTCTCTTGCAGAGGACTTGCATTTAGTTGTCAGTACACAATAGCCTATAGTTTCAGCTTTAGTGAACACCATGTCCTCTTCAGGATTGTGTAGGCATGTGCACTCACACAAACTCATGTGCTATTTAAAACAGGAGAGTTATATGTCCTTTAAATCTGCTTGTTAGTAATTCAGAACGACCTTTAACTTTAAACCATAAAATAAAAAACAAACTATGAAATTTCATCAAAAACAGTTTTAGTGTTGTGGAGATGCTGTGGTATTAGTTTAGAGCATTTATTGCTCTTTCAGATGCCCTAGCACCCACATCAAGAGGCTTACGACCATTATTCACTTTGGCTCCAGGGGATATGATTCTTTGGTCTCCATGACACTAGACATGCACATGGTACATATTTTTACATGCAGGCAAAAGAGAATAAAGTTTAGAAGCCCACATAGTTTTTAAATAAAGTTTTTATACCTAACATTAAAAATATTTACTTTCATTTATAAGTTCTATGGTGTGTGACAAACCCAACTCTTCAAAGTATTGTTACATGCTGAGTATAAGAAACATAATAAATAATTGCAAAATTGCATGTTATTAATATCCTTTAGTCAAAATTTTCACTGCATATTCATATCTCATGAATTGATAATGAGCCATCAGCTTGCAAATGTCTCACTTTTCGTGTAAAGTCTATTTGTCAGAAGGGTTGCAGCAAAAGGAGAAATGTGGGAGAATTATTTTAAATATTTCAATGCAGTTAAAATAACCCAGATTATTCCTTATACTTGCATGTGTGAAAATCATTGTTGTTTGAGAATTTTTACATTTTTACTATGTTGAAAAGGCATATCAGGTGACATACCAATATATATATATATATATATATATATATATATATATTTTTTTTTTATAAAATATCAGATTATTCTGTTTGATGTTGTGAAAGCTTTAAAGTTGCCCTTTTATTTCCTCTGACTTACATCTCTTCTAAAGAATATAGCTGTGATCCTCCTTTCTCTGTGGGGGAAGTGTCAATGAAGTGCAAATCTGAACTTCTAAAAATGTTTATCCGTCCCCCCCACCCCCACCCCCAGGTGCATTATCACATGTGACTCCCTCCTAGGAGTTCATGAAAGCTGACAGAAATCATTGATGATACTGTGGATTAGTAAAACATGCCTTTTCTCTACATGTGTACAAACTACTCAGACATTCTATATCAAAATCATCAGCGTTGTTTCATTTAATGATAAGTCCACAGAGAGACAATAACAGCAATCCTTATTAGAACAGACTTAGGCATAAAGAATCAGATAATTATGGACTTAAGAGACTTCCTGCCATGACGTATGATCTTAGCCTGATTATTTTCAAGCTTTCACTTACAGTAAAATTGCCTGGGAGGTTGCTAACATATGGATTACTGTGTAATATGCCTGCTTTGTTTTGTTGCATTTTGTCCTGGGGTAAAGAATTATAATTTCACTTTCAACAAGTCCACAAATTCTCAAATGGAGAAGGTTCTGATTTGATGGTGGAGGGAACACAGTTTAAAAAGCACTGGTCAAAGTCAGTAAAATATATCTTGATGCTTCACAGAAGACATAGAATATACACAAGTACCAGGTGACCCGTCTTCTGTGATGTTTTGGGCATGATATAATATACTATTGGCAAATAACCCTGTATGTAGTTGTTAAATATATTAAAACCTTAATAGTTTGATTAGATTTCTTCAGATACTTTCCATTTGAGTATATCATATGGAAAAAGGTAGCTGTATTTAGAGGAAAGGGAAGTGAGCCTAGTAAGATACAAGGTGAGCAGAGATAATGTAGGGGCATGGACACTGATGGAGTTGAGGGTTCTCAATAAGGAAACCCACTGAGTCATTATCTATTTTATATGTGGTATTCTTTATGTTAAATGGTTGTAAATAGGACTTTTCTTTCTTTGCAACCAAAGTCATCCTGACACAATTGATAATTCATGCATGTTAAGTTAAAATATATTACAACTCCCGAGTAATAAGAAAAATGATAAAAAGGAGAGGAGACAAGGGAAGGAGAAAGGAGGAGGAGGAAATAACAGGCGGCAGAATCAGAAACTGGAGGAGACATGAGAGAGGTGCAGAGGGTCAGGAAATTGAATAAAAATAGGTAGGGGGGGGATGAGGAAACATGAGGGTCCCAGGACCCAACGGGACTGACTTTAGCCTTAATGCTCAGAGAAGGGGGGGGTAGAACTTGTGGATACCACCTTCAGTGGAAAGGCACTGCCCCTGATCGAGGGAAGGAGGCACCCATGCATCTCAAAGTTTTTTTAACCCAGAAATATTTCTGTCCAAAGGAAGAACAGGGACAAAAAAAATGGAACAGAGACTGAAGGAATGACCAACCTGGGAATGGCCCCACCTGGGGATACATCGTGTCTGCAGACACCAAACCCAACACTGTTGCCATGGTCAAGAAGCACCTGTAGACAGGAACCAACTGTGACCTCTGGAGGAGGTCGGGCTAGCAAGCAACTGAACTAAGCAGAGGCAGAACTAACCAATCAGGATGAACTCAGGGAACCTGGTGGGGGAGCTGGCAGAAGGACTGGAGGAGCAGAGGGGCATTGCAACCCCACTGGAAGAACAACATAGACTGACCCGGCCACCCAGTTCTCCCAGAGACTAGACCATCAACCAAGGTGTGCACCTGGAGGGATCCATGGCTCCAGATACATATATTGCAGAAGATGACCTTGCCCTACAGCAACAGAAGGGGAGGCCCTTCATTCCAGGGAGGTTTGATGCCTCAGGGCAGGGGGATGCTGGAGCAGAGGGGCAAGGAAGGGTGGGTGGGTGGGAGAGGTCTCTGATACAGGCAAAAGGGAGGGGGAAGGGCAGATGTGAGATGGGAAGGTTATGGAGGGGTAACCAGAAAGTGGGATGTCATTTGAGATGTAAATGAATAGAGTGATTAATAATAATTTTAAAAAGGAAAAAAGAAAAAAGAATAAAACAAAAAATCTTTATTATATTAGATTAGTAAATATCTGTTTAACCTAACAGTACATGTATTCAATGGGAAAGAAATCCCAATTAATCATTTAGTGATTGCAAATGGAGTGGGGAAGCTTTAGTTTCTTTGAATTTTTAGGAACTACTGACAGTGTCTAACAGATGTCATTGCAGTCTTTTTGACAGAAACCAGGTGGAACTTGTAAAATAGTTCTTAAATGTAAATTAACAATGTCACTTACAAAAAATATCTCTAGTGCTGATTATTTTTAGATGAAGTGAACTTGGGAAAGAAATATTATTCTCTGAAAGTGAACCTTGTAATTGATTTTTAAAAAGAAGTTAGACAAATATGTCTGTTATTCCTTCTTATTGTTAAGAGATTTTGTGGACATTAGTCAGAGACTCTCTTGTATTAAAAGGTAGCCTTGTGCCACTCTGTCACTGTCTCCATCTTATACGGCTTTGTATTTCTGGGCAAGAAGACATTGGGTTTTGCTTTGACTGCTATTATTGAAAGGAATTCTCACAAGATGAATACTGTTCTCAGAGTCTAGATTTGAAATTCTCTGTATGTATATGTATTCAGAGTTATTGATCATGACACTAAAAGGGGAGTTCGAGATAGGAAAATGAGGTCATAGAGGGCTGAGGAGCAAAAATGAGGGCAGCAGAAATGTATTATGAAAGCAGAATAACAGATAGAGTGGGTGGAAATGGACACCAGGAGGGTAGCAGGGACCCTAGAGAGAGGAGTCATAGCTTAACAAAGCAAGCATGTATCAAAATGCTCTAATGAAACCTACTACTTTCTAAGTCATATGTAAAAACAGTAAGGCAACCAAGGTAATTTTGACCTAAAAAAATTAGATGCCCATTTAACCAAGAAATAAATATGACGTGGATGGTATTAAGAAAATAAAAACAGAAATCAGCATCTTACTAGTTCTCATAATATGCCAAAGCATCAGTGCTTCTTCTTCAGTAGAAACAACATTGCAACTTCCATTGTGTAAATGTAACATTTATTTCCTGATGTAACTGTCCTCTTGGAGGTTTACTGGTGAATAAGCTCTTCCGTTCTAGTTCTTTCTGATCTCTGATTGGTTCACCTCAGATTTTCTGGCTCAAACTCCTCTTCAAGTTGACCAATTCAATCTTGCTTCTCTCAGTTTCTGACTGAATTGCTCTGTTAGCCCTCAAGCTAACTGGGGTAATTTGTTCTAATCTTCTGGCTCTTTTTTTTTTTTCTATGCCTTCAACTGCCTCTGCCAGCCTGCAGTGAATGAACTTAACTCCACTGTACTTTTCTGACTTCCAACTGACCAAACAAACTGACTGGACTGCCTTCACTCTTCCTACACTGCTCTTAAATAGCTTTTCCCCTGAGTTTTGGATCTATCCTATCTCTGAATCATTCTGTCAAACTTTCTCTGATTCATTCTATAGTCTGCCCCTCGATTAGGTGCCATTGTTGTGATTGTTTTGGAATAAAGGTGTGTACTAAAGCATTCCAGTCAGAGAGATTATAGGTGTCTGCATTTCATGTGGATCACACAAACCTACAAAATCTTTGGGAGCGATCAGATCAGCCATGTTGCTGCATTAAAATTTCTCAACAACCTTGATAGTTAGTTAAAATGGCAACCAAATTTGGAGGTCATATCATGTATGTTCAGATAACTGCTAATAAACTTGATTGAAAACTTTGATTTTGAATGAACAAATAAAATAGGATAACTTTCTAAGTTTCGCAGATATACATGTGAGTTGTTTAACTGGACAACCACATGTCCCATAGGAACAACCTCTCATAGCAAGACAACTCCAAAAAAAAAAAAAAAAAGACACAACATTGTTCTGCTAAAATAATGAGGTGAGGCATTCCCCTGTGAGTCAGGGAGGAATGAAGGCATAGCACAAAGCAACTGAAATGTTTTGTTCATTATCTTTTTCCAGCTGGACAGTAGAATACAATTTTGTTTCTTGGTATATACAGGAGGAGTAATGAATCTTTCCCTATACCCCCAACTCTGTACTTTCTTACAGTTTTCTGTTTCTTAACTTGTAAGACTTGGCCATTAGTTTGGCTGGCAGTAGAGCACATGCAGTCTCTATCAGTGAATGATCCAAGAGGATTAACAAGCTTTCTCACAAGAGTATTGATCTCCCAGCCCTGGAAACGATATTGCATAGTTTCCTGTATCATCAGAAACTTCTAAAAGGGATTGTAAAATGACATTAATATCACTCACTGTAAAATCAAAATTTCACTTTCCATCTCAAACTGTCTAGGCACCTTACCTAATTCAGTTGATTGGAGGTTCAGTAACACTAGTTTGAAAGCACAAAAAAAGTATATGGTTTGAACTAAGGCATTCCCAGGAGAAAACTGAGAATCCAAAAGAGACTCTTGATTTAATAAGGGAAAGTAAGATATTTGATTATGAATTCAGATAGAGTCCCCAATTACTTGGTCAGTCATTACAGCATCTCATCCAAAAATACTTTAAAAATTATATAATATCATTTATTCTTTGAGAATTTCATATAATATATTTTGATCATATTCATACCCCTTTCCCTACTCCTCTCAGGTTCTCCCTTTCCCATACCTCTCTACCTATGTTCTCTATTAAACACACACACACACACACACACACACACACCAACCAAAATTCCAACAAAATATCATGAAGTCTGAATTGTGTTGTTTAGCTCCTCCTGAGCCTGGGTTCTTAGTTGAGTATAATTGTCATTGATGGAGCTGGGCCATTGAAGAAAACCAATTTTCCTTCTTCTAGCAATTAATCAACTGCAAATAGATTTTTGTCTCGGCGTGGGACCTACGCATATTTCTGTTCTGTTCTGGGATTTCTGTGCTGACTGAAGCTTGTGCAGATCTTTTGCATGCTCCTACACTCTGTGTTCATTTACATGTGAATCTGCCCTGTTATGGGTGGAAACCCCTGTTTCTGTGAAGTAATCCATTACTTCTGGCTCTTATAATATCTCTGCATAGATCTAGGGTATTTGAGGGTCTGATATAGACATCCCAATTACAGTTGAGAACTCTCAATTCTTTTATTGTTGGCATGTTGTCCACTTGTACAGTTTTGGTTCTCTGTATGTATTGTCATCTACCTCAAGAAGACAAAGATTGTGTGTGTGTGCACATGTGCATTTGTGTGTGTGTGTGTGTGTATGTGTGTGTATGAGAGTTTCAAACATTGTATTTTGGTATTAATACCCATTCTAGACTCTTTTTTATTTTTAATATTTTTTATTATGTATTTTCCTCAATTACATTTCCAATGCTATCCCAAAAGTCACCCATACCCTCCCTCCCACTTCCCTACCCACCCATTCCCAATTTTTTGGCCCTGGTATTCCCCAGTACTGGGGCATATAAAGTTTGCGTGTCCAATGGGCCTCTCTTTCCAGTGATGGCCAACTAGGCCATCTTTTGATACATATGCAACTAGAGTCAAGAGCTCGGGGGAACTGGTTAGTTCATAATGTTGTTCCACCTATAGGGTTGCAGATCCCTTTAGCTCCTTGGGTACTTTCTCTAGCTCCTCCATTGGGAGCCCTGTGATCCATCCAATAGCTGACTGTGAGCATCCACTTTTGTGTTTGTTAGGCCCCAGCATAGTCTCACAAGAGAGCAATATCTGGGTCCTTTCAGCAAAATCTTGCTAGTGAATGCAATGGTGTCAGCGTTTGGAAGCTGATTATGGGGTGGATCCCTGGATATGGAAGTCTCTAGATGGTCCATCCTTTCGTCACAGCTACAAACGTTGTCTCTGTAACTCCTTCTGTGGGTGTTTTGTTCCAAATTCTAAGAAGGAGCACAGTGTCCACACTTTGGTCTTCATTCTTCTTGAGTTTCATGTGTTTAGCAAATTGTATCTTATAACTTGGGTATCCTAAGTTTTGGGCTAATATCCATTTATCAGTGAGTACACATTGTGTGAGTTCCTTTGTGATTGGGTTACCTCACTCAGGATGAGGCCCTCCAGGTCCATCCATTTGCCTTGGAATTTCATAAATTCATTCTTTTTAATAGCTGAGTAGTACTCCATTGTGTAAATGTACCACATTTTCTGTATCCATTTCTCTGTTGAGGGGCATCTGAGTTCTTTCCAGCATCTGGCTATTATAAATAAGGCTGCTATGAACATAGTGGAGCATGTGTCCTTCTTACCGGTTGGGACATCTTCTGGATATATGCCCAGGAGAGGTATTGCTGGATCCTCCAGTAGTACTATGTCAAATTTTCTGAGGATCCGCCAGACTGATTTCCAGAGTGGTTGTACAAGCTTGCAATCCCACCAACAATGGAGGAGTGTTCCTCTTTCTCCACATCCTCACCAGCATCTGCTGTCACCTGAATTTTTGATCTTAGCCATTCTGACTGGTGTGAGGTGGAATCTCAAGGTTGTTTTGATTTGCATTTCCCTGATGATTAAGGATGTTGAACATTTCTTCAGGTGCTTCTCTGCCATTTGTTATTCCTCAGGTGAGAATTCTTTGTTCAGTTCTGAGCCCCATTTTTTTAATGGGGTTATTTGATTTTCTGGAGTCCACCTTCTTAAGTTCTTTATATATATTGGATATTAGTCCCCTATCTGATTTAGGATAGGTAAAGATCCTTTCCCAATCTGTTGGAGGTCTTTTTGTCTTATTGAGAGTGTCTTTGGCCTTACAGAAGCTTTGCAGTTTCATGAGGTCCCATTTGTCAATTCTCAATCTTACAGCACAAGCCATTGTTGTTCTATTTAAGAATTTTTCCCCTGTGCCCATATCTTCAAGGCTTTTCCCCACTTTCTCCTCTATAAGTTTCAGTGTCTCTGGTTTTACGTGAAGTTCCTTAATTCACTTAGATTTGACAAGGAAATAGGAATGGATCAATTCGCATTCTTCTACATGATAACAACCAGTTGTGCCAGCACCATTTGTTGAAAATGCTGTCTTTCTTCCAGTGGATGGTTTTAGCTCCCTTGTGGAAGATCAAGTGACCATGGGTGTGTGGGTTCATTTCTGGGTCTTCAATTCTATTCCATTGGTCTACTTATCTGTCACTATACCAGTACCATGCAGTTTTTATCACAATTGCTCTGTAGTAAAGCTTTAGGTCAGGCATGGTGATTCCACCAGAGGTTCTTTTATTCTTGAGAAGAGTTTTTGCTATCCTAGGTTTTTTGTTATTCTAGATGAATTTGCAGATTGCTCTTTCAAATTCGTTGGAGAATTGAGTTGGAATTTTGATGGAGATTGCATTGAAGCTGTAGATTGCTTTTGGCAAGATAGCCATTTTTACAATATTGATCCTGCCAATCCATGAGCATGGGAGATCTTTCCATCTTCTGAGATCTTCTTTAATTTCTTTCTTCAGAGACTTGAAGTTTTTATTATACAGATCTTTGATTTCGTTAGTTAGAGTCATGCCAAGATATTTTATATTATTTGTGACTATTGAGAATGGTGTTGTTTCCCTAATTTCTTTCTCAGCCTGTTTATTCTTTGTGTAGAGAAAGGCCATTGATTTGTTTGAGTTAATTTTATATCCAGCTACTTCACTGAAGCTGTTTATCAGGTTTAGGAGTTCTCAGGTGGAATTTTTAGGGTCACTTATATATACTATCATATCATCTGCAAAATGTAATATTTTGACTTCATCTCTTCCAATTTGTATCCCCTTGATCTCCTTTTGTTGTCAAATTGCTCTAGCTAGGACTTCTAGTACAATGTTGAATAGGTATGGGGAGAGTGACAGCCTTGTCTAGTCCCTGATTTTAGTGGGATTGCTTCAAGCTTCTCACCATTTACTTTGATGTTGGCTACTGGTTTGCTGTACATTGCTTTTATCATGTTTAGGTATGGGCCTTGAATTCCTGATCTTTCCAATACTTTTATCATGAATGGGTATTGGATCTTGTCGAATGCTTTTTCTGCATCTAACGAGATGATCATGTGGTTTTTGTCTTTGAGTTTGTTTATAAAATGGATTACGTTGATGGATTTCTTTATATTAAACCATCCCTGCATCCCTGGAATAAAACCTACTTGGTCAGGATGGATGATTGCTTTAATGTGTTCTTGGATTCGGTTAGTGAGAATTTTATTGAGTATTTTACATCAATATTCATAAGGGAAATTGGTCTGAAGTTCTCTATCTTTGTTGGATGTTTCTGTGGTTTAGGTATCAGAGTAATTGTGGCTTCATAGAATGAGTTGGGTAGAGTTCCTTCTACTTCTATTTTGTGGAATAGTTTGTGCATAACCGGAATTAGATCTTCTTTGAAGGTCTGGTAGAACTCTGCACTAAACTCATCTGGTCCTGGCCTTTTTTTGGCTGGGAGACTATTAATGACTGCTTCTATTTCTTTATGGGATATGGGACTGTTTAGCTTGTTAACTTGATCCTGATTTAATTTTGGTACCTGGTATCTGTCCAGAAATTTGTCCATTTCATCCAGGTTTTCAAGTTTTGTTGAGTATAGCCTTTTGTAGAAGGATCTGATGGTGTTTTGGATTTCTTCAGGATCTGTTGTTATGTCTCCCTTTTCATTTCTGATTTTGTTAATTAGGATGTTGTCCCTGTGCCCTCTAGTGAGTCTAGCTAAGGGTTTATCTATCTTGTTGATTTTCTCAAAGAACCAACTCTTAGTTTGGTTAATTCTTTGAATAGTTCTTCTTGTTTCCACTTGGTTGATTTCACCCCTGAGTTTGATTATTTTCTGCCATCTACTCCTCTTGGGTGAATTTTCTTCCTTTTTTTCTAGCGCTTTTAGATGTGTTGTCAAGCTGCTAGTGTGTGCTCTCTCTAGTTTCTTTTTGGAGGAACTCAGAGCTATGAGTTTCCCTCTTAGAAATGCTTTCATTGTGTCCCATAGGTTTGGGTATGTTGTGGCTTCATTTTCATTAAACTCTAAAAAGTCTTTAATTTCTTTCTTTATTCCATCCTTGACCAAGGTATCATTGAGAGGAGTGTTATTCAGGTTCCACCTGAATGTTGGCTTTCCATTATTTATGTTGTTATTGAAGATCAGCCTTAGTCCATGGTGATCTGATAGGATGCATGGGACAATTTCAATATTTTTGTGTCTGTTGAGGCCTGTTTTGTGACGAATTCTATGGTCAATTTTGGAGAAGGTCCTGTGAGGTGCTGAGAAGATGGTATATGCTTTTGATTCAGGATAAAATGTTCTGTAGATATCTGTTAAGTCCATTTGTTTCATAACTTCTGTTAGTTTCACTGTGTCCCTGTTTAGTTTCTGTTTCTATGATCTGTCCATTGATAAAAGTGGTGTGTTGAAGTCTCCCACTAGTATTGTGTGAGGTCAATGTGTGCTTTGAGCTTTACTAAAGTGTCTTTAATTAATGTGGCTGCCCTTGCATTTGGGGCATAGTTATTCAGAATTGAAAGTTCCTCTTGGAGGATTTTTCCTTTGATGAGTATGAAGTGTCCCTCCTTGTCTTTTTTGATAACTTTGGGTTGGAAGTTGATTTTATTCTATATCAGAATGGCTACTCCAGCTTGTTTCTTCCTACCATTTGCTAGGAAAATTGTTTTCCAGCCTTTCACTCTGAGGTAGTGTCTGTCTTTTTCCCTGAGATGGATTTCCTGTAAGCAGCAGAATGTTGGGTCCTGTTTGTTTAGCCAGTCTGTTAGTCTATGTCTTTTTATTGGGGAATTGAGTCCAGTGATATTAAGAGATATTAAGGAAAAGTAATTGTTGCTTCCTTTTATTTTTGTTGTTAGAATTGGCATTCTCTTCTTGTGGCAGTATTCTTTTAGGTTCGTAGAGGGATTACTTTCTTGCTTTTTGTAGGGTGTGATTTCCGTCCTTGTATTTTTTTTTTTCTGTTATTATCCTTTGAAGGGCTGGATTAGTGGAAAGATAATGTGTGAATTTGGTTTTGTCGTGGAATACTTTGGTTTCTCCATCTATGGTAATTGAGAGTTTGGCCGGGTATAGTAGCCTGGGCTGGCATTTGTGTTCTTTTAGTGTCTGTGTAACATCTGTCCAGGCTCTTCTGGCTTTCATAGTCTCTGGTGAAAAGTCTGGTGTAATTCTGATAGGCCTGCCTTTATATATTACTTGACCTTTCTCCCTTACTGCTTTTAATATTCTATCTTTATTTAGTGCATTTGTTGTTTTGATTATTATGTGTCGGGAGGAATTTCTTTTGTGGTCCAGTCTATTTGAAGTCCTGTAGGCTTCTTGTATGATCATGGGCATCTCTTTCTTTAGGATTGGGAAGTTTTCTTCTATTATTTTGTTGAAGATATTTGCTGGCCCTTTAAGTTGAAAATCTTCATTCTCATCAACTCCTATTATCTGTACGTTTGGTCTTCTCATTGTGTCCTGTATTTCCTGGATGTTTTGAGTTAGGATCCTTTTGCATTTTGTATTTTCTTTGATTGTTGTGCCGAAGTTCTCTATGGAATCTTCTGCACCTGAGATTCTCTCTTCCATCTCTTGTATTCTGTTGCTGATGCTTGCATCTATGGTTCCAGATTTCTTTCCTAGGGTTTCTATCTCTAGCATTGCCTCACTTTGGGTTTTCTTTATTGTGTCTACTTCCCTTTTTAGGTCTAGTATGGTTTTGTTTATTTCCATCACCTGTTTGGATGTGTTTTCCTGTTTTTCTTTAAGGACTTCTACCTGTTTGGTTGTGTTTTTCTGTTTTTCTTTAAGGTCCTGTAACTCTTTAGCAGTGCTCTCCTGTATTTCTTTAAGTGATTTATGAATGTCCTTGATGTCCTCTAACATCATCATGAGATATGCTTTTAAATCTGGGTCTAGATTTTCGGTCGTGTTGGGGTGCCCAGGACTAGGTGTGGTGGGAGTGCTGCATTGTGATGATGGTGAGTGGTCTTGATTTCTGTTAGTATGATTCTTATGTTTGTCTTTCACCATCTGGTAATCTCTGAAGCTAGCTGTTATAGTTGTCTCTGGTTAGAGCTTGTTCCTCAGGTGACTCTATTAGTCTCTATCAGCAGACCTGGGAGGCTGGCTCTCTCCTTAGTTTCAGTGGTCAGAGTATTCTCTGCAGGCAAGCTCTATTCTTGCAGGGAAGGTGCCCAGATATCTGGTGTTCGAACCTGCCTCCTGGCAGAAGTTGTGTTCCACTCACCAGAAGTCTTAGGATCCCGTGGGGAATCCTGTGTAGGTCCTTGCAGGTGTCCGGAGACTCCAGTAGCAAGGCACCCCGGTGCTCGAGTGGACTGGAAGGTACTTGTGCCCCAGCTCAGGCTGGGTTGCCTGCTTCCCTAGTTAAGGCAATCTCAGGTTCCGCGTGATTGGATTGGAGCATAAGCTGTGTTTCCAATCACCAGAGGTCTTAGGATCCTGTGGGGAATCCTGTGCAGGTCCTTGTGGGTGTCCGGAGACTCCTCTGGCAAGTCACCCCCGGTGCTCGATTGTACCTGAAGGGCCATATATATTCTTATGTTCAGAATCTGCAGCTGTCCATTTTTATCTGTTTTTTTCAGAAGATTTTTCAGGTTATTTATGCCTTCTTCTCTCTGTCTTCCTAATAGCCACCATATTTAATCTCTTATGCTTCCATTAGTACAAATGTAGAAAGTACCATGTTTTTATTCCCGTATGGAGGTGAACTTTCAAACATAAGATATGTGTGTTTTATTTGGAATGATCACAGAGATCAGGATAGTAGTTAGGTGGCACCAGTTAAAGGTGTTCAAGGGAGAAACAGTAGAATGCAGTGATATAAATGGATAAAGAGAACTCATGGAATAATTGTTTCCAGATCTGTCCATTACCTGTGAATTTTATATCAGCAGTAGTAACTGCTCAATAATATCCCATGGTGTAATTATACTACATTTTAACAATCCACACACTTGTTAAATAGACAACTAAGCTGTTTCCTTTTCCTGCCTATTTTCAATAAGGTAGCAATGAACATGGATGAATGATGATCTTTGTTAGTTCTCTCCCATATTCTTTTTAACATTTATTATTTCAAATGAAGTAGATAATACAGCTTATGTCACCTCATTCTTCTTTTTTTTCCCCAATTTTTATTAGGTATTTACTTCATTTACATTTCAAATGCTATCCCGAAAGTAACCTGTACCAGCCCCTCCCCTGCTCCCCAACCCACCCACTCCCACTTCTTGGCCCTGGTGTTTCTCCTGTACTGGGGCATATACAGTTTGTAAGACCAAGGGGCCTTTCTGCCCAATGATGGCCGACTAGGCCATCTTCTGTTACATCTGCAGCTAGAGACACAAGCTCTGGGAATACTGGTTAGTTCATATTGTTGTTCTACCTATAGGGTTGCAGACCCCTTCAGCTCCTTGGGTACTTTCTCTAGTTCCTCCATTGGGGTCCCTGTGTTCCATCCAATAGCTGACTGTGAGCATCCACTTCTGTGTTTGCCAGGCACTGGCATAGCCTCACAAGAGACAGCTATATCAGGGTCCTTTCAGCAAAATCTTGCTGGCATATGCAATAGTGTCTGCATTTAGTGGCTGATTATGAGGTGGACCCCTGGGTGGGGCAGACTCTGGATGGTCCATCCTTTTGTCTCAGCTCCAAACTTTGTCTCTGTAACTCCTTCCATGGATGTTTTGTTCCCATATTTGCAAGACCTTCTAAATACAAGTCACAACAGTCTCAATAAGATATTTTATTTCCTAATAAGTGTTACCAAATAACTGGGGGATCTTAGAAAATATCTTTAGTTATGGTTTAAGTTATGAGTAACCATAGTATAGTGGTTCTGTGCAAAGGGCAAAGGAAGCTATGGGCCTACTATATCACCCACATTTTTTTTTTCTGAGACAGTATACCTAAATGAACTTGGAACTTTGCTGGAGTCCATCAAAGTTCAGTAATCTTACTATCTTTACCCTCGACAGCACTGAGAGTTTAGGTACATGTGTGGATAAGTTTGATCTTTTAGTGTTTTGAATGGGTACTGGAGACTTGAGTCTTAAAATCCTAATGATCGCATAGCAAGTACTTTTACTGACTTACCGCCTCATCCCACATAATTTAATTAAACCATTTAACAGGACCTAGGAACATAGAAATGATCATTTTTAAGTTACACTTTTTTGGAATTATATAAGAAGAATGAGTAATAAAATCCAAGCAGAAAATATGTTATACCAGATTAAAATTAAGTTTACGTGCAGCACAGAAATATAATATCAAGGAAATAGGAAATTATGTGCAGTTTTTCACGGAGAAAATTGCTCTTGCCTACTCTGTAATAGTGCTCACAGCATTGCTTTCATGTGTACATGATACATCATCAGTTATAAGAAAACATAATAAATGAAAGTTGAGATTAAGAAGTTTAGATCCTGAATTGAAAGCTAGAAAGTAAAAGCTAATTGGAACTGAACAAACCTTTATCACTCAAAGAAAATACACTTCAGATAGTATCTATCAATTTTATTGACGTCAGGAGAAAGCATACATGAACTTTTAAATCCCACCCTTTCCTATAAATATACTTTGTAGATTTTCAATCGTAGTATAACCCTTCAAATGAAGCAATTTACTGTCACTCTCAACATCTGTCATCATTACTAGGAATCCAAGGATATCCCTGCAGTGAACCTTTGGTTGTGACTGTTTGGAGAACATACAATTACACTGGAACAGCATTTTTGAATACTAGCCCTTAAAAGTCAATACAGTTCTTCCTGTGACCTACTTTCAAGCCAACAATGCCACACATGGGAAATATACATTGATAAATGGGGATCCTGTTCAACATTAGACCAAAAACAACTAAATTGACTCTCCAGATATTAATTATTCTCTGAGAAACAGTCCATCATAGTGATTTTCAAGTAGAGAGATAATTTTACGCTTTCACATGATTGAGCAAATAAACATTTTAGAGCAGGAGTGAAGTAAGCAGTATCAGCAATGGGTGAGGAAACAAACAAACAAACAAACAAAAAACAACAGCAAAAAACTTTAAACACAATTACAAATTAAGCTAAGGATTAAGTGGGAGAGGATGAGCCTAACCCTGTAGAGTCTTCATGCCCTAGGAAAGGGGGATGTGAAGGGAAGCACCCCCTCAGAGGTGAAGGGAAGGGGGTTGGGGGAAACTCTGTGAGGAAGGACTAGGAACGGGCAACATTTGGGATGTAAATGAATAAAATAATTAATTAATTAATTATAATACAAACTTAAAGTGAGAGTAGTAATACACTTACCTCTGAGACATTCTGGCTATCAAGCTGTCTAGTTTACCATCTTAAAACTTAGACTTTCTGAACCTTCTTAGGCTCTGTCAATTAACACTCTCAGGGTAATTTGTTTTGTAAAGGTCAGAATTACTTTAAAATACAATTGCAGCTGGATCAATGTCAATATAAATGATTTGGATTAATGCTCACTATAGATAAAATAGCAAGCAAATGTAATCTTGCCTTGGTATTTTTGTTAGCTCATTTTAATTTTATGTGGAAAGAGTCCATTTATATTCAATTTGTCTTGCAAAACTGATGCTTTTTATGTTGATTGTTGTGAATTCAGGGAAAGACTGTATTAAATAATATATATAAGATGGTCTTTGAGAAATGTAAAGCATTGTACAAATGAAGCTGATTATGATTATAATATTTTAAGTATTTTGTATAACTGCTGTAAATATCTTAAAATAAGTTTCCAAATAAGAAAATCAGTCTGTCAGTCTATTGCGCTGAGTTCGTTGAAGCACACATGGAAAATTTCCTCCTGCCAGTTTGGAATGAGATTGAAAGAGAGGAGAAATATATGATCTGTACATTTTGGACAGCTCTACAATTTAATGAGACCATGTGATAGCATTTAATGAATGTGTAGATTATGATTGTATACACATGCTATATATTTAATGCTAAGTATAATAAATATGTAAGACTAAGTCAATAGAATTACTATGTTTAACAGGAAAAGCAACTAAAGCTAAATTGTAATAAAATGGACAAAGGGGAAATATCACATATACACACAAAGGATTATATAATACATAGGTTGTACAAATTATAATAGAATAATTTCAGAAGTGCTTGAAAATTGTACTTTGTTCAAAGTAAGATCCTTCTTCCTTTCTCCTTTATATTTTTCTCTCATTAAAATATTTCCATTTATGTTTTCCATTGAATATTCATTTTGAGAGATAAGCAAACATTTTTGTGATAGATTTTTGGATATTTTGTGTTCAACTTTAATTTGGATTGTCATAGAAATCCCACAGCAGAGAAGTTAATCTATGTTTTTAAACTTAACTATATTCATTATATATGCAAAGGAAAAACAAAAATATTTTAAATGTATAAAAGGAGAGATAATAGGAAGTTAATAAAATACAATTATTTTTCATCTGATTATATTGAGTAGTGGCAGAAAATAAAGTTAGATTATGTTTAGAAATTAAGAAGTTGGCATTTTACTGAGGAGAACCACCAGTTTTCCAGCTGATACTCCATGGAACATGTCTGCCAAAGCAGCAGATTCTTCTGATGTTGGATTGCTGGCAGCAGAGGGCTTGAGTACTTCCATGTCCTCATAGGGCTGGAGTGTTTCCATATTCTCACATTTTCATGTTCTGCCATTCCCCGTGGAGTGTGAGGAAATGAGCTCTTTTGCTATAAAACCACCATTCCCATCAGATCATGACAGTGCCTTTAAGAGCTCATTTAACTTAATTCCCATTAAAGTCCATATCTCCAAATGGAATCAAATTGGGTTGAATTTTCAATTTATGACAGTCAGTATACCCAATACAGTCTGTAGCATAGAGATTATCTGGGATTATTGATATATAGCTATAAAATTCCTTTTATAAGGCAATAGACTTAAAGCCAGTGTAAAGACAGAAACTCAATATAGAGTGATGAGCTTAGAAAATGGAAGAAGGGGCCATGGGCCAAAGAACTCGGGCTGCCTCCAGAAATTAAAAATGGCAGTGAACTCTTCTGGTATAGCCCTGTCAACATAATACATATGAGGGATGGAGTATTGAAAACGTACCTACTAGCTAATAGACTCTGATGCTCTAAACTTACATGAATGTGTTCAGACTCTTATAGCCTTAGGTAGAATGGAATATTCTTTGCTTTTAGGAAAGTCTTTCAAGATACGTCATTCAAGATGTCTTTCAAGATACGTCTTTCAAGATACTAGAATTTGGCACAGAACAGTGAAGCTGTAGAAAATAAGAATAGTTGAGAAAAACACTTAATAGGAGGTGTATAGGAGGTGTTACTACAGCTAGTTTGATAAAGCTCTTTCTATACTTAGTGTAAGGAGAATTCTGGGGGTGGGGGATTACAATACACACACATAAACACACACACACACACACACCAATATTATATACTGCTACAGTTGAAAACATAGCCCCAGAAGGAAGATAGAAAAAAACTCCTTCTACATATACTGTACTGAAACACAAAAGGCTTAAAATGATAATACAGGAGTAATTAATCTTAGAGAAATTATCTATTCATGCAGTAACAATAGCAACAAAAATGTCACCAGCCACAATAAATAGCAAGACACAGTGAAATAATGACTTCAAATTATGAAAATAAATGTCTGACAACTATGTTAATTCTAAAATACGAGTTGCCACTCAATTATAAGAGAAAATGTAGCTATTTGAACATAGAATAAAAGAACTGCATTTTCTCAAGTCAACTATAAAAGAATTAGATAAATTAGATAGTATTGTGTGACATTTTTTTCTGAAAAGATACAATGTCTGATCACTCACCAGACAGAGAACTGATGACAGATCAAATGCGTTTTAGTTGGGTCACTTACAGGAATATGAGTGAAGGATTACTTACAGGAGCAGAAATGACTCAGACTCTTGGTGATCTCACTGACCCTGTCTGGAAAGCATCCTATCTAGGTAGTTCAATTAGGCTCACCTTCCTCTGGGCAGCTCATTTTGTCTCTGCTTCTTCCAGGTGGGTTGACTGGTCTAATCCTTTTCTAGACAGATTGGTATATCTGACAGTGTTTCTCTACAGTTCTTCAATTTGTATAAGCTTGGAGAGGCAGGAGATTGTAATAGAGTGGAAAGGCAGAAACAGTATAACAGACAGACACTGTGGATGCCTATAAAAAAAAACCGTGCCGTCTGCACACTGCAAGGCAGCTTCAACATAAGTTCATAGCTGAAGTTACAACATGTACAAGCAATAAACTTAGTGCTCTTTTAAAACAAAACAATAGTACTTTTTTAAAAATAACAGCACTCTCTGTAATTTTACAGCTCATTCATTTGATAAAGGTTTAAATATACATACACATAAGTGTTTTTGATATTTGATACAAACGCTTGTTAATATAAGATAAATACTGTCAGGGAGAGTTTTACTGGACACATTCAGTAATGAATTTCGAAATATGACTAGTAAAAATTTGAGACATGTAGTATATATAATACATATCATAAATTGAGAGTACACAATGTTTCATGTTGCTTGAATATTGATAATTGCTTAGATAAATTTTAACTTTTATTCCTTTACATGTTGTTCGCACCAAGTTTAATCCTCACACTGAATTTATTTCTGTTGCTTGGGAATAAATTAATCCATGGCATTGATACAACAGAAATGTCCCCCGACTTGCTCTTTATATCTCTGCAAAATCTACTCCAATTCCAGTAGTATATTCTTCTTTATGCAACATTTGATAAACTCTGAATTAAATATTGGTCCTGGGACATACATAAAGATGAGTGTGGACTATATCAGCAGGTGTTTACAGAGGTTACAAGAAATTCCAGCCTTCTTGCCTTCATAAAGACTGTGATTTGTATTTCAAGTTGTCCAGGCGTTTACATGATTTTCCATTGACTAGCCATATTAAGGATTATCATCTTAGTTCAAAACAAGAGCATAATTTATACCTTAAGATTGTAGTTATAGGTGTTAAACTATGATTTCATTGCTGATAATCCGTTTTATGTAAAAGAATGATTGACACAAGAAACAAGTCAGTTTTTAAACAGATTCCATGTTTATGCTACTATTTGTTGTCCAAGGACTTCCTCCTTATACTGACACATCCTCTTCAAGGCATTAAACTTAGAGTGTCAGCTTGAACCTCTGGTGTTGGCCGGAGGTGAAACAGAGTAGACTGTTCCAGGTTAGCCTACTGTGATAGTGGCACTATTAGAAGTTATAGCTTTTTTGGAGTAGGTGTGACCTTGTTGGAGTACATGTGTTATTGTGGGTGTGGGCTTTAAGACCCTCATCCTAGCTGCCTGGAAGCCAGTATTCTGCTAGCAGCCTTCAGATGAAGATGTAGAATTCTCAGCTCCTCCTGCCTCATACCTGTCTGGATGCCACCATGCTCCTGCCTAGGTGATAATGGCCTGAACCTCTGAACCTGCAAGCCAGCCCCAATTAAATGCTGTCCTTATAAGAGTTGCCTTGGTCATGGCAGTAAACCCATAACTATTTTCCTATTTTTACTTTAAATTATTTCATATTGTATCTGTACAAATAAAACACAAGAACACAAGAGAAGATATAACCTAAATTCTTACAGCATAAGCAAATTTACCAAAAAGGAAATCTATGAAGTATTCCCACAACAAATTGTTTTCTTAAACCGAACAACTGTCCTTTATATAATTATACAGGTTTCAGAAGATTGTCCCTTTACTTTTCTGCCATCTTGAGCTTTTTGATGTCTATAGCTACATTGCTCCTACTTTGAAAATAACAGAATTATTCTAAGTGTAACAAAATCATCTCTTCAAACAACCAGGAGGGGGAGAGTTTCACTGATGGCTGTTCTCTGGAAATTAAAGTCAAGCTAATAGGGACTCTGTAGTAAGTTGAGTCCATATTTTGTGAGTGGAACACATTGCGACGGCATGGTAATGCTTAAAAGCCAAGTGAACACAATTTCTGCCTATGGATCTGAAATGTACTAGGGAAGAGGAGTTCTAAAATGTTTGAATATCTATCTGTTTTACTTCTAGAATTAGCATAAAATTCACCAAAACAGTTACTTTGAAAAAAAGGTCCAGTATTTTTATATGAAGATTGAATTCCTTCAGCTTTAGGAAAAAAGTCATAGTTTTTGTATTTTATTACAATGATCATTGACATGTTGGAACCACATTCTGAAAAGTCCTTTATGAAGGAAAATACCATGATATAGCTTCCATCCAGTATTTAGGGTAGCCAGCCTACTGAAGTCACAGTCCAGTAGCAGAGAGGACTCGAGAGTACTGCTTCTTTGGTTGTGTTATGCTGTTCATCCTATAGTGTGGCTCCCAGCTCCTAGAGATCTCCATAGAAGACCACTAAGCATCAAAACTTCATGGAAACTCAAGTTCAAAGTATCTTGTCTGCTCAGTGAATGCTTTGCTTGTCTGCTGAATGAACATGCTTTGCATCATGATAAAGCCAGACAGTCCTCTGCCTTCCATTTATTTATTTATGATGTCTTCATTCACATTTATTTTTACGTTTAACTATGGATAATTGCCCCAGTTATTATTTTGTCAGTGATGTTAAGAAATTGTAGAACAAAGAAACATATAATTAATGTAATGTTTATGAAAATATGGTGATACAGAAAAAGATGTGATTAAGGTCTTACAAATGACTATTAACAATAACTTGTCAATAAAATACATTGAAAACTGTCTCCAGTTTTGCCACAAGCCAAGTAAGGAAACTATATTGTAACTATAATTTTTATGTTAATTTTGACTAGTTTCTGTTTCTTAAACTATTTTAATTCCTATGTTTAAAAACTGGATGATTTTCATATCAGTTATTACTCCCATTTTTTATTAGGTATTTTCTTCTTTTACATTTCCAATGCTATCCCAAAAGTCCCCCATGCCCTCCCCACTCCCCTACCCACCCACTCCCACTTTTTGGCCCTGGCATTCCCCTGTACTGAAAATTGGACATAGTACTTCCATTTTTATATATCAGTAAGCTAAATGAAAGTTCTGTGTCAGTGGGCAAAGAAACTTGGTGGCAAGTGTGTTTTCCTGAGTTTGATCCCTCACCCAGGACACACAAGGTGGATAGAAAGAAATAACTGCCACAAGGTGTAATCTACCTACACAATTGCTCCAGGGAATGTATATGTTCATGTGTACACAGACGAGTGCATACACTCATACACACACAGGTACACAATAAGTAAATAGAATAATTTTAAGTGCATGTTATTTATTCATTGTATTGGTACTTAAACACTTTTGAATGAAGCAAATTCTTTACCTATTTCAAATAAATTTGTGCTTGCTTGAGACCTAACCAGCTATTCCTCTTAACTTCACTGTATAATCAGATCATAGGTTCTAGGATGTCTTTGTACGAATATGAGAGCTCTGATTTCTCAGCATCTTCTTAATACAAGGGAACCCATCTGGCCCTTTTTTCTTTTCATTTCATACAATTATGGATGTATAATTTCATGATGGCACATTCCTAATGCACTTGTTGATAAATAGGAGACTGTCTTTGCTCTCTATAGGACTACGGTGCTCTGTCTTTTCTTCATTAAGTTGTCAGGGCGGCTGTGCTCAATCACAAGTACATCCTGCACATTAATGTATAACAATGATTAGTGATGGAAGAGTACGCTGGAGAGCATTTCAATTTTGAAACTTCCTGGTTTTAGGTTTTACTTAATTGTTCTACAATTGATGTGCATGTAGGGATGCAGGGATGCCATTGATCTCCATCCTCCAACTGCCTCATTTACTGTCTGGCATTAGAATAGGGATCCATGCCAGTGAATTAACTCTCTCAGGCCAGCAGAAATCTTAGGTGAATTATTAAAGAGAAGTTGCTATGTTTTAGTTTCTGTATTTTGCCTTCGGTGACAAGAGTCGGGGATGGTGTTCTATAGCCTAGCAATCTTGACCTATTATTCTATCCATTTGTATTATGTGTCAGAATCATGCTACATAGGTTTCAGAACAGAATAACAGTTTCTCCTTGCACAGCCTTAATGACTTCATGAAGGCAGAGCTTGCCCTGTAGAGATGTTAATGATTTTGTGACATGATAAAACTAATACCATCTCTGGATATGAGAAACCATGAGGCTTGACCCAGAAAAACATGTGTCTATCATGGTTCTGATAACTGAGTAACATAGAAATGTGTCAAGGCCTGTGTAGAGTTCAACACCTTTACTCTTTGTATAAGGCCATTGATTTTTTTGAAGAGAAATTACAACAGTAATTATTAAACACTCATTTTTAATTTTTATTGCTTCAGAGAAAAGCATCATTTGTTTCTAAAGTGGTCTCTTAATAATAACTTTCGTAGTATTGTTTTTATGAATAGAGATGGGTAAATTTTAATTAAAATATTTTTAGCCAGTGCAACATGTAAAATATTTTGTTTTTTATACAATGAGCAGAAAGCCATCGAGAAAGTTTGAGGATGAATCTACCCCATTAAAAATAAGCGAAACTAAGCTAACAAACAAGGGACAATCCCTCCAGGGTTATTTATTTATTTATTTTTATGTTCTTGAAGTATCGTACTCTGTGTTTTACCTCTTCCTATTGTAGTCTCATGAATAGGAGCAAAACAAGAACCTATTCAACTTGCCAGCTCTGCAGCAGCCTTCTCTTCTATTTAGTGCGGAAAGGCTCCTCAAATCCTGTTATCCTACTGAGGAGATATGTTTTTACTTAATTGTTGTTTTGGATTACTATTAAATTTCGAGTAATAGAACACAATTATTTGAAGTATTTGAAATACCACTCTAAAGATAGCACCGAAATCATCTCCATTTCTATCGTCCAAACTTAGAGATGAATTTTAAGAAGTGACTTGCACTATGTTTAAGCATTAGGTAAGTTATTGTATGACATTGTAAGCCTGTGTATTGCTGCGGTGAATATATTTGGCTTGAGGCATAGTAGCATAAGAATATTATATCAACTAGTGATACAACAGAACCCTTCCATGAGAAGCAAAAGGATAATAGCACTTGTAGGAGATTTTAAAAATATATAAATTGTGACCTAAAAGATTTTCTGCAAGTCACTGACTTGAGAGAGATGCCCACATGTCTGCTTTGGTACGCAGTCTCTTCAGTGTTTATGTGATGTATGCACACACTGTTCCCTAGGGTGCTACATCATTTCTACAGTGGGAAACAGAAGATGCAAACAAGAGCTAGTGTTAGGAGTGGGATCATTTCTGCCAACATAATCTCATGCCCCGCCCCCTTTTGTCATTTCTTTTGAGCATGAAAATTATAGTAAACTCTAGAGGTTAGGTAAACTTAGTTGTCATTTTTTTTTTCTAACTAAAAAAAAATCATTTAGTACATACCACCTGTGTAAGTCTGAAAACGGCTGAAATGAAAAATTTTACAAGTTGTCAATAAAAAGAAAATAATTTACGATGAAGTTCAATTTAACTTACTATAAAATGAATTTTTCTCCATATTTGTAATTTTTCTCTTCATTTTAACCCAAATATAGCCTACATTTTACTTTTTCTGGATACATCATTATAATTTGTGGGTAAGAATATCTCTAACAGTTTACTTTTGATCCACATGTGGTTACATGTGTATCCTGCTAAGGCTCTCAGAATTTCAACTGCTTTTTCCCCTATTGTCTCTTCTATTTACGGACATTCTTCTTCTTACTCTTTTAAGCTTCTACTGATTATTTTTTTGCTAACTAAACCTGTTGATTTATACTTGGCACTTTATAATGTTTGATTCAAGAGTCTACTAGAATCAGATGGTCATATTTCTAAAGTGGTTTTAGAAATGTGGATATCCATCTGAATCATAAATCAAACAAGAATGCTAGGCCTTGTCCCTTTCACATAAAATGTACCATCTAATTAGAGAAACCCTTCATAATAGTTTTTCTCACATGCATGGGAGTTTCCTCTTTAAATATCAGTAGTATTTCTATGCACTGCATCTTTTTCATATTTTTTTCTAATAGATTTATACATTTTGATGAAATTTTATAATTGTGTAATCTCTAAAGGAATAGCTAAAATACTTTTCTGGGTGTCCAATATTTGAGATTTCTGTAGATATATGGTTGTATTGTGTCAGTTTTCAACACATTAAGTGCTGATATCTTTGTATAAAATTTCTCCTTAGTTTTACTTCCATGAATGACTATGACCACACATATCTTATCACCTCTAAATATCATTTTCAATGTCAACTATAAAGATTAATATTGATATTAGAATTGTATGTATCATTTGTTTTCTTTAGCATCCTCTTTGCCTGGACTATATCGACAATTTCTGTCTTAAAATTTCAAACATCACATGATTATCTGCACCAGGGACCTTCCTCCTTGTTGTAATGAAAGCTTCCTACTGCCTGATCAAGATTCACTTAAAAAGACCTAGCGGGCATATGGACACACACATCTCACATCTCTTTCTTTCATAATCTAACCTTTCTACTGGAAAAAAGTCACAGAATCCCAGAAGTTTATGATGTAAACATGAAATTTTGCACTTAGTATTGTCCACATTAACTTAGAATTGTGTTTGATTACTGTAGAGAAAAATATTAGATATTGTCTGCAACTAGACGCTCAATGAAATTTCTTCAGGTTCTAAGCACTGTGGTTGAGTTAAACCATAGTTTTAAAACAACATCATTCGTGAAGACTTCACTAGTTTTCAGGCATTGAGTTACTCTCTCATTTAAGCATCCTTCTGCTGGAAACCGTCCACTAGGAAAGCATTATTTTTCTTTTTGGAAAAGAAGAAATAAAATGATCTGTCTTAGATGGCTTCATTGACAAGTTTTATGATGAACATTTAAAGCTATATTTGCCCTTTCAACCAGCCATCTTCATCAAACTATCCTGTTTCGACAAATACATTCAGAAGTACAGTGTGACTCATGTGCTGCTTAATATGTTTTAACCTGACACAAACTAGACTCACCTAGGAAGAAAGAAACTCAATTAGAAAGTTGTCTCCACCCAATCAGGCTATGGGCACCTCGGGGAAGCATTTTTTTTTCTTGATTGGTAACTGATGCATGGGAGACCATTCAATAGTAGAGGTTCTTGTTCCAGATAAATGAGCTTAGGGTGTATAAGAAGTAGCTGAGCTTCCCAGAGAAACAGGCCAGCAAACCACATGCTCCTATGGTCTCTGCATAAGTTCTTACCTCCAGGCTCTTACCTTAAGCTCCTGCCTGCTTGACTGTAATGTTTAAAGTCAAGTGACTTTTGCTTGATGTTGTATAATAGTAACAGAAAACACTGGAACAACTAACGAAGTATGTCCTTAAACCTTTTAGCACTTTATCTATCTATATGTTCATGGCTTTATGTGACATAGAATTCAAGTCACCTCCAATGCTGAATAGTTTTTGTGAAATATCCTGACAGATTTCTATAATAGTAACTGACATAAAGTATGCATATATATATGCATATGGTTTGTGTATAAACAATACTTAGAATAATTTAGCTACTGTCATTTAAAATTTGTAGAACATGGTTATAATTTGGTAGTTTTTTCATTAACTAACCATAAAATATCAGTCATAAGAAAAATAATCAGACAAATGGAATCACTCTATTGTCATCAAGTTTTATTAATTATGATAACCAGTTCAAATCATCCCTATGAAGGAATCTTCCATAGCTCAATAAGAGTGCATGTGATATTTCCAGTACTGAGCAGTAGTGAAGGTATGTCACTGCCTCTTTTTCATTTATTCATTTACTCATTCACTCATACATTCTTTATGTTGATTCTCAAGCAAGAGTTCTCAAAAACAGCTGGGTGAAAATGCACATGGAAAGTTAATAACTGTCTTTTTCTCAGAGCCTATGGTTCAGTAATTGACAGGATGTGGTAGTTCTGAAGGAGCTCACACAGGAGTCATAATTACGGGAGTGTAGCTCTGGCTTCTCAGACCACATTTATTTTGTAATGAGTGCCTTGTTTGTTTTGCTGTCATTTGCCATCATTCAGTGTTTTTCAGTCCAGCTGGGGTCCTAAAATTACATGAAAAAATTAAGATTTATGAACCAATAATCGGTAGAATGTCAATAGTTTCTAAGAACCCTATTTTCAAATGCATATATTCCTTATGGTCCTAACTTTAATATTATTATACCTGACCATTCTCATTTAGGACATGAATTAAAAAGTATACAGTTTTTGTTTGTTTTTTCCAGACTGGGCTTCTCTGTATACCTCTGGCTGTCCTGGAACTCACTCTGTAAATGAGGCTGGCCTTGAACTCACAGAGATCTACTTGTCTCTGCCTCTTCAGTGCTGAGATTAAAAGCATGAGCCACTGCTACCCAGCTCAAAGTATTGATTTTTATCTTCCCCTAACTCTAGCATAAAACAATAGTTGAAAAGCATATAATGATCAGTTATTGTTATATGAATTTAGTGTTTAGTTTAATGTGTAGTCTATATAGAAGAATTATTATTAAACTAAATAAAATATCATATAACCAATTTTATTTACAGGATTGTGAGACTCTGAGTTTTTTCTCTTATGTCTTTTAAAATTGGTTTTAACTATTCATATATTTAATTATTGTAAGTCCAAGAAGATATGCTTATTTTTATTTTATTGGTGCTAATTATGGAATTAGGTTGCTAAATTTTTCCAAAAAAACCATAAATTGAATTATTTATATAATCTGAATTTTGATATGTATACAAAACTGTATTTTGGAGTATATATTAAAAATAAAACATTTGTTAATGTTCTACAAGGCCAAGAGGTATTCCTGAAGTTTAATGAATGTTCTCCATCACAGACAAATTAAGTATGAAGGAAAAAGCTCTGGTGGCCTCACCTTGGGAAAAGTAAACATGTGACTGGCTAATTATGGGAGAGATCAGTGGGATTAACAGCTGTATGTATGGAGAAGACCTTATTGTATAGATATTAGCTGACTGTAGATGTGCCTCATTAAAGCTCTGTGACAGCTTTTATTAAGAGCAGTTAAATAAGCTCAGCCTTGTGCATTGGCATAATGTTTAAAATCTGGAGATTGACTTGGATCGGAGTAATGGTAAATAACGTCGTGTTCACGGAGTCCCTAGCAACGAATGACAGCCTGATTGTGTCTGAAATCTCATTAATGATCCCAGAGACAGAGTAAATACTGTACTAATGAAAATCTGACATGGACTCTGATCGGCAGGTAATAAAACACCACCAAAAGCTGCCACTGCCTGAAATCTCCTTGGATGAGAAGAATCTTGGCAAGAAGTTAAAACTGAATTTGGTTTTCACATGGAGAAAGCAAAGAAAGGAAACCACACAGCATGAATTCCATGTGAACAAGGCAACTTGAAAAAAAAGGTGAGAGTGAATATCCAATGTCGGCTAACTTCAAGAAATATTTTTGGTCCAATGTCAACAAGGGGAGAAAAGGAAATGATAAAACAAAACAAAACAAAACAAAACAAAACAAAACAAAACAAGCGAACAAGAGAAAAATAGAAATGAATTAGTAGAGAGTGGTGTTGGCCTTCCATCTCTGCAAAAGAGAAAAAATGGCTTCAACTCTGTCTTGTGTTCAACTCTGTCTTGTGTCATAAGCTCCAGTCCTTTTTTTTTTTTTTTTTTTTTTTTTTTTGAGGGTTTGGGCTGAGCTGGTTTAAATATATCTTTAACAGAAAAATGAGATAATGCAATGCTCTACACATTCTTTAAGGTAAGCAGAGTCTATTGGCAGCCTCAGCATGTGGAGACAAGTCTGCAGATTGCGGGCCATTACTTCACATGCTATCTGAGGAGACATTGGGGACATTTCATAGCTCAAATTTTCATGTACAGCTAGAGGAGCAGGAATTTAAATAAAGCCCACGCTTCTCGGATTCTTTGGGTGGTAGAAGAGACATTTTTTTTTATCTTTTTATTGGAGTTCTAGCAAATATGGGCAAATAGGTTTTACTCCTCAAGTTTAATGGAAAATATATTGTTTTTTTTAGATCTATTTAAAATTCTGAGAATTAATGGGGCTAAAGTTGGAGATTTAATGATATCAATGGATTTTCAATAAATGGAAATCATAAATACTATGAAAACAAGGTGTAAGTAAGTGGAATGGAAAATGTGGGAGCTATGCTTCTGGTTTATCATTACGGAAGCATTTAGATTTCATATTTAATTTATTGCAGAAGTCTTGATGAGTGCCACTGGGAGGCACTGTTACACTGGCTTATATTTTATATTCTCAAAGTGTTATTGGCAAATGAAATTTCCAATTTCCCTTTCCCTTTTGAATCCTAATAATCACTTATGGATGGGTAATTAACAGTGTTTGGGCAATTTAAACTTTGACATTATTCAAATTTATCACCGTAGACTATTTACCTCTGTAAATAACCTTGTGTTCATCTAGTAACATAGATTTCATTCATGCCTGCAAGACAAGACAAACCAGTTGTAAGAAATTACCTAAAATTTGGTTTTTAAACTGTGCCTATGCCTCAACTTTTGAATTTCCCTAACTTTTAAAGAGTTATCCATTGAAGTTTCTATCACTGAAAGCACAAGAAGCATTGAGAACTCAAACCACTTTGAATGAAGTTGTCTCACCAATTTCTAAATTCTTATGACAAATACAGAGAATTAACATGATTCTTTTACAATGTCCTTTAGAATGTTTCCTAGTAATAAGATGAACAGCACCTGGTTCATGAACGTCACATCTTTTAATGAAGGTCTAACTGGAAATGTTCACTTTAATCAGTATTCATTAATTTTGTTCATTTATATGCTTGTTTTTAAATATATCAAATAAAATGTCTTACTAAACATGAAAAGTTGATAGTTCATATTTTTGTTTCTATAATGTTCTAAATATACTGAATTTTAAATGCATTTTATACACACACACATATATATATATATGTATATATATATCTTATTTTACTTGAATCTCAAATTATAATAAATGGAAAGAGCATTTGTGCTGGGAAATTTTATGTCAGCCTGACACAAGCTGAAATCATCTGAGAAGGGGAAGCCTCAATTAAGAAAATGCTTCCATAGATTGGACTATAGGTAAGCTAGTAGGGCAGTTTCTTAGTTAGTGACTGATATGGGATGGCCCAGTTCACTGTGGATGCCAACCCTGGGCTAGCAGTCCTGGGTTCTATAAGGAAGGAGGCAGAATAAGCCATGGGGAGCAAGCCAGTAAGCATCTCTCTCCATGGCCTCTGCATCGACTTCTGCCTCCACGTTTCTGCTTTGCTCGCTCGAGTTCCTGTCCTGATTTCCTTTGATGATGGACTACACTGTGATAGTGCAAGCCAAATAAACCCTTCACTCCCCAGTTTGCTTTTAAGTCTTGGCGTATTATCATAGCAACAGTAATCCTGACTAAGAAAGCATTTGAAATACACACTATTTGTCTTGCTTTTACACAAATTGTGGTACTGTTTTTGTTGTGAACAGCATTTTGATTATTGCAACACTCAAGCTATAAGGATGAAAACATTGCCTTTAAGATGATTTTTAGTGTTTCTTTAATTTTTGATATTATAATATAATTACATCATTTATCCTTTCCTGCCTTCAAGTCACCCAGTACCCCTGTTTGCTCATTTTTGAAATTCACAGTCCTTTTTGCAATAATTGTTACATATACACACACACATACACACACACACACACACACACACACACACACACACACTTAGATATATTTCCTAAATAAATAAGTACAATCTGTTATGCCTTTGTAATATTACTTGCATGTACATTTTCAGGATGAACATTTTGCATTGAATAACCAATTCCTCTGCTATTCCCTGGGGAAGAAACAGTTGTTTCTTCTGTTCTTGGCAGCCTTTAGTTGCCTATAGTTTTCTGTGTAGTTCTTGGGCCTGTGGTCTTTCTCCCACTTATGTTGGCATATCTATTCATGCTATTCTTGTTCAGTTTGATTATAGGCAGTCATGTTGGTGATGCCATGGGTGCAGCCCCAAACATTTCTAAGAAACACACCTTACAGCAAATTCTTTGATCCTCTGGCTCTTTCTGGTCTTCCAAGCCCTTCTTCCACAAGTGTCTTCTTAAGTTCCTTAGGAACCAGAGTTGTCTTGGAGATATATCCACTAAGACTTTGCTCTACAAGTTTGCATTCTACTTGGTTGTGGTGTTTGTTCCCTGTTGCCTCTGTCTGTTTCCAGGAGTTTTGTTGATAAGGAGTGAAGAGTGTGCTTACCTGTGGGTAGAAGAACAAATATTTAGCTTGTAGTTAGGCATTATGGAGGTTTGGTAAAATAATAGATGTAGCTTTCTCCTCTAAGATCCATGACATCAATCGCTCTGGGTAGTTGGTTGGGATTCCAGTACCAGTCATGATTTCATTCTTGTCTGTTCATTCAGGTAGTAAATCCAATTAGAGAGCTGTTGGTCACTGCCACACCATGCATGTCACTACTATACTATAAGGGATATTATGCTACACTGACCTTCACTATATTGCGCTTTACTAGGTTTAGCAAGCATTAATGATTAAATCAATTAAAACAATAGTTTCTAGAACTCATATATATGATAACAAGTTACATGTTGAAATACTAATGAAATTCACACTTTCTGAATGTGATATTCTGAAAAGGATAGATAATTTGGTAGGTTCGGCTTGGCTGGGACCTCTTTGCTGACCTTACTTTAATTACTTCCTCACCATCAGCTCTGGGCTCTGGTTCACCATTCATTTCTTAGTCATTCCTTCATTTTTGCAATAGTGATTTATCTAGAAGCTCTTAGAAATTAAAAATTTACTTTTTTCACATGACAGTGTTGCCTTGTCCCATTTTTACATTTTTGAACAGCATGTATTAACTGTAAATATATATGATATATTAATATATTGGATTATTATATATAAATGATATATTTACATATATGAAATATATATATAGATATATATCATTTTATTGACTGCAGTTAATATATTATTAACTATATACATCTGAGGAAAAAGCAAAATCTACTTAAACTTATATGTGAATTATGTTCTACCTAGTCATCAAAATGTTTTCCTCAGTAAGTTAATTAAATTTTATATTTAGAATAGATAAAGTCAATACATGGATATGTCTCATTTATGGAATATGGTTTTATAATGATATTTGTAATCCAAATATAACTTCTATTGGATTGTTCAAATACATTGTACTTTTTAAAGCTAAAATCATTTTTTTCAATATATCACAAAACAAAATACTTCTCTAAAGTTATAATTTACTGGAATTTTTGGCTTTTCTATTACTACAGATTTTGGATGCTTTAGAAGTTATGTGGTTTACTTCTAAGTCTGCTTCGTGACATCCTCTGACAAGATCCATGCAGAATGAACGTTCCATGTATACCTACACAATCACTACAGGAAATGAGTAATTTAAAGTCCACTTAATCTTACTCAGAGACAATAGTCAAAAGAGTAACCTGTAAGAAGTGGACACATCTCTCTGTGACTGAGTGCTCTTGACATAATCATAAGCAGTCTCAAAACTAAGGGAGTGATGTAGCCTCTTAATCCCTGAGACTGGAATATTTGCTGCAGCAAATTGTTTGTGTGCCAGCTGATCTTAGCTGGAGAGTAGTACCTGTAGAAAGGTCTGACCACACTTTTCTCTTTTCTGCAGGCTGAATGACCATGCACTCCAGTAGACTGGAATATCCTACTTATATTAGTTGGATACTCACCTGTTTTCCCTGAATATAATAAATGTGCTGAGTTTCTGAGCTATTGGAACATCTCCATCTGAGCACACAGCTCACCCCATTCAGCTTCCTTGTGACTGTCTTTCATAACCTCCAATCACTTTGAATTAGTTTTTCCAGGATCCAACCTTGCAGGTGGGCATTAATCCTTAACTTATTAGTCAAACACCCTTCTGTGTATTTCTCTACCATACCATTTCGTATTAAGTACTAAAAATATATGAAATGTTCTCTAATTCACTACATCTGAATTATTTGCAGATTTTAATAACCAGAGAACCTTATTTTAAGGATGGAGTAAGAAGTATGAGAGATCAACATTCCCATCTTGTGGGCATGAAGCAGAAAGTTTGACTGACTTTCTTACCTATTCAATTCATGTCTGGTAAATTGAATGGATGCCCAGTTAAGAGCCCAAGAGACTCTGGTGGTGGTGTTTGTCTCAGTGTTGTCCAATGAAAATTCTATCAGATGTTTGAAATTGTCTGATCTTGATCTAATTTTAGTGATGGGATGGGGAAAACTGCTCTTTAAGTGTGTGTTTATGCCATTGTCATCTGACATCATCACTGTCCATTTATGCCATCTGCTTCTGCACTGTGAATGAGGAAATCAATAAACTTGATGTCAGTTGTAACAAATCATTCAAAAAATCCAATACATCTATACTTACATGGGATTTATAAATATTTTTGTCTCTTTCCTTTGTCAAAAATACCTCTGATTTCAAGTGAAGCAACAGAAATTAAACAGTCACCAGAGATTTTCCTGGAATACAAAGGGCATTCCAAACACACAAAGCAGAGTTTATTCTTTAAATATGAGAAGGCATTTTACACCATAATATTTGGTATGTAAAGAAGAATATCCTGTATTCCAACTAATTCCTTTCTAAATTTTATCACTCAGTCAAAATACAGAAGTCATGCATAATGCCTTTATGTAATAAAATGAATCAACTGGCATAGGTAGACACACATTCTGTACAATTTCAAAGAGAGCATCAGATCAGGGGTGACAGAAGGGAAAAGAAGAAGTAATGCCATTTCACCTCATTTGTTTTTTATTTCCAAGACAGTCAATATTGTCTTTATTGAGGGGTTATTGTGAGACTGGGGATACCCAACATTTGAAACCACATAGATGTATGGTAACATCACTATATCAAGACCAAGTTTTAAAGTTCATGACCCTCTGAGCCAAGGGAACCACTTATAAATATGGTTGACATGATTATTAAGTCATATCATATAAACATCATGCCTTTAACAGGGTTGCCATCTTTTCTCTTGTCATCTTTTTTCCTATGTTATCAATAGTTTATCATGGAAGCTTATGTCCATAGCATTTTAATTGTGATAGAGTCATTATTTATAATGAACATAAGATATTGAACATGGCCTGGATGACATCATCAGGTGTTCCACCATGGACATGGCTGCATCGTTTCCTTAAGCCAGTGGAGAGTACAGGGCAGTGAATTCCTGATCAGAGCATCACTGTTAAAAGGTAATCTCCACAAGGCAGAGTTAGAGTCCATATAAAAGTCCTTTTGTGGGACTTAATGGAGCTCTCAGTCTACTGACTGACATTGAAGATAAAAATGTGCCTCAGAGTTGTTAAGATACACAATGATTTAATTCATGGCTTTGAATTTTCTGTGTGTTTAAATTTAAATAAGCATATGTAAAAGTCTTTAAACTATCTGGAACCTCCACAATTTTCCTCAATAAAGGGAAGGGGTGGACTAAATAATACTCTATCTTAAGAGTATAAAATCTATAATGTTAACTTAATGTCTAGAATATATAATTTTGAAGTAAATGCAAATTTTATGATTTATGTTTTCTATGAATACAGTAAAATGAAAAAAGTTCAAAAGGAGATCCATTAAAAATTTCAGGACTCGCTTATAGTTCTTATGTATTAATATGTCTGCCTCAACCTATAAAACTAATTTTTTACTTTCAAAACCAATAAATCAGCAACCAAATGAGTTCCATTTTCATAAGCAATCACTGACTATAGTCTGAGTTGATTCCTCCTACTGTCTTCTCCAAGTTCCTTTCTAGGATATTTTTGGCAGAAATTTCTTGAAGTTTTTGTTACTATGAAGCATGAATGTTTCTAGACTCCAACGATGACAGACAGTGCTTGTTGGCCAACATTCCATCTGCACAACTCTTTCCCATGTCTTTATAGTTTGATGGGAGATAAATTCGGGTGAGAGATTGTGGACAGAAGTTAAAACAACTTACAGGCAAGATTTGGAAAAATTATGTCACAGATTTCCAGGTTTCTCTTTCCCTGAAGTACCAATAGACAGAGCTTCACACTAGATGGTAAAGCGTAAACATTAGAGCTGATCTAGTCACTTGGTTACATGTCTTATCAATATTTGCCCTCATCGCCTATGAATTATATACAAAGAACTAGTAAACCATTATTTGGTTAAACCATAGAAACTTTGGAGTTGCTCATAGTGTACCAAGTCTGTATTGAAAATTCTTATACCAGATGTCGGCCTTCTAGTCCCACTCCTGCATCATTTTACCTCTTATTTATGCAGCAAGACATCTGAAGCAAGACCAAACCATCCCTGGAGAATTAAAGTTAGTTACAAAGCTGGGAATACATTTGTAGTGAATGGAAAGAAAGACTAGGCTGTTGGTGGGCAGCTCTTCTTCAGTTACTGCACAATTATTAAGAATTTGCATACCCAGGATGCAACCCACAAACTCTAAGCTTAACAAGAGGGAAGGCCCACAAGAGGATACTTCAAATCCACTTAGAAGGGGCAGAAAAATAATTATGGGAGGCAGAGGAAGGGAGATATCTGGATGGGAGAGAGGACAGAGAGGGGAAAAGAGGAACAGGATCAGCTATGAAGTGGGTGGCAGCAGAGAAACCCACAGAGCCAGGAGGATACACGGAAATGTGCAGCTGCAGTGATGGCGATAGGGGAGTGGAGAGAACCTCTAGAAAGCCCCAGAGACAAGGGATGTGAGAGACTCTCAGGACTCAGTAGGGGTAACCTTAGTCAAACTGCCCAACAGTGGGGAGAGGGAACTCCAGGGCACCGCAAGTAGAGAGACTGGGCCCCAAGTAGAGGGATAGGGTTATCAACCCACAGTCAAAATGTCTGACCTAGAATTGTTCCTGACTAAAAGAAATGCAGGGGCAAAAATGGAACAGAGACTGCAGGAAAGGTTGCCTAGAGACTGGCCCAGCATGGGATTCATCTCATGGGGGTGTGTGTGGGAGCACCAAGGCCTGACACTGTTACTGCTGCTGTGAGGTGCTTACAGACATGAACATGGCTGTCCTCTGAGAGGCTCTATCAGCAGCCTACTAAGACAGATGTAGATATTTATATGCAACCATTGGCCTGAAGTCAAGGACTCCTGTGGAGGAATTGAGGAAAGGATTGAAGGATCTGAAGGGGAGGATAAAGCCATGGGAAAACCAGCAGTCTCAAATAACTCAGACACCTGAGAGCTCCTAGAGACCTAGAAATCAACCAGGCAGTATACAGGGGCTGGTCCGGCCCCTGACTCATATATACAGCAGAAGACTGCCTCATCTGGCCTCAGTGAAAGATGTGCCTAACCCTCGAGAAACTTGAGGTCCCAGGAAAGGGGACTACTTGGGAGAGGGGGAGTGCCCTCTCAGAGCCAAGGCAGAGGGGGAATAGGATGAGGAACTGTGGGAGGGGGACCGGGAAGGGTAATGGCTGGAATGTAAATTGATAGTAATAATAATAATCATAATAAAAAGAAGTTGCACTGAAGTAATTCAAAAGTGTAGTCCACAAGACAAATCTGAGTGATCAGGAGTCTTTACTTTCTAAGTTACTTTACTATTTACTAATTTGTTTATGGATGTATAGGTATACACATGGGAATCTGTATGAAAGCCCGAGATCAAAGCCTGGCGCTGTTTCTCAGGAGTTTTCTATTTTCTCTTTACAAAGTGGGGCAGGTCTCACTAGGTCTTAGGCTTTGCCAACTGAACTATATTCCAAATCCTTTGTTTATTTTAAATTAATTTTTCTTTTCCTAGTAATGTGGGAACATTAGCTAAGAGAAAAATTTAACTTTCTTGGCTTCCTTTCTTCCAAAGGATTTCAGAAAGGAAGTACTCTTAAATGGAACAGATGAATCAGAGGAACCTTCCATTTTTTCTTTTTCTCAGAGGATAAATGGATTCATAGCTACATTTCAAATTTGAGTGTCCACCCTAGCATTATTTTAAAAAAAGGCTTTGGCTGGTGCATGGAACGTGCCAGAGTAATGCAATCATGGTTTAAACATGGGGTTTGCACAGCTTTATCTCATAAAACGGGATCAGGTGTGAGGTGAAAACCTCCTCTCCTTAGTCTTATTTGGGGAAAATAATATATTTTCAAAATTCTGAATCCTAAAATTCCAAAGAAATTAATTGCTTTTGTCTGTGATTTATTCAAAATACTTATAGCCTGGCTTCAAGTTAGGTCTGTATGTAACACATAAGAAGAGTCACAGGTCAGAAAAGTTAAAGGCAGTGGGAAAATTTCATTTCCTGCAGCTTTCTGGGACCTTAATATATGAGCAATTCTCCTAGAAAGATCTCTCACACACGTTTTCACTTGCTCGTGAGCCATTGAATGAGTTTAGAGTGGCGGTTTCACTCGTGGCTCATAGTACCTTTGTCAGCTAACTAGTGGGACTTATAACATTTTCTTGTTAAAATGATTTAGCAGGAGATTCATGAATTCACCATTAGCCAAAATGCCATTTGCTCTAGCAAAAAAAATGTGTTTCCAAGTTACACTCTGAAAGTTTAGTCATAGATTATAATCTCAAGATTTGTACATTAGTGGTAGCAATTCACTATCAGTCTATAGTGATTATAATAGAAATTATATGATAATATATAAGATCTTCTGATTTTAATAACTGTTCCTAAAGTTATTAAAAACATTATTACCATTGAAAGCACTCATCTTCTAACAGATATAAAGAACTGTATAGTTAACAAACTTTGATGGGATTTCCAGATTTCAAATTTAGTACTTAAAAAGTCTGTATTGTTTCAGAATATGTATTTAGTAAGATCGTTAATGATTATCATGGAGAAATTTTGGTTAATCGCATGGCAAGAGTTAAATACATAAAAGCAAATTTATTTTCCCTAACTCAGCAAGTATAAGTTACGTAGTCCAGTTAGTAACTTTACCCTAGTGGCCACGTTTTTATTTATTTATTAACTCATCACAGATAATTTATAGAGGAAATTTTTTCCTCCAAATTTTAGTTAGGTATTTACTTCATTTACATTTCATATGATAACCCGAAAGTCCCCTATGGTCTCCCCCACTCCTCTACCCACCCACTCCCACTTCTTGGCCCTGGTGTTTCCCCTGTACTGGGGCATATAAAGTTTGCAAGACCAAGGGGCCTCTCTTCCCAATAATGGCCGACTAGGCCAATTTCTGCTACATATGCAGCTAGAGACATGAGCTCCAGGGGTGCTGGTTTGTTCATATTGTTGTTCCACCTATAAGGTTGCAGACCCCTTCAGCTCCTTGGGTGCTTTCTCTAGCTCCTCCATTGGGGGCTCTGTGTTCCATCCAATAGCTGACTGTGAGCAGCGACTTCTGTGTTTGCCAGGCACTGGCTTAGCCTCACCCATGGAAGGAGTTACAGAGACATCCAGACACTGCCCTACCCGGGGGTCCATCCCATAATCACGAAACACAGACACTATTGCATACACCAGCAAGATTTTGCTGAAGGGACCCTGATATAGCATTGACTTTTACATTTAGCAAAATAAAGCATAAGAAGAAAAACAAAAACTATCACATTGAAATTCGACAAGCCAATCTAAGAAACCCACTCATTTACCTGCTCAGAATATGAATCAGAGACCCACTCATCTGCCTGCTCAGAAATTCCATAAAATACCTAAGCTGGAAGACATCATATAAGTGCAGAGGATCTTTTAAGGATCTGAGCAACCAATGAGCATGCTGCTTCAGTCTGTGAGTTGATATGAGCTGTAATAATGATGATTAGAGGGCCTTGTTTTCTTGGTGTCCTCCATCTCTTTTTGATCTTACACTCTGCCTCTTCTTCCTCGGGAGTCTCTGAGCTCAGAGGGGAGATGGGTATTAATGAAGACAACCTAGTTAGGGCTAGGCTAGTATTGTTGCCACAGAATATCTGACTATTGATCTTCATATTTATTCTTATCTGTTACTGAAGAAATCTTCTCTGATGATCCCTGTGCAAGACATTAATCTATGAGTAGAGAAAAATTTGTTAGAAGTCATTTAATATTATATTTATCTTTTCATAGGTTTGTATTATTTGTTTTTGCCTTATGTGCCTGGGCTACCAAGTCTCAAGTTCTTGGTCACCCATGTAATGTTGGGTATAGGTTCTATTTCTTAGAGTGAGCCATAATTCAAATCAGACATTGGTTGGCTAATCCCACAAGATTTGTGCCACTATTGACCTAGCATATCTTGCAGGTAGTACACCATAGTGGATAAAGGGGTTGGAGCTGGCTTGATGTTTATGTTTTTCTTCTGGTACCTTCCAGAATACCTTCATGTATCAGAGACCCCTGGAGATAGGAGTGAAAGCTCTACAAGAACACCAGCTTAAAAACTTCATGTTCAATGAGTCTTTGGTTAACAACCCAATTAGATGTAACCCCACCCTAGTACTGGATGCTTTGGTGACAAGACAGAAACAGTTAAGACTCTGACTCAACATTATTTTGTGATTTCATTTAGATTATATTTATATATATGTATATATATTTCTACTGTATTGTTTCTGTACTAATCCTCAAATGGCCCTTAATCTTAGTTGTTTCTCCTAGTGGTCCCTCCCACACTCACCTATTCCCATCCTGATTTGATATCCCATTCCAATGACCTTTCATATCCACACTCTGTGGTCGTGTAAATTGTGGCTTCATTGTCATTAACTTAACAGTGAATAACCACACATGAAGTAATACGTATTGTCTTTGTCTTTCTGGGTCTTGTTTATGTCAGGATGATTTTTTTTTTCTAATTTCACCCACTTGACTACAAATTTTATGAAAACATTTACTTTGTAAGTGCTAAATAATACTTCACTGTTTATACCTTAATTATGTATCCATTCCTCTATTGAAGGTCATGTAGGTTGTTTCCAATTTCTATGTATTATGAATAGTGCAGCAATAGAAATGGTTGAACATATACCTCTGTAGTAGGTAAACCATCCTTTGGTTATAGATCGAAGAGTAGTCTAGCTGGATCTTGAATTAGATTGATTTCTATCTTCCTAAGGAACCACCACAGTGATTTATACAGCAGTGGCATATGTTTGCATGCCTAACAGCAATGTATAATTGTTCCTCTTACTCCACATACTCGCCAGCATGAGCTGTCACTTGTTTTCTTGATTGTAGCCATTCTGACAGGTTTAAGATGGAATCTCAAAGTAGCTTTGATTTGCATTTCCCCAATAGCTGGGCATGTTGCACATTTCTTTGTTTCTCAGCCACTTGAGTTTTCTCTAATGAGAATTCTGTTTATATTTATACAACCTACTCTCCTCTCTCCTCCTCTCTTCTTGATCCTTTCATTCCAGCCCCTCATCATCGACCCATATTTATCCATTCTATTTTCCTATCTTAAGGAGATATGCCGTAAATTCAACTTAGCACTACTCAGAGAGGGAGGAAGGAATCTTTAAGGAAAATATCTTAGTGATAAGAGGTTAAAGTACTCGAAATACTGAAATATTCTATCTCTCTCTCTTTCTCTCTCTCTCATGTGTGTGTTCTTTTCTACATTCTATCATTTAGAGGTGAGTAGCTTACTCTAAGAATCTGATACAACAGTAGCCTATTGCCTCACTAAAAACAATGTGGCTCAGTTACCAAGCACTAAAACTTATAAAATTATTACACAAAATAATGATTTCCTTTTTTTTTAAATTTTTAATATTTTTATTACATATTTTCCTCAATTACATTTCCAATGTTATCCCAAAAGTCCCCCATAGCGCCCCCCACTTCCCTACCCACCCATTCCCATTCTTTTGGCCCTGGCATTCCCCTATATTGGGGCATATAAAGTTTGCAAGTCCAATGGGCCTCTCTTTCCATTGATGGCCGACTAGACCATCTTTCGATACATATGCAGCTAGAGACAAGAGCTCCGGGGTTCTGGTTAGTACATCATATTGTTCCAACAATAGGGTTGCAGATCCCTTTAGCTCCTTGGGTACTTTCTCTAGCTTCTCCATTGGGAGCCCTGTGATACATCCAATAGCTGACTGTGAACATCCACTCCTGTGTTTGCTAGGCCCCGGCATCATCTCACAAGAGACAGCTATATTTGGGACCTTTCAGCAAAATCTTGCTAGTGTATGCAATGGTGTCCGCGTTTAGAAGCTGATTATGGGACGGATCCCTGGATACGGCAGTCTCTAGATGGTCCATCCTTTCATCACAGCTCCAAACTTTGTCTCTGTAACTCCTTCCCTGGGTGTTTTGTTCCCAATTCTAAGAGGGGCACAGTGTCCACACTTTGGTCTTCATTCTTCTTGAGTTTCATGTGTTTAGGAAATTGTATCTCATATCTTGGGTATCCTAAGTTTTGGGCTAATATCCACTTATCAGTGAATACATATTGTGTGAGTTCTTTTGTGATTGTGTTACTTCACTCAAGATGATGCCCTCCAGGTCCATCCATTTGGCTAGGAATTTCATAAATTCATTCTTTTTAATAGCTGAGTAGTACTCCATTGTGTAAATGTACCATAATTTCTGTATCCATTCCTCTGTTGAGGAACATCTGGGTTCTTTCCAGCTTCTGGCTATTATAAATAGGGCTGCTATGAACATAGTGGAGCATGAGTCCTTTTTACCGGTTGGGACATCTTCTGGATATATGCCCAGGAGAGGTATTGCTGGATCCTCCGGTAGTACTATGTCCAATTTTCTGAGGAACCGCCAAACTGATTTCCAGAGTGGTTGTACAAGCTTGCAATCCCACCAACAATGGAGGAGTGTTCCTCTTTCTCCACATCCTCGCCAGCATCTGCTGTCACCTGAATTTTTGATCTTAGCCATTCTGACTGGTGTGAGGTGGAATCTCAGGGTTGTTTTGATTTGCATTTCCCTGATGATTAAGGATGTTGAACATTTTTTCAGGTGCTTCTCTGCCATTCGGTATTCCTCAGGTGAGAATTCTTTACTCAGTTCTGAGCCCCATTTTTTAATGGGGTTATTTGACTTTCTGGAGTCCACCTTCTTGAGTTCTTTATATATATTGGATATTAGTCCCTTATCTGATTTAGGATAGGTGAAGATCCTTTCCCAATCTGTTGGTGGTTTATTTTGTCTTATTGATGGTGTCTTTAGCCTTGCAGAAGCTTTGCAGTTTCATGAGGTCCCACTTGTCAATTCTTGATCTTACAGCACAAGCCATTACTGTTCTATTCAGGAATTTTTCCCCTGTGCCCATATCTTCAAGGCTTTTCCCCACTTTCTCCTCTATAAGTTTCAGTGTCTCTGGTTTTATGTGAAGTTCCTTGATCCACTTAGACTTGACTTTAGTACAAGGAGATAGGAATGGATCGATTCGCATTCTTCTACATGTTAACAACCAGTTGTGCCAGCACCATTTGTTGAAAATGCTGTCTTTCTTCCACTGGATGTTTTTAGCTCCCTTGTCAAAGATCAAGTGACCATAGGTGTGTGGGTTCATTTCTGGGTCTTCAATTCTATTCCATTGGTCTATTTGTCTGTCACTATACCAGTACCATGCAGTTTTTATCACAATTGCTCTGTAGTAAAGCTTTAGGTCCAGCATGGTGATTCCACCAGAGGTTCTTTTATCCTTGAGAAGAGTTTTTGCTATCCTAGGTTTTTTGTTATTCCAGATGAATTTGCAGATTGCACTTTCTAATTCGTTGAAGAATTGAGTTAGAATTTTGATGGGGATTGCATTGAATCTGTAGATTGCTTTTGGCAAGATAGCCATTTTTACAATGTTGATCCTGCCAATCCATGAGCATGGGAGATCTTTCCATCTTCTGAGATCTTCTATAATTTCTTTCTTCAGAGACTTGAAGTTTTTATTATACAGATCTTTCACTTCCTTAGTTAGAGTCACGCCAAGATATTTTATATTATTTGTGACTATTGAGAAGGGTGTTGTTTCCCTAATTTCTTTCTCAGCCTGTTTATTCTTTGTGTAGAGAAAGGCCATTGATTTGTTTGAGTTAATTTTATAACCAGCTACTTCACCGAAGCTGTTTATCAGGCTTAGGAGTTCTCTGGTGGAATTTTTAGGGTCACTTATATATACTATCATATCATCTGCAAAAAGTGATATTTTGACTTCATCTTTTCCAATTTGTATCCCTTTGATCTCCTTTTGTTGTCGAATTGCTCTGGCTAGGACTTCAAGTACTATGTTGAATAGGTATGGAGAAAGTGGACAGCCTTGTCTAGTCCCTGATTTTAGAGGGATTGCTTCAAGCTTCTCACCATTTACTTTGATGTTGGCTACTGGTTTGCTGTAGATTGCTTTTATCATGTTTAGGTATGGGCCTTGAATTCCTGATCTTTCCAAGACTTTTATCATGAATGGGTGTTGGATCTTGTCAAATGCTTTTTCCGCATCTAATGAGATGACCATGTGGTTTTTGTCTTTGAGTTCGTTTATATACTGGATTACGTTGATGGATTTCCGTATATTGAACCATCCCTGCATCCCTGGGATGAAACCTACTTGGTCAGGATGGATGATTGTTTTGATGTGTTCTTGGATTCAGTTAGCAAGAACTTTATTGAGGATTTTTGCATCAATATTCATAAGGGATATTGGTCTGAAGTTTTCTATCTTTGTTGGGTCTTTTTGTGGTTTAGGTATCAGAGTAATTGTGGCTTCATAGAATGAGTTGGGTAGAGTACCTTCTGTTTCTATTTTGTGGAATAGTTTGTGAAGAACTGGGATTAGATCTTCTTTGAAGGTCTGATAGAACTCTGCACTAAACCCATCTGGTCCTGGGCTTTTTTTAGTTGGGAGACTATTAATGACTGCTTCTATTTCTTTGGGGGATATAGGGCTGTTTAGATCATTAACCTGATCTTGATTCAACTTTGGTACCTGGTATCTGTCTAGGAACTTCTCCATTTCATCCAGGTTCTCCAGTTTTGTTGAGTATAGCCTTTGGTAGAAGGATCTGATGGTGTTTTGGATGTCTTCAGGATCTGTTGTTATGTCTCCTTTTTCATTTCTGATTTTGTTAATTAGGATGCTTTCCCTGTGCCCTCTAGTGAGTCTGGCTAAGGGTTTATCTATCTTGTTGATTTTCTCAAAGAACCAGCTCCTTGATTGGTTGATTCTTTGAATAGTTCTTCTTGTTTCCACTTGGTTGATTTCGCCCCTGAGTTTGATTATTTCCTGCCGTCTACTCCTCTTGGGTGAATTTGCTTCCTTTTGTTCTAGTGCTTTTAGGTATGTTGTCAAGCTGCTAATGTGTGCTCTCTCTAGTTTCCTTTTGGAGCCACTCAGAGCTATGAGTTTTCCTCTTAGAAATGCTTTCATTGCGTCCCATAAGTTTGGGTATGTTGTGGCTTCATTTTCATTGAAATCTAAAAAGTCCTTAATTTCTTTCTTTATTCCTTTTTGACCAAGGTATCATTGAGAAGAGTGTTGTTCAGTTTCCACGTGAAGGTTGGCTTTCTATTATTTATTTTGTTATTGAAGATCAGCCTTAGTCCATGGTGATCTGATAGGATGCATGGGACAATTTCAATATTTTTGTATCTGTTGAGGCCTGTTTTGTGACCAATTATGTGTTCAATTTTGGAGAAAGTACCATGAGGTGCTGAGAAGAAGGTATATCCTTTTGTTTTAGGATAGAATGTTCTGTAGATATCTGCCAGATCCATTTGATTCATAACTTCTGTTAGTTTCACTGTGTCCCTGTTTAGTTTCTGTTTCCACTATCTGTCCATTGGTGAAAGTGGTGTGTTGAAGTCTCCCACTATTATTGTATGAGGTGCAATGTGTGCTTTGAGATTTACTAAAGTTTCTTTAATGAATGTGGCTGCCTTTGTATTTGGAGCATAGATATTCAGGATTGATAGTTCCTCTTGGAGGATTTTACCTTTGATGAGTATGAAGTGTCCCTCTCTGTCTTTTTTAATGACTTTGGGTTGGAAGTCAATCTTATCAGATATTAGAATGGCTACTCCAGCTTGTTTCTTCTTACCATTTGCTTGGAAAATTGTTTTCCAGCCTTTCATTCTGAGGTAGTGTCTATCTTTTTCTCTGAGATGAGTTTCCTGTAAGCAGCAAAATGTTGGGTCTTGTTTGTGTATCCAGTTTGTTAGTCTATGTCTTTTTATCGGGGAGTTGAGTCCATTGATATTAAGAGATATTAAGGAAAAGTAATTGTTGTTTCCTGTTATTTTTGTTGTTAAAGTTGGCATTCTGTTCTTGTGGCTGTCTTCTTTTAGGTTTGTTGAGGGATTACCTTCTTGTAGTTTCTAGGGCGTGGTTCCTGTCCTTGTATTGGTTTTAATCTGTTATTATCCTTTGAAGGGCTGGATTCGTGGAGCGATAATGTGTGAATTTGGTTTTGTCGTGGAATACTTTGGTTTCTCCATCTATGTTAATTGAGAGTTTGGCTGGGTATAGTAGCCTGGGCTGGAATTTGTGTTCTTTTAGTGTCTGTATAACATCCGTCCAGGATCTTCTGGCTTTCATAGTCTCTGGTGAAAAATCTGGTGTAATTCTGATAGGCTTGCCTTTATATGTTACTTGGCCTTTTTCTCTTACTGCTTTTAGTATTCTATCTTTATTTAGTGCATTTGTTGTTCTGATTATTATGTGTCGGGAGGTATTTCTTTTCTGGTCCAGTCTATTTGGAGTTCTGTAGGCTTCTTGTATGTTCATGGGCATCTCTTTCTTTAGATTTGGGAAGTTTTCTTCTATAATTTTGTTGAAGATGTTTGCTGGTCCTTTGAGTTGAAAATCTTCATTCTCATCCACTCCTATTATCCGTAGTTTTGGTCTTCTCATTGTGTCCTGTATTTCTTGGATGTTTTGAGTTAGGATCTTTTTGCATTTTACATTTTCCTTGATTGTTGTGCCGATGTTCTCTATGGAATCTTCTGCACCTGAGATTCTCTCTTCCATCTCTTGTATTCTGTTGCTGATGCTGGTATCTATGGTTCCAGATTTCTTTCCTAGGGTTTCTATCTCCAGTGTTGCCTCATTTTGGGTTTTCTTTATTGTGTCTACTTCCCTTTTTAGGTCTAGTATGGTTTTGTTCATTTCCATCATCTGTTTCGATGTGTTTTCCTGTTTTTCATTAAGGACTTCTACCTGTTTGATTAGGTTATCCTGTTTTTCTTTAAGGATTTGTAACTCTTTAGCAGTGTTCTCCTGCAATTCTTTAAGGGATTTTTGTGCTTCCTCTTTATTGTCTTCTACCTGTTTACCAGTGTTCCTTTGTATTTCTTTAAGTGTGTTATTAAAGTCCTTCTTGAAGTCCTCTACCATCATCAGGAGATATGCTTTTAGATCCGTGTCTAGCTTTTCTGGTGTGTTGGGGTGCCCTGGACTGGGCGAAGTGGGAGTGCTGGGTTCTGATGATGGTGAGTGGTCTTGGTTTCTCTTAGTAAGATTATTACGTTTACCTTTCGCCATCTGGTAATCTCTGGGGTTAGTTGTTGTCGTTGTCACTATTTAAAGATTGGAGCAGAAGCTGTGTTCCACTCACCAGCAGTCTCAAAATCCTGTGGCGGGGGTCGTGGGTAGCTGGCAGGTGTCAGCCGACCCTGCGCTCTAGCTACACTGGTGCTGTTCCGGCTGGATGAGGCCTGTGGCCCTACTCAGGCCGGTTTCTGCTTCCCTAACTAATGCAGTCTCAGGTCCCGCGCGCAATTGGATTGGAGCAGAAGCTGTGTTCCACTCACCAGAAGTCTTAAGATCCTGTGGTGGGTGTTGTGGGTAGCTGGCGAGTGTCAGCCGACCCTGCGCCCTAGCTACCCTGGTGCTTTTCTCATGATTTCCTTTTTTAAAGAAACCCTGTGGAGAGGAGGCAGAGAGGATAAACTAAGAGCCAGAAGAGACAAAGAATACCAGGAAAATAAGGTCCTCTAACTCAAAATGTACAGTGCTCATATGAACTCATAGAAACCCAAGGAGCATCAGCAGGTCCTGCATGGATGGATTAGAGATCCAAACTACAGCTCAAAGCACAAAAATAAACATAAGGAATATTTCTCCAGCCTGTGGTGAATTAGTGTTGAGATTCAGGTCTCTCTGGTTGTTTTGCAGTTCTTATGGTATTTGAAAGAATTCTGGGCACAATATTTGAAGAGACTCTTTGGAATCAACATAATGTGGAAGCTAAATTTTCTCATACAGGGCTTGAAAACAATGATGAACATGTCAATCTGATATTAATAGAGGAAGATTGTCAGAAATCATCTAGGAAAGGCTAAAGACTAGTGGATAACTTTCCTAAATGGTGGCCCACTATTATTACATGGACTCTGATGAGTAAGTTTGATGGCAAGGTCAAAAGGGACTTCATCTCAGGATTGCTTTTTCCATATGATATGACTTTCCTGTCATTATTAAATTGATATAATAATCCCTAGGCATTAGCCTATCCTACTGATCAGATTTTCTGCAGATCAATATAAAGAAGAACTTTCATGAATTAATGCTGTTTACAAGAATTAATGATTCTATAGAATTCCTGATTTGATTCAAATAATTTTAGGAAGTTTTTAGAGATGATCTTAGTTGTTTTGCTAGAAAGTTGTAATAAATTAAAAATCAAGAATAGAATGGGCCCACTCCTCATATGGAAGTAAGTAAAGGCTGAAGAATAAGAAATGCAATGAGCTTTAATAATCACACTAAAAAGAGAAATAGACCAAATTAGTGTTCAAGGAGAGCCATTTAGGTCCAAGGATGAATCCACAGATATGCACTATGACAAGGCAAGGCCATGTAAAAACTGTTACTTTGAAATTATAGTGAGCATTTAGAGTGAAACACTGCTTTGAAGTTAATATTGACATCCTGTGTAACTCTCATTTTATGTAACATTTTATCTCTGAGGTAATTTTCTAAAGAACTTTTTATCTTAGAAGATATAAAAAGGCCAGAGAAAAGAAATAAAGGATGGTTTGGCTTGGGGTGCTCTGCCCCATCTATCCATCCATCCATCTATCCATTCATCCAAAGTATGTTTATTTGTCTGTACATATGTGTGAAAGTATATGTGTATTTATCTAAGCATGCATGAATATTTGTCAAATGTGTGAGACAAGTGGTTGGGCCAAACAAAAAATGTGAATATATTAATGTGTAAATGACAATGTGAATGAAAAATGTGTGTATATATTAATGTATGTTTTTCTATATATTAGCCTGTGTAAAACATTTTAATTCTTTTACTTTTTCTTCACCTCTGGTTCACAAAGAACTAACTGCCCTAGCCAGTCAGCAAGGGTCCTCCATGGCCTTTGCATCAATTCCTGTCTCCAGTGTCTACCTTGAATTTCTGCTCAATCTTCCTTCAGGACCTGAAACGGATATGTAAGCCAAATATATCCTTTCCTCCTCATGTTTTTTTTTTTTTTTGGTGATTATTACAGCAATAGAATGCAAACAAATAGAGAGGTGAATCAATATTCTCATTTTATCAGGTTGCATAATCATAGCCCATTCCAGCACACAACAGGTAAAGCATATAAACACAGTAATACCAGGAACTTTGTTTAGAAACACACAAGCAGAATGGTACATAAGAAAGGGTGACCTTTATGCCAATTATCCATAAACTACCCCATGGTCTGGAAACTGAGGCAAGTTATGTTATTGATGGTGGACCTTATTCTATTAGGGTTTAATCTACTTGTACTGGTCTGTCTTTTTAGAAGCTGGCTTCAAATATTATAGAGAATTAAAATTCCAAGTTTTGTGGCATAGGTTCACTATCTTCATGTCCAGAAGCTGATGGGTTTTCAATCCAAAGAAAGTCTGTGGGGAATATTCTGTTGCTCAAGAAATCTTTCCTAGATCTACATGTGCCTTTAATGATGACATAAGACTCACACTTCCTCAGAGTTCATCAGTTAAATATTAATCATTTCCAGAAATACCCTCCAAGTTAACACATAAAATAAATTATCAACTCTGATAACAATGATTTGAGATGGCATGCTTCAAAGTGTGTCTGACATCTTGCAAAGTTCCTAGCAATCAGGAATGATTGAAAAGGCAACTTTTCAGTTTGTCAGACTATAAGAAGAACAGTAAAGATGGATGTTAGGGAAATCTGAATTATTACAACTCCTTAATCTCATACCATAATGTTAAAATGTTAAAATAATGTGAAAAGAAATGCCAATTCTACTTACACACAATTTGGTTTTATCCACTGTGGGTATACTCACAAATAAAATTGACACCCCCCAACTTGTCATCAAGTGTCAATATATCCTCAACTAAGGTAAGAACTTAGCATATCCCTACCCTGTCCCCCATTCATGTTGGAATTTGTGACTAGTTTGATATTGTCGAGGACTTGTTAAGATAATTACAGCTGCTGTAAATTCAGGTGTTCAACATCAATGTCATGCCCAATAGACTTTCACAACACTTCTTACTTTTCTACTATATATTCTTCTATATCCTATGTAGAATCTCCCTTGCACATTGACTACAGGGAATAGAGCTTAATGTAAATGTCCTGCCTACAGCTGAGTGCTCACATTCACTTACTTTCAGCACTTTAAACAGTTATGGCTCTCTGTAGGAAGCATCATAAAGTGACCAAAGAAGCTTTTCTGTGGAATTTTGAGAGCAGCACAAATCTATGTTTATAAAGCATATTGACAACATGACCATTTGAATTTTTTTTTAATTTAGAAAAGAGACAGCACATTCTCTGCTGGCTAGCTTTATGGTACAAGAGGGAGCTACACCAGCAGTTAGTTGGAGTGGGGCGAAGGCATCAGTGGTATTGTATACTGCTGGGCCTTCTATGCTAACAGGGCTGGCCAAATGGGCAAGTTGTCTATTGGTGAAGCAGTGGTGTGAGTATTATAACAGTAATCACTTGCCTTTTGGTTGGATATGAAGCCTGATCTATGGAAGAACATTTATGCTTCATTCTATAAACCAGGTTTTACCCATGATGTTGGAGGCTCTAGGCCCTTGGATGGATTTTAACTGTAGTTATTGTGCATAAGCATATGGATGTAAGTTAACACACAGTGCATTTATTATGACCAATCTAAATAAATTAAAACCATGTTATGGAAACATCTTGGGCTTTAATTTATTATAGATTGATTCCACGTGAACAGAAATTCCTTCAGGTATTTGTACTGGATTGCATTTATGCCATGTCAACTGTGAAAATAGTCCTGGATTCACAAAGTTTGGCCATCACTAATTCGCAAGAAGTGATCAGGAGTGGCATTACAAGGCAAGTGATGTTTTTTCCCCCTGTGTAATGGATGGGTTTAATTGTCAATGAAAGCCAACCTAAAACCACCTGGAACAAGAGTCTCAGTGAGCGACTGTCTATCTCAGGGTGCCTCTGGAGAATTGCTTTAAGTAAGCTAATTGATACACGGAAGTAGAGAAATTATGCACAGACCAGCAAGCATGTGAGCTAGGTAGATTTATTTATCTCCACACTTGCGTATGGATATAATGTCACTAGTTGTTCATTGACTTCCCTGGGATCGTGGACTATAAGAACTGCATACTGTAGTAAATCCTTCCTGCGCTAAGTTGCCTTTTGTTAGTGTGTCTTTAGCATGGCAATTAAAATCAAACTAGACCCTGATCTTGAAGTTCTGTGAGAATGTACATTTCCAAACTGTACCTGAGGCATCTTAGGGTTCCCCACACTGCAGAATGTAAATCCAGCCCATAGTTCAGAATCTGCACTCCTTCTCACATCCTCTCTTCAGCTGCAGTTTACTTACATCAGCAGACCACCTCTGTCCCACACAGCTAGGCCCACTCCAAGTTCCTACATAATGACCCTGTATATCAGTCACATGTCTGCCATGTTGCACAGATTCTTTCTTCTGGCTGCTCTCTCCAACTTGACCTTCATCCAGGTTCTACTCTACTCTCTGTGGTCTTGCTTAGTCCAGGAAAGCTCAGTGAGCTGTGTCCCAGACCTTCTTCTATAAACTTTGAACCCCTTTGAGAGTCCTCCCTTGAGGACTCGCCTCCAGACTTGCTGACGATTTATCCTCAGAATTACTGACTGTTACAATTTGGAAATATTCCTTTCATTACATTTTCCTCTACTTAAATTTATTGTGTGGTTTCTGGCATCGGTCTGGACTTAAAAATCTTAATAATTTCTGTACCAGTGAGAAGGGTCTAAAAACAAGGGGTTGGAAAGTGACTGCTTCAATGACCTTAGACACAGAAAATAATGACCACTGCATAGAGACACAGGTATAGGGTATAATTTGAAGTCCCTATCCTGGCAATAAATCCACACTATCCCATAGAGGCCTGAAGAGTCAAATGTTTCGAAAACAATTTGCTTTAGGTTTGGGGGTTTTAGAATTCTTTTTTATTTTTATGGTTTTGTTTAATTGAATGTGCATGGATGGTGGGAGATTGTAAGAAGAGGATCTTATGTTTTCTCCTTTGAGATGACACATACAAATTAATGCCTCAGTTATCCCTGGACCAGAAGATCATCATTTCAAATCTATATAATTTCAATGACATCTGAATTGGTGACCAGTCCTACTCTTGCAATAAAGTTACGGGTGGAAGGCTAATATATCAGACGATTCTGCTAAGATGTGAAAACAATGTCACTCCTTCACTCAAATCCATTGCTTCTGCACGTGGCAGAGGTAAGAAGCCAATTCTTCACAATTGGCTTAAGATTTTCTGCACAATCTGCCTTCATTGCCTTTATTTCAGCATCATTTGGTACTTCACAGTGACACCATCTGTTCCAGCATACTGGACTCCTTGAAAACAAGAGGTATGATAGATGTCACTTTTCTGACACTAGATGGCTAAAGGATTTTTTTTCCAGAATTGCATTTACTCTTACAAATATATGGCAGGATAATCCATGAAAGATACTAGTTATTAATTTTTTTATGTGGGAGCAAGAGTAGTGTGAACTGAAATGAACAGAGAAACTGTGATTGTTCCTAAGACCATCTTTCCTCTAAAGTGAATCCTAATCTCTGTATGTCTCAAAGTACAAACTTTTTTTTAGCCTATCCTCTAGAATACATTCTAGACTTCCTTCCAGTTTAAAGTTATATTCCCAAATCCATGTCAGAATTAAACCATATATTTGAGCTTAAGAAATGAGGGGGAGCCATTCATCAAACTAATTAAGCTCCCATTATCATTAAGATAGTTTTCCAGCTATTGTATAATGAAGATGGTATAATGACAGTCCTTCCCAGTTGTTTATGAACAAAATAAAATATATCAGAATATGATAACATTATAATGGCATACTGCATATATTAGAATCATTGCCTTTACTGCAAATCTACAAATGTATTAGAAACAAATCAAAACTGGTTATTATAGATATAACTAAAAACAAAATTAAGATATGTCTCAGTAGTGGCAAATGTGTACAATGTGTTTCAAATAAAATATACCTCAACAACAATGGAGTAAGGATCCATATATAATGCTAGAGTCTCTGATGGAGATTGACATATCTAAGAACATAAATGCAAGAGTTTTGTTCAAACAACAAAACAAAATCACAGATGACTTTGAGTTAACACAAAATTAGCACTAAGAACCAGATAAAGTGAAATGATGATGAAGACACAGAACAATCTAGAGCAAGTAGGATTCAACAACCAATGAGAAATATGTTCTAAACTACATAAAACAAGTTGGAGTATGAGCCTTAGTCTCATGTGCCTATGGGGTATGCAAAAATACCACCTAGATGATCTAGAAGACCTAGAATTTCAGAGGGATCTGTGAGATTACGGCTGTGATAGTTTCCAGGAAATAAGTGTTCATGGTAACTGTAGATTCTGGGTTGATAGGGACACAAAAGTGATGATTTCATTGGTATTATAAAGGAACTTAGGGAAGACGGGACTCCCTGGATGAGATGAACTGATGCAGAGAACAGTGAGAAGAAAAGAATGTTAGAACATTTCAACAGGAGCTGACAGAAAATGGTAAGTATCTGTGGGTTTATTAGCTATGTCCACAACATAATTCAGTTGTGTGATCAGCAGTTTCACATACAAGTCTTATTATTTCTGAGAAAAATACCCTAGGTTGTCAGAATCGTAGCTTTATGTATTTATAATCTTATTAAACTTATATTTTTTTAAACTGGTTAGTTGGTTTGTAACATCTAGATAAGTTTGAATGACTGTATCATATCTGTTGTGGACTTTCTTTTGAGCTACAGGGTCTATGTATTAGTCTCCCCGAAACTCAATTTAGTTCTGAACATCTTTAAGCATGAAGGTGGGCCAGAAGTGATTACAGCAACATGAGGTTCTTTTCTTTTTTTAATATGCTCAGTTAGAGATAAATTATTAGTCATCAAGAGTAATTAAAAGGGAGTGAAATAGACTGAAGTCATTACACAACATAAAGAAGAACAGAACAAAGCTTCATCAAAATGCAAACATTTTAAATGTTATTAGATTTCAGGCTCAGTCTTCAGCAGATATGCAATGGCCTTGCTTGCAGAGGCTTTAGAAGCTCTTAAAGGAACAGCAAGAGCACTCTAGTTGGCAGCTGAAAGAATTCGAATTCTTGTTAAGTCGTGATAGAGAGCTAAATACAACTGGCACCTAGCACTTCCAACTGGGCGTGGAAAATTGGATACCAGAGCTGACAAAATAAAATATCTGGCTAAGGAAATTTCCAGGCAAACATTCAAAATACCATTTGCTTTCCTGCAGCTATGTACTGCCTGGTTAGAATGGAGATGAAGAAGCCAGAGAATGCCTTATTTAATTTTGGACAGAATTTAGATATGATCCTAAACAGGCAAGATTTTCTGGCTCTGAAAGGTAACAACTCATTCCTAGTGAATGAGTGCGTATCCTGTTAGAAGCAAACATCAAGACAGAGTTAAACTCAACAGACAGAAAAGTGGGCATATCTGTGAGATAAAGAGAAAAAGAAGCCTTAGAGGTGGAAAGCTGGTATACCACTGTACACACATTATCCACTAAAGTAAGGAGGGACATACAGGCAAATGTGTGTACTCAGGTGATACCATGGGTTAGAATACTGGCTGATTTTGGGTGTCAATTTGACACAAGCTGGAGTTATGATAGAAAAGGGAACTTCCCTTGAGGAAATGCCTTCATGAGACCCAGCTGT